>NC_139349.1:135296168-135542425 GCF_055883805.1 Amblyomma maculatum
GCTTCATTCATTAATTCTCTTTTTTCTTCTTTTTCTTGCCAGCTGCCGCAGCTCGCTGCGTTTTCTACACCGCATGCTCAGTTATTTTGAAGATATTTTAATTTTTGTGATCATCTTGCTTGTCGAATTTCATCTGCAGTTCTTATGATGTCTCCTGTCTTCGCATTAGCTCTGAGTTGGAAGCCCCGTGCGCAGTTTCGCTTTATTGACATGCTTCAGAAGAGCTTATACGTAGTCAACGCTCAATTCCCATGATATGAGAACTTTTTGCGCAACATATTATTGCCGTGACAACTAACCGCTCAATGACAAAAGTCTCTTCAACAAGCAAAATTCCTCGCCTTTAATACGAAATGACTTGCGCATCACGATATCGCGGAATGAAAAGAAATGAAACCAAAGAGCAGACAACGTTACTTAGAACGCTGGTTCTGGCGAGCAAGTCGACAACGCTGTCACACTTGTTTCCCGACATTAAATTTCGCATCACACAAACGCGTTCTCAGAGGTAATGCATGCCTTCGAAGCCAAAACTGTTGTAATGTAGTCATAACTGCACTGCAGCCGTGAACGGCAGCGAGTAACAGCTACGTGTATGCCGCCTGCTCCATGCTTCCGCGCTGCGTGTAGCATACGATCAAGAGTCGACTGCAGCGCCGTTAGTTCACGCGACCGCCACTGGGGACACCTCTCCGGGCGGAGTAATGTTGTCAATGTCGAACCCCGGCGGCTGCGTTTCGATGGAGGCGAAACGAAGTGGCGTCCGTGTGCTGTGCGAAGTCAGCGCACGTTAAAGATCCCCTGGTGGTCGAAATTACTCCGTAGCCCTCCACTACGGCTCCTCTTTCTCTCTTTCCACTTTCACTCCCACCTTCCTCCCTTCCCTCACGGCGCGGTTCAGGTGTCCACAGAAAACGAGTGAGACAGTTACAGCGCCTTACCCTTCCAGTGAACCAATTATTATTATTATTAATGTTGTCAATGTCAGCCAACGTTTTTAGATTAGGGTCTAAAACGTTGATGTCAGCGTTCTAAATTACCTTGTGGATAAATAGTTCCATCTGGTACCGCAACCGCGATGCTTTTTTTAATGGTTGCGTACCGCGCGGAGGCGGCAATCTTTGGCGGCCGGGGCACACGCGTAAGAAGCTCTCGAGGACTACCAATCTTATGCCTAGAAATGCCACTATCGTTGGTAGTAATTAAAAACTGTTCGCTGTTAGTACTGGTCCACTTGACGATATTCGAAGCAATAGAAAAGTAACACACGAGAATTTTTGAAACTCCTCTGAACCTCACTATAGGGCCTCTCTGGGTGGCCTAGCTGTAGCTTTGATGGACGGAACCGTGACAAGACAATTTTAGCTACTAATTTATTGCGAATATTTCAGCTTTCGCTCCTGCTTGCACTGCGATTAATAAAATACACAAGTGACTTCTCAACAACAGTTAACTGGTACTAGCTAACTCCGAAATGAATGCCAGTTGAAACCACTATATATTTCCTTGACCACCAACTTGGAACCGTTGACTCCCAGTTGGAAAATTGAACCAGTTAAAGCCATTTGGATCTTTTTCCGTGTGGGAAGCGGCACAGCACTTCAGATGAAGCGAAATAAGAGGCGACTTTAAGCAACATATAAAATTTCTATCTTCACGTTGCGGGCGACTTCGCGCGGGCCTTCACTTCTGTCGAGGCCGTTGCGCGGCAAAATCGGAGCTCCGAAATCATATCCGCTCAACCATCGCAAAATGAGAAACGGAGTCATATCACCACCAAAACTAAATATGCAAGTTCGTACAGACGGCGATCAGGGTACAGATCGCACCGTCTTTACGAAGTTGCATATTTAGTTTTCGTGGTGATATGATTCCGTTTCTCCTTTTTCGCCAGCGGCTTTCGGAAGCCGCAGGCGAGACCTGCACAGGAATTTTTGCTAGCTGTTGTTGACCAGCACACTACGCAGGCCCGACACACCATCGGTAGTAAGCACTCACTTACCGCGCACGAGATGAACGGTATATCGCGCGCGTTGTCGGGACGGGAGGCGCGAGCAATTCCCTAGATGGTCTGAAGACGAAAAAGAAAAAAACAAGCAAAACCTGTTGGCAGCTACGTTACGTTCGGATAGTTCGGTTAAGCACCAAGCGATCCGTGAAAACTTCCAGTAGTGCACGTAAGCTTTGCGTATAGAAATGCAAAACCGGTGCGAGTTCCGAGCCTAGTTTCGTTATGAGGTCTGCGTTTCTTAGCTCAATACCGTTAGTTAGTTGCTGTTTTGATGGTTAAATTTGGAAAAAGTGATTTTTTGGGGGTCAAGCAGCCACATTTTGGAGGTTTTCCACCCAAATCTGGAAGTCACATTTGAGCTGGCCATACTTGAATGAGGATAAAAACCAATTTTGGTCAGATTCGGACGATGTCATATTTACGTGTTCCAGAGGTGCCACATTTAAGGGTGACACACCTAAATTTGCAAGTAACCATTGGTGATGCTCAGATTAGGGATACACAAATTTTGGTCGAATTCGGATGAAGCCAAATTTTGGGGGTGGCCTGCCTAAGTTTGGAGGTCACCACTGAATTGATTATACTCGAATTAAATTAGACATCGATTTGGTCAAATTCATATGAAATCTTGGAATTGGAGCAGTTAGGGATAAGGGTAGATGGAGAATACCTCAGTAATTTGCGATTTGCTGATGACATTGCCTTGCTAAGCAACTCGGGGGATTAACTACAAATAATGATTGATGACCTAGACAGGAAAAGTAGAAAGGTAGGCTTAAAATCAATATGCAGAAGACTAACGTAGTTTTCCCCCTTCATGGATCACTGCCTTGTCGTGGCGGAGGGGCTTGCGAAACTCGACGAAGTCGTGAGCTCTGCTGTGTAGGGCCACCCAAGATAGACAGGTCACGGCGGAGAGTTCTGACAAAATGTGATTCACTGGAGAAGGTAATGGCAACCCACTCCAGTATTTCCTGCCAAGAAAACCCTATGGCCAGTCACAATACCATTAATGATATGGCGCCGGAAGATGAGTCCCCCAGGTTGGAAGGCGTCCCACATGTTACTGGGGATGAACAAAGGGCGATTCTTAGTAGCTCCAGGACGAATGAAGCGGCTGGGCTAAAGCCAAAAGGCCGCTCAGATGTGGATGTGTCGGGAAGCGACCGGAAAGTCCGATGTTGCAAGGAGATGTATCACATAGCAACATGGAATGTAAGATCTATGACGCAAGGTAAACTGGATATCGTCAAGCGGGAAATGGACAGATTGAACATTGATATCTTGGGTATCAGCGAGCTCAAGTGGACCGGAATGGGAGAATTTAACTCCGGCAACCATTATGTCTTTTATTGTGGACACGAATCCAAGAGAAGGAATGGGGTCGCTCTCATAGTAAACAGAAGAATGGGCAAAGCAGTGCTAGGGTACAACCCCAAAAACGACCGAATGATTTCACTTCGGATCCAAGGTCACCCTTTCAACATAACAGTTATCCAAGTCTATGCACCGACCACTACTGCTGAAGAAGCTGGCGTTGAGAGATTTTATGCGGACCTACAATGCCTTTTAGACCGTACCCCATCATAAGACGTCGTTTTTCTCATAGGAGACTGGAATGCTAAGGTAGGGAGTGAAGAAATATCCGGAATTACAGGTAAGTTTGGTCTTGGTGAGCCAAATGAAGCTGGGCAGAGGCTAGTAGAGTTTTGTCAAGAAAACAACCTGACCATAGCGAATACTCATTTTCAACAGCACAAGAGGCGCCTGTACACATGGACTTCACCGGACGGTCTGTACAGGAATTAGATCGATTATATTATTTGCCGGCATAGATGGAGAAGCGTTATACAAGCTGTAAAAACAAGGCCTGGGGCCGATTGTGGCACCGATCATCAGCTCCTTGTTGCCAAGATTAAGCTTCGATTGAGGAAAACGCAGAAAACTAGAAGGCCTTTCAGGTATAATCTGGATCAAATTCCATTAGAATATGCTGTGGAAGTGAGGAATCGATTTCAAGAATTAGATCTAGAAGACAAAGAGCCCGAAGAGATGTGGGCTGATGTTCGTGACATAATACAAGAAGCTGCGACTAAGGTAGTTCCAAAGCAAAAGAAATGCAAGAAAGCAAACTGGTTATCTGAAGAGGCTTTGCAAATAGCTCAGGAAAGGAGGATGGCAAAAGTTATGGGGGAAAGAAAAAGATACAAGGTTCTCAATGCGGATTTTCAGAAAATAGCAAGGAGAGATAAGAATGCCGTCCTAAACATACAGTGCCAAGCAGTTGAGGACAACAGCCAATTAAGGAACACAAGAGCTCTGTATAAGACAATCAAAGATATCAAAGGAAGCTTTTGTGCTAAGATGGGCGTGATAAAGGACAAACGAGGCAAGGACCTCACTGAAGCCGCAGAGATAAAGAAGAGATGGCAGGAATACACAGAAGAACTGTACAAGAAGGACCCGAATGTGCAAACCCAACATAAGACGGTTGTGATCACTGATCTCGAGCCGGGCATCCTGAAGAGTGAAGTTGAATGGGCCTTAGCCAGCCTTGCTTAGAACAAAGCTAGCGGAATTGATGGCATTCCAGCTGAGTTGCTTCAAAACCTCGACCATGACGCCGTTAACATTCTGCATACATTATGTCAGAAGATTTGGACAACCCTGCAGTGGCCACAGGACTGGAGGAGGTCAGTTTACATCCCCATTCCAAAGAAAGGCAGTGCCAAAGATTGTTCCAACTACCGCACGATCGCGCTTATTTCGCATGCTAGCAAGGTGATGTTGAAAATCCTCCAAGGTAGGCTGGAGCAGTATGTAGATCGGGAGCTTCCGGACGTGGAAGCTGGGTTTCGCAAGGGCAGAGGAACTATAGAGACCAAGTTGCCAACCTTCGCTGGATCATGGAAAAAGCAAGAGAGTTCCAGAAACCCATCTACTTCTGCTTTATTGATTATGCGAAAGCATTTGACTGCGTAGATCACAGCAGATTGTGGCAAGCTCTCCAAGAGATGGGAGTTCCAATTCACCTCATCTGTCTCCTCAGGAACCTGTATGAAGGGCAAGAGGCCACAGTCAGAACTGGGCATGGTCTGACTGATTGGTTTCCGATTGAGAAAGGAGTGAGGCAAGGCTGCATACTGTCGCCCTGCCTATTTAACCTATATGCAGAGTGCATCATGAAGAAGGCCGGTCTGGACGAGTCTTCAGCTGGAGTGAAGATTGCTGGAATACGTATCAACAACCTTAGATATGCGGATGATACCACTTTAATGGCAGAAAGTGAAGCGGAACTCAAGAGACTTCTGATGCGCGTACAAGAAGAGAGTGAGAAGTTTGGGCTTAAACTGAACATTAAAAAGACAAAGATCATGGCGTCTTGCCCTATCAAGTCCTGGAGCATCAAGGGACAAAAAGTGGAAGCTGTGACAGGTTTTCTCTTCTTGGCCTCCAAGATTACCTCGGAAGGAGACTGCAGCCATGAAATTAGGAGACGCCTGCTTCTGGGAAAGAGAGCAATGGTTAGCCTTGACCGCCTAGTAAAGAGCAGAGACATTAGTCTGCCAACCAAGATCCGTATAATTCGTGCTATGGTCTTTCCAGTTGGGATGTATGGATGCGAGAGTTGGACTGTGAAAAAGGCTGACCGCCGAAGAATTGACGCGTTTGAATTGTGGTGCTGGCGAAGACTCTTGATAGTTCCTTGGACTGCCAGAAGATCAAATCAGTCAATATTGTCGACCATAAACCCTGACTGCTCGTTGGAGGGTCAAATTCTAAAGTTAAAGCTCAGCTACTTTGGTCATCTGATGAGAAGAGAGGAGTCGCTGGAGAAAGATTTGATGTTGGGAAAGGTTGAGGGTCGCCGGAGAAGGGGTAGGCAGCGAACGCGATGGTTAGATGGCATCCTCGAGGCATTGCAGATGAAGTTATGTGATGTTAGGAAGATAGTGAGAGACCGGAAGTCGTGGCGTGACATGGTCCATAGGGTCACGAAGAGTCGGACACGACTGAACGACTGAACTGAACTGAAGGTAGTTTTCAACAGCCTCGGGAAGGAACAGCAGTTTACGTTAGGTAGCGAAGCATTGGAAGTAGTAGGCGAATATGTCTACTTAGGACAGGTAGTAACCGCAGATCCGGGCCATGAAAAGGAAATAACAAGAAGAATAAAATGGAGCGCATTTGGCAAGCACTTGCAGATTATGACTAGCAGCTTACCGGTATCGCTCAAGAGGAAAGTATACAACAGGTGCATCTTACCTCTACTCACCTATGGGGCTGAAACGTGGAGGCTAACCAAGAGAGTTCTACTTAAGTCGGGGACAACCCAGAGGACTATGGGACGAAAAAAGGTAGAGGTAACGTACATTAAGAGATAGGAAGCGTGCAGAGTGGGTCAGAGAAATAACTCGAGTTACTGACATTCTAGTGGAAATTAAGAAGAAATGGGCATGGGCAGGACATGTAGTGCGAAGAGAGGATAACCGATGGTCGCTTAGGGTAACAAACTGGATTCCAAAAAAGGAAGTCGCAGCAGGGGGCGGCAGAAAGTTAGGTGGGCGGATGAGGTTAAGAAGTTCGCAGGGGTCAAGTGGATGCAGCTAGCACAGAACCGGGTTAATTGGAGAAATATGGGAAAGGCATTTGCCCTGCAGTGGGTATAGTCAGGCTAATGATGATATGAAATAAAATTTTGGAGGTCCAGGGGGCCAATTTTGGGGGGTGGCCCATCCAAATTTGCAGGTCACCACTGAAACGGCCATATTCGAATTAGGTCAGACATGCTATATTTGGTCCGATTCTGATACGGTTAAATTTTGCGGGTCCAGGGCGGCCAGATTTTCTTTTTGGATGCCTCCAAAATTTGTGACTATAAAATACCAATGATGAATTAACCTACATGTTGCGCCGTCGCCCAGCTTAGGCGTCAGCCCTTAAGAGACATTTTCTGCATCCCGCTGAAAATAGTGATGCCAGTTGAGCGTTGTTATGACAACGGAGTCATTTTGTGCCCAACTAAACCGATGCGGCCGACCCCTCTGTATGCGGGATAGTGTTGGCGCTCGTCCATTGCGGCGACCTGTCTTTTTTCGCTGCTTACCAGATGGAGTTTTTGTTGTACACTTCGGCGAATATAGACTTTATTGTATGCCCTAGAACTGTTATGTGTCTATTTCTTGACTGCGCGTGGCGAAGTAGCCCCTAGAAGCGGGAACATGTTAACTGATTTTTTTTATTGATGTATGATTGGAGCTTTTTTTTTTTTTGATACCTGCATCAGTCGCCGGTCTATTGTGGTGTCGCAGATGGAACTGGACTTTTTAAGGACTGCTGATGTGGATCGATATATTGAAGATATGAACTCAATGCGTGTTCATTTTGCAGTGTTGTGGACACACGAGTGTTGTTGCCTTGGGTACGTGGATGTTAGTTTGCAGCGTGTATGCCGGGTGTTTTTGTTCTCTATCTTTCTTGCCTTAATGTATAATTCTTTATTTTTTCTTTTTATCATAATTTCTTACTTTTTACATATTTTTTGTTTCTTTAATTTCTCGTGGCAGCGGTTTTTCATATTTTTTTTTCTCGTGTTTGCTTCCTGAAGCTAGAAAGAAGTTGAAGTGAGCGCTACGAATTGTATCCTTATATACCTCTGAGTCTGGTACTAGTATTTGTATTTCTGGTGATATGCTAATTGGCGAAATGTTCCGACTCTGTTTAAAACATCGCTCTTTTAAGGAGGAAGCCTTTTATGACCATGCAGCGAAAATCTGTGCGCGGGAGCTTTGCGCGTGATCTGTGCGTCGCATTTGTGCTCTGATGTGTCACTCGCAAATAGCGGACGTGTGAGAGGAGGGGGGTAAAAGTGAAAACGATTTATGGGGATAAGTAATGAATAAAATTTATTTATAAATAGGCATAGATAAATGACTAATGCTAATGACTAATAATGATGATTAACAATGACTAAAATGACTTGTTGTGACCAATATGTCAAGATACAGTTTGCAAATGACCGCAACTGATTGGAGATAATTAAAAATGCTTAGCTATGAGTGGTAATGACAACAATGATTAGGCATGACTCCTCATGACTACGAAACGACCAATATGTCAAACAATGACTTGAAATGACTGCAACTAATTGGAAGTGAGTAAAAATGCTTTACAATGACTAGACATGACTCATCATGTCTACGAAACTATGCTTTCGATGACCAGGCTTTTGTTGCTATCCTCTTAAGAGACATGAAAGAGACCTCTAATTTTTAAACGAAACACCATATATCCCGTTGGCCGAAAATCTGTCCGCATTTGTTGAACGTCCATGCCTTGACGTCACTATGCGCTGGTGTACGATGCCATAGCGCATGTAAGAGTATGTATAGCCATGAATAATGAAAGGTAACGTCCTATGATCATGTATAAGACATGACTCATAGCCATATCATGACTTGTAGTCAAACGCAGAAGCACGGCGCAAACTACCAAGTGACATATATTGTATGGTGTGGAATGACTCGTAGTCAAAAGTAGCCTGATTCAATCCTCGACAATGCAGCGTGTTGTACGATGCGAGACCTCTACAATTACATACCAGCCAGTCGTGATTCAGTCATAATCATGACTTTTGACCAGTGATCACAATGAAACGTGGCATATATAGGGGAGAAAACCTGAGCCAGGGGGCGCTGCGCCGCTCTATGCGTCAGCGCCCTCCATGGAGATCCCGTCAAAACCTACGCGCAGTGCTGCCGCGTCGTCTGCTCCCCGCCGCATAGGGGAGAAAACCTGGGCCAGGGGGCGCTGCGCCGCTCTGTGCGTCAGCGCCCTCCATGGAGACCCCGTCAAAATCTACGCGCAGCCCGGCCGCGTCGTCTGCTAGCCGCCGCATAGAAAAGCATGTTGTCGTCTGCTCCGCGCTACTTTCTAGCACGTGTTTGTGCGCGCGCGCTCGGTTGTTTCTCTCCTCCTCCGACCGCATTGTGGCCACCGTCGCGCTCTAACAATGAGGAGGGAAGAAGAAAGAAAAGAGCTAGAATGAAAAAAATGACGGCGCACTTTTTTCGCGAAGCTTGTGTGGAAACGGTAACGGAATGGTAGTGGGCCTTTCTTTCTTTCTTTGTTTTCTTTTTCTTTTTTTTGGGGGGGGGGGATATTTCGTACCGTTCGTGTGTCGTACTTCTCTAACTGGCGGTGCCGAAGTAGCCATCGTGGAACCGAGTCGGCCTCAAGAAACAGATATTCGTCATTAATGCGATCACTTTACGTCAATCATCCTATCCTCATACGCGATCCTTCTTCGGGAGCTCAAAACTGCGCGTTCGCTATAGGAGATATCTGAACTAGGAATTGCGCAGCGTAACAGTGGAATTAAGAAGACAAAGGTTTCCGTGGAGAGATGTCCTCGTCTGCATGGAAAGTCGTCAGACATTTCCTCGCTGTTCGTCTCGTGGAGAGGAAACTGCCGCAAAAATGGCATGCCTCGGCTTCTGGGGAATGACCCAAGTCGTTAGGAACCCCTCATCGTTAAAGGTAGATAGGTCATTGATTTCGAATGGCAGCGCCGCAGCAGCGAACTTCCCCTGGCCGGTGTCGGCAGGAACCAAAGGGTAAGGCGGCATGCTTTGTGCCTTTGTAGGGAACGCATCCTAAACGCGCCGAAAACAGGCCCCACGGCGCCGGCAGCACTGCCTAAAACATTTGTCCCCAAAGAGCTGAATAGGCCCCTTTCAAGTGACCAGTCACAAAGGGAAAGGAAGGAGCACTCGTCGCTGTGTACAAGCCTATCGGTTATTCTCAACCAGAAGGCTGGACCCTTCATTCTGTGCACATGGATAGAGGCATCAAGAGGTGCCGCCTCAAGTCCTTCAAGATACCTGTCGTTTGCCTCCCGCCTTCAAGTAGCGAATTCGTGTTCATTTTTTTTTTTTTTTATGTCTGAGCCTGCCAGCAAGTGCTCTTTGAAAACAATGTCCGGCGATCAATTAATCATAATTTCTTGCTTTCGAAAGCACCGATAAAAAACATGCCTCCAGCCAGCCACTATGTCAGCCGGGGCACAGAAAAAAGCAAAATTAAGAAATCCCACTGGCAAAGAGCGCCGGCTTTGCGCGCGAAGACGCGCCACCAACCTCCCTCGTCATCACTCTCCTTCTCCCGCTCCGCGTGCACGCGCGGCTGAACGTAGCACGCGCTCCCGAGCGAGCAGGCTGCGCAGACTCCGCAGACAGCCGCGCGCAGCGCGGGCGCGAATGCGCGTAGGTTTTGTAGTTCCTCTCCGCTCCGCTGGAAACCGAGCGCTGGCGTCGCGGAGCAAACTTGGTTCCCTATAGGGGAGAAAACCTGGGCCAGGGGGCGCTGCGCCGCTCTGTGCGTCAGCGCCCTCCATGGAGACCCCGTCAAAATCTACGCGCAGCCCGGCCGCGTCGTCTGCTAGCCGCCGCATAGAAAAGCATGTCGTCGTCTGCTCCGCGCTGCTTTCTAGCACGTGTTTGTGCGCGCGCGCTCGGTTGTTTCTCTCCTCCTCCGGCCGCATTGTGGCCACCGTCGCGCTCTAACAATGAGGGGGGAAGAAGAAAGAAAAGAGCTAGAAGGAAAATAATGACGGCGCACTTTTTTCGCGAAGCTTGTGTGGAAACGGTAACGGGATGGTTGTGGGCCTTTCTTTTTTTCTTTTTTTTTTTGGGGGGGGGGGAATATCTCGTACCGTTCGTGTGTCATACTTCTCTAACTGGCGGTGCTGAAGCAGCCATCGTGGAACCGGGTCGGCCTCAAGAAACAGATATTCGTCATTAATGCGATCACTTTACGTCAATCATCCTATCCTCATACGCGATCCTGCTTCGGGAGCTCAAAACTGCGCGTTCGCTATAGGAGATAACTGAACTAGGAATTGCGCAGCGTAACAGTGGAATTAAAAGACAAAGATTTCCGTGGAGAGATGTCCCCGTCTGCATGGAAAGTCGTCAGACATTTCCTCGCTGTTCGTCTCGTGGAGAGGAAACTGCCGCAAAAATGGCATGCCTCGGCTTCTGGGGAATGACCCAGGTCGTTAAGAAACCCCTCATCGTTAACGGTAGCTAGGTCATTGATTTCGGATGGCAGCGCCGCAGCAGTGAACTTCCCCTGGCCGGTGTCGGCAGGAACCAAAGGGTAAGGCGGCATGCTTTGTGCCTTCGTAGGGAACGCATCCTAAACGCGCCGAAAACAGGCCCCACGGCGCCGGCAGCACTGCCTAAAACGTTTGTCCCCAAAGAGCTGAATAGGCCCCTTTCAAGTGACCAGTCAAAAAGGGAAAGGAAGGAGCACTCGAAGGCTGGACCCTTAATTCTGTGAACATGGACAGAGGCATCAAGAGGTGCCGCTTCAAGTCCTTTAAGATACCTGTCGTTTGCCTCCCGCCTTCAAGCAGCGAATTCGCGTTCATTTTTTTTTTTATATATGTCTGAGCCTGCCAACAAGCGCTCTTTGAAAACAATGTCCGGCGATCAATTAATCATAATTTCTTGCTTTCAAAAGCACCGATAAAAAACATGCCTCCAGCCAGCCTCTATGTCAGCCGGGGCACAGAAAAAAGCAAAATTAAGAAATCCCACTGGCAAAGAGCGCCGGCTTTGCGCGCGAGAACGCGCCACCAACCCCCCTCGTGCTCACTCTCCTTCTCCCGCTCCGCCTGCACGCGCGGCTGAACGTAGCACGCGCTCCCGAGCGAGCGGGCTGCGCAGACTCCGCAGTATAGTGAACTAGAATACTTTCTAGTGGCGCGAACGGAAGGAAAATGGGCGCCTCTTGCACGCCGGACGCCACTGACCGCCGCTGGTGGCGCTGCAGTTACGTTTACTAGGACCGTGTGCGCGTCCGCAAAGGGAAGTCAAGGCTTGGCGCGCCGTGCTGTCTGCACATTCTTGCGATTTTGCCCTCGAACTTTCAGTTCTGCCTTCCATCACAGCAACTAAGACATCTCAGCCCTTCAAAAGCACCATGCGATGTTCGAAATGGCCAGGAAAAAGACCAACTCGCACTGTTTTGCTCCGAGATGCCGAAGCGCGGCTATCCGGATGCTCCAGTCACCTTTTTTTGCTGCTCCGAGGGACAATAAACATCGCACAAAGTGGAAACGAAGCTTGTGAAGGCAGGAAAAGCCTCTCACAGAAACATTGGCAGTGTGTGAGCATCATTTCAAGCCGCATCTCATCCTGCTGCGTGACTACGCATATATATGATCAACGGCAGAAGTGAGGATATACCGCGTGAAAAGCCATCACTGGCACCTGATGCGGTGCCTATACACTCTTTTTTTTTTTAAATACACAGCGCAACAAACATAGGGCAAGCGAGTAGACGGGAACAGCGCTGACTATCAACTGCATGATTTATTGAAAGAACACGAATATATACAAAAATGTTCTGACAACCAAATGCGCATGTTCGCAGATAAAACAACATTTCACTTTAACCAGTTTCCTCAAGATATGAGATTTCTCGGGGATGAATGATAACAGATGGGGTGCTTACGCATGTGTCAGAATTCTTGCGAATAAGATAGGCTTCTTTTAATTCTCGTGTTAATTTCTCTCTGTGTTTGTACAACACTAAAGTTTCTTTGAACAGGGGAGTGCAAGGAGGGTGCAAAGGGGGCGTTTGGCTACATTCCTTGTGGTGTAGTGCCAGGTTCGATGACGGGGCTTTTTCTAGGGAGTTTTCATGTTTTTCTAGGGAGTTTTCATGTTAAGACATGAAAACTCCCTAGAAAAAGCCCCGTCATCGAACCTGGCACTACACCACAAGGAATGTAGCCAAACGCCCCCTTTGCACCCTCCTTGCACTCCCCTGTTCAAAGAAACTTTAGTGTTGTACAAACACAGAGAGAAATTAACACGAGAATTAAAAGAAGCCTATCTCATTCACAAGAATTCTGACACATGCGTAAGCACCCCATCTCTTATCATTCATCCCCGAGAAATCTCATATCTTGACGAAACTGGTTAATGTGAAATGTTGTTTTATCTGCGAACATGCGCACTTGGTTGTCAGAACATTTTTGTATATATTCGTGTTCTTTCAATAAATCATGCAGTTGATAGTCAGCGCTGTTCCAGTCTACTCGCTTGTCCTATGTTTGTTGCGCTGTGTATTTTTAAAAAATGAAGCACCAACTAGCTCAACTCACAGTTCTTTTGCAAGCTATACACTCTTGCCGGGTTGTCCGGCATATATTACCGTCAAACCCGTAAAGCCAAGGCTGGATGTGGGCAATATTGATTTTGCAGAGAGTTGTGCTCAGTGCAGATTCTTGCTATTAAGCCTGTGGCACCAAGCGATAGCCGACATATTTTATACCGCGTGTCCAAGTTAACTTCAGCCAAGGGTTAAAAATAAACCATTTAAGATAGGCCAGAGAAACCACTTGCTGACAGCCACCTGGCGCATCAGGTCTGAAGAAAAGGAAGACTTCGGGGGAAGAAAGCTTCGACTGTTTGCGTGATCTCGGATACTACCACTGGCTCAATAAAGCAGACAGCTCAGATTAAATTAAATTCAATTCTGCGTAGTCACGGTATATCCTTGGATCTCTAGCTGGCATATTTATTTAATCATTTAATCATCCTTCATATCATACCCTACTGATGCCGTAAGACAATAAATATCGATAAAAAAACGGTGCAGGCAATTTTTCAATTTGCAATTCTAATTTACTAAGTATTGCGTTCAAATAAATGTGATTTGCAAAGTTGGGGAGGACCTTCTGAAACCCCCATTTCATTTATTCCCGATAAAGAAAACCTCACTTGCATAGTTTTTCCCACCTCTATAGAAAGCCCGCGAAAAAAAAAAAAAAATCACGTGACTGACGCATTCATGCGCTACGATATTGTTGTGCTCCCAACCGTGCATGGTTTGAGTGACAGAAATTAGCTGCGGCCGTGACTCAACAGCCCAGTCTCAGCGCTATACAGGCTGATAATTTTTGTATTTCGCGGGCTTTCTTTAGAACTTGGAAAAACGATGAGGCTTTCTTTATCGGAAATAAATGGAATGGAGGTTTTAGAAGGCGCTCTCAAATTCTGCAAACACAGCTATTGTCTAAAGGCAACAGTTAGTCAATTAAAAAAATAATTACTAATTACTTAACTTCAAAATAAAACATTGCCTGGGGTGAGCCAGTTGGCTGGCAGCTGTATACAATTGTGGTCTCTCTATCCTACCTCAAACTAACTGTGAGGAAGGCTTTGATCTTTTTCTGAAAAGAAAAAGATGTCACATGTATTAAACTTGGCTAATTTTACTAATTTTAAGGACAACAGAGGCCTTTTGTACCCTTCAAGAGATACCAGTTTGTGGCTGACCTTGAGAATGTGTTTACAACCTGCTTCAGTCTAAATTCAAGCAGACAACTTGTACACAGTATATGCTACTGGCCAAGCAAACCTGCTAACTTGGGGGCTCTGACCACTGTCAAATTGGTGCAGCTGAAATCACTGCTTAAGTACCCGCATGCACTTTTTCACAAAATGCATTAACCAGCGCAATATCAAGCTTCAAAGCACCTGAAGATGAGCAGATGGATGCTCTTAGGACTGTTTGCGTAGTCAATAATTTCACAAAACAACTCATTGTTGATGGCTTGTGTCCCATGCAAATAAAATAAAACAGCAGTGGAGAAGCCTTGTGAAGTACCTAAATAAAACTGCTCTGCCCTCCTCATGTATGTATTTTTGGCATATATGTTATGCATATGAGATGATGAAAGGATTTTAATTAGCACCTGGCTTACAGCGATGGTTTATAGTAGATATTGCTGCTGTGAACAGAGAATAATGGTAACACCACAGAATATCTCCGGAGAGCTCGTTTAAAAAACGTAGTTTTTTTTTTTTTTCGTGACCACTTTCTGTCATTAAACAACATCCTGAAACTGCTCCTCACTTTTTCATTTGGTAAATTTCCTAATGCTACGCAGATCTCACGCTAAATTCAGTATTTCCTGGTTACCAGTACATACCGAACAGCGCAGTTTACTATCCATCCTTATTTGGCTAAAGGAAAGTTACTGCGACGCGCGAGGCTGAACAGAGATGTGAGAATCCGTGCATGCGCACAGTGCCTGGCCACTCTGCTACCAGTCTGCTGCTGACAGTTGAGTTTTCTCTTTAATAAAGCGGGCTCTGCGGGGCTCAGAAAGTTACATAAGTACAGAACTCATCCCGCATGAGCCGTAGCAGACGCCAGCGAAATAAGAGCGCTTTCGCACTAGTGCAGCCGTGAAAAAAACTAATTTCGAATGAAAAGCCAAACTTCTGACATAGGTGGAGGTCTACATACATCAGCACAGGGAAAAATAAGCACTTATTACTATATATACGCGCAAAAGTATCGATACTATGTCGCACTATTGCAAGAAAGCATTGAAAAGTTGACTAGAAGATGTTGCAGTTGCGCCACCTGGCGGCGTCAATGAGAAACGGCGTGCCCCAGCGGCGTCGTTCGCGCCACTAGAAAGTATTCTAGTTCACTATACTCCGCAGACAGCCACGCGCAGCGCGGGCGCGGATGCGCGTAGGTTTTGTAGTTCCTCTCCGCTCCGCTGGAAACCGAGCGCTGGCGTCGCGGAGCAAACTCCAGCCACGGCCGGTCTCGAGGGAGAGAGCGCGCAGAAGAGAGAAACGCGCTCTCCCTCGAGACCGGCCGTGCTCCAGCTTTGGTTCCCTATAAAAAAAGCATGCTGTTGTCTGTTCCGCGCTGCTCTCTAGCACGTGTTTGCGCGCGCGCGCTCGGTTGTTTCTCTCCTCCTCCGGCCGCATTCTGGCCGCCGTCGCGCTTCAACAAAGGGGGCAAGAAAAAAAACTGGAATGAAAAAGCGACGGCGCGCTTTTTCGCAAAACTCGTGAAAGTGTTTTTCTCTCTTTCGTGTTGAAACGATGGTTGTCGGTTTTTTTTTAGGTATCTCGTACCGCTCGTATCTCGCACCTCTGTATGTAACTGGCGGTGCCGCAGCAGCCATCGCAGAACCAAGTCGGCCTCAAGAAACAGATATATGTCATTAATGCCATCACTCGGCGCTTATAAAGGGAAAACACGTACGTTAATCGTCCTATCCTCATACGCGATCCTGCTTCGGGAACTCAAAACTGCGCATTCGATAGAGGAGATAACTGAACCAGGGATTGCACAGCGTAGCAGTGGAATTAAGAAGACAAAGTTTTACTTGGAGAGATGTCCCCTCCTGCATGAAAAGTCGTCAGGCATTTCCTCGCTCTTCGTCTCGCGGAGAGAGGAAACTGCCGAAAGAATGGCATGTCTCGGCTTCTCGTCAGTGATCCAGGTCGTTAAGAAACCTCTCATCGTTAAAGGTAGATAAGTGATTAATTTCGGATGGCAGCGCCACAGCAGCGAACTCCCCCTGACCGCTGTCAGCAGGAACCAGAGGGTAAGGCGGCATGCTTTTGTGCCTTTGTAGGGAACGCGTCCTAAACGCGCCGAAAGCAGGCACCGGCAGTATCGCCTAGAACGTCTGTCCCCAAACAGTTGAATAGGCCCCTTTCAAGTGAGCAGTCACAAATGGAAAGGAAGCTCCCCAACCAGCGCCCGGAGCACTCGTCGCTGTGTACACGCGTATCAGTTCTCAACGAGAAGGCTGGACCCTTCATTCTCTGAACAACATGGAAGAGACATCAAGAGGTGCTGCCTCAAGTCCTTTAAAATACCTGTCGCTTGCCTCTGCCTTCGAGTACCGAATTCGCGTTCATGTTTTTTTTTTTGTCTGAGCCTCCTAACAAGCGCTCTTTGAAAACAATGTCCGCGGCGATCAATTAATCATAATTTCTTACTTTCGAAAGCACCGATAAAAAGCGTGCCTCCAGCCAGCCTCTATGTCAGCCGGGGCACAGAAAAAAGCAAAAATAAGAAACACCGCTGGCAAAGAGCGCCGGCTTTGCGCGCACAGACGCACGACCATCCCCCCTCGACCTCACTCTCCTTCTCCCGCTCCGCTTGCACGTGCGGCTGCCTGTAGCACGCGCTCCCGAGCGAGCGGGCTGCGCAGACTCCGCAGACAGCCGCGCGCAGTGCGGGCGCGGATGCGCGTAGGTTTTGTAGTTCCTCTCCGCTCCGCTGGAAACCGAGCGCTAGCGTCGCGGAGCAAACTCCAGCTTTGGTTCCCTATACCTCAATAATTCAATAGACTAGCTCATATGGACACAGACATAGAAGACAGGACGAGCGCTGTCGACTGTGTCCTAGATGCGCTAGTCTTTTTAATTAATTATGCATGACACATCAACTAGCCAAGCTTCCTTCCTTGATATATGCCTCAGCACTACACAATTTAGCCTACTTTAGGTGTTATGCATGTACAAACATAAGCCATAACTTAAAGTCAAAGTGACTTATTACTCGTAGTGCAACATTACATGACTCAGCACTTTACAAAGTGTTTGTGTAATTATTACTTGTAATTATGAGTCATAGTTATAATCATGACTCATGACATTAGTTGATGCCTGCTTAGATTCACCGCCACCCCAGTCGCTTCACTTTTAAAACCATACTTTCAACCCTACTTTTAAAACCCTTTACCTGCTTTTTTTCTGATCGAATGAAGCAATACGTACTCAAACAAGTTGATATAAAAAAATACTGACGACCAAATGTCTTTTCTTTGTGAAATTTTAGCTACAAGGATTCAGCGGTTTAACTGGGAGGAGCATTCTACCACACGCATCTAATTGTGCAACCCGCTGTAGTACAATCGCGGCCGCAGCGGCTGCAAATCGCTTGGAAGCGCCCAATGCAAAACCCACGGCAACCCTTTGGTAGAAGGAATTCCATTCTCTTTCATCCGTTCTTTCAAAGCAGACACGAAAACGAAAATCATTTTTTAATCGAAAAGGTTCGAAACGCCGACTTTCAAATCGGTTGCTGACCGAATAATGAAGCATTGCAAGCTAGCGCGAAGAAGGAAACTGGAACCAACATTGCTTTACTCAATAAATAAAAAAATATTTTATTTTTCAAGAACAACTCAACATAGCCAAAATTATCTTTTTCGTTGATTTCAATCTAAAAACCAGAAGAATTTAATGGCATTCGTTTTTTTGTATTTATTGTTAAGACAAAAGCAAGTTCCATTGGTCTGATGGTCCGATCCGATCGGTCCGATGAGCGCGTTCCCAAGCGGTGCATTTCCGCAGCCGCACGTGCGCGAATTCCATGCCGAATTCAAATCGGTGAGCATCGCTTTGTGGTCAGTCAGTCATTCGTTCGCAGCACCGGGTGACCGGGTGGGCATTCAGTGACAAAAGACTGCAGAGCCTTCTAGGTTTGTCATTGACAGTTTGTTGTGCTGTGCTACGATACCTCAGCCAACGTGTAACTTGAGGCCCGATAGAGGAGGCGCTGGCCCGATCCACGGCTCTCAACGTTTTTCGGTGTCCCTAAACATCGTCATGTGAGTATTGTTCCACTGATTTAGCGCGAGCCCGCGTTCAAGAAAACGGTGTCTGTACTTGGCAAACGGCACTAGACCCCGGACTTTTGCGCCTGCCAATTTCATAGGCATGCCTTTTCTGCGGAGGTTTTGGCGCTCCTGCGCGCGAAGTTGGTAAAATTGGCGACGCAAGCGGTTTCATCTAAAGCGCTCATGCTTGTCCTGTGGGCCACTGCTTAAGTGAACCTTTTGACTCACCTGGCGCGAACTATCATTCATTCGTTCCGATTTTTGATCTTGCCAACCTGCATGGATTGATATCTTCTAAGGCTGTGGCTAAAGGTACGTCGGACGGACCCGATCAATGGTCTTAAAAGGTACGTCCGACGGACCCGGTGCGTTTTTCTTCGGGGTACGACGGACGGATCCGGGAAATATTTTTCAGAGGTACGGCGGACGGACCCGATCGGTAGGGTTCTTCCGACGGACCCAACGCATTTTTCTCCGATATGGGCCTTGGGATCCGTCGGGAAAGCCGGACGGATCCGAGATCCCCAGGTGTGGTTGTAGCAACAACATGGTAGCCATATGTAGCCAAATCGAAGTTTGTATTACGTGCGACGTGCAAGAAGTATGTACTACATACTGCATGCGTGAAATTACAAAGAGTAGTACAGTGGCAAGAATAGTGCCTAGAATGGGTGATATACTACGTGATGGCATGATGATAGGTTTACGTGAGTTGGACCGCGGCAGGGTGGCAAGCACGACCAGAGCGCAAGCGCATGTAATCGCAGTGTTGACGGCCAGCCCGCGGCCCGCTCATTTGGTCCTCGTTATCATGTGGATTAACGTCTACGACGGTCGTTATGTAGTTATGTAGTTTTGATTCTTCAAAGTTTGCTCACTTTCATCTGTGATGAGATGCGTCACGTAACGCATCGCTTTCTGCTCGCATTGAAGTTTGGTGCTGCAAGTTCCACGTAGTACATATACAAGCGGCGCTGAAAAACCTAGGTGCCGCCGGTGTGTCTCTAGCCCAAGCATCCAGTCATTCGTGTTTGTTGGAGGTGTGGTTTGTGCTTACCGTGAGATGCTGTGATGTACGGATTACGTCCTACTAAAGTGGCTGTGTGAGACTACGAAGAGTGCTGTGATGAGTGCGCCGATGGACGGACGGACGTCAGTGTGTCCATTTATGATCGGCGATGTTGCACGTGCATGTCAGTGTTTATTAGGTGCAGCGGTAATTTATTTACACGCGCTGTGCAAGAATCAGACGAAAATAAGTCATCGGCAATTTGTTAGCCTGCACTACAGAGCTCAAAACTCGGAAAATGGGAATGCACATGATGCAGTTTTCGCATGTTGGAGTGGACCGAAAAATAAGTGCCCGGCCCACACCGCCGGGATGCGCAATACTACAGGTGAAATGGTTCAGGTTTCTGTAAAATAGCTGCCTGGCACAGCACCTTCCTAAATGTTCAGGCTTTGTACTATTGTTGAAGGCCAATTTATCATTAATAAAGGAACGAATATGCTTTATGTGTTAATGACTAGTGCTTTTTCAACATATGTTCATTTTTTTTTTTCGTTTTTCCTTAGTTTCCTTTGTTTTTCATGCTAGACAAAAACAAATAGTACACTTTTAAACTTGTCAGTCCAAAGCTGAACATGAATATCTGCCATGCATGTGACAGCTTTAATGCTAGAAAGGTTGACGTGTATAGCATATGTACGTAGACGCTGCGACATCTTAGTGGCACGTTCGGCTACTTGCCCCAAGGTCGTGATGTTTAATGCCAGTGATGGCAGTCGCACTTTGGTGCAGGTGAAATGCAAATGCTTCTGTTTCCTGCAAGATGTCAACGCAAAGTACAAAGCCCGGGCAGTCAAATTAGTCTGGAGCTCTCCACTACGGTATTTTTCATAGCTACATATGTCACTTTAGGATGTGAAACTCTACATGCCACAGGTAGGCTGCATTGTTTTTTAGATTTTGTTACCTCTCATCTATGTTTTGCAACATTTGGCTAATTTTAGTTCTCAAACAGTTGTTAAAGATGAAACCGAAGCAGTTCTTGGCATGGTTTCCTGCTTGGATTAATTTGCTAATTGCAGTTCTTTGAAACTTGCATCAATGCTGGACAGTTCAAATAGCAGGCAGTTGAATTACAGAAATGATGTGGATCGTGCATTTCAGTTCTGACAAATGGAAAGTAACGGTCCCCTCCTTGCATGCATAGGTGCCCTTAGACAAATACATACTCGGGTGTGTGATTGTGACGCATATCAAGGGTCAACAGAAGGCCATGTGGAGCCAGTGTGATATTCTTCATGAAGGCTAAAGTAAAATTGTACAACAGCTGTTGTACCATGCAGAAAAAAATTGATCATTTAGTGTATGATTAACTGACCTTGAATAGCATCTTACTCAGAGTATGATGTGATATATATCTGGTTTAGCATCCCAAAATAACTACGGCTGTGAGGAACACGATAGTTGAGGGCTCTGGTATAATTTCGACCACCTGGGGTTCTTTCACATGCACTGACACCGCACGGTGCATGACGGCCTATTGTTTCGCCTCTATTGAAATGCTCCTGCTCTGGCTGGAACCAAATCTGCATCTTTGGGTTCAGCAGCCAAGCACTCTTACTGAGCCAGCACAACGGGGCCAAGTATCAAAATGCATGCCATTACATTTCCTTCTAGCCTGTGGTTTTCTTCACAGAACTAATGTATACAAGGAAAAGTAAATAGCAAGAAAACACTAGTTTTATTGCACATTATATTCACATTTCAGCAAATATTCTCTAGGAAAAAAATTCTCATAATGTTTGCATGGAAACCATGAACATCTTACAAAAACAAAACAATGCACTTACTCCACTCCAATTATTAATGGGCAAGGTTGCACCTATGCTACTACACTGCACTTATCACAAAACCACAAGCCCCATCTGCTTCGGCCAATCACTTGATGAAACTAACGGAGACAGATGTCGCACACCACAGACTGGTCGTCTCGCAACATATGTCTGCATATGTTGCATTTCAATTTCGTGCCTTTCCACTTAGCTTCAACTGTTGCCAGCATTACTAGTCACCCATCTTTTCTGAAATTCCTTTTTACGCTGTTGGGATCAGCATCTTTGTTAACGATGGTCTCTAGAATTTTCGATGCTATCATTTTCACATCTTCCTCATCTGGAAGAATGAAGGAAATGACAAGCTTTGAGCAGAAAAAAAATTAGGGAGACTCCTAATCTCCACCTGTAAGGGTATGGTGTGCCAGCGTTAATGGTTTTTGTGTGCAGATCCCACTGTGGATTCCCGTTAATTTACATGCCCTTTGCTACAAACATAATTACTAATTCCTTAATTCATGTCTCTGTTATCTCAGATATACTCATTAGCATACGGTCGTAGGCTGCCTTGTAAGGTGATAGACAACCTGGCATAGACCTCTGTAAGCCTCAACCTTTCTTAATTGGAGCTGAAACATCCCAGAACATATTTCAAATATAACTTTGTAAGCTTGACTTAACAGTTCCTGCCATGTCGTATGGCCTCGTGAGATTTGGCTCGTGGCACTTTTGGCTTGTGCACAGGGGTCATCTGTTAAATACTGGTTAACATGCATGAAAAATACATTTTCACACAAACTGGTGGCAAATGGTCAAGTGGTGCACTGCAGATTCTGAAATGTATACCCATATGCATGCAAGGATCGCATCATCACATAACATGATCAAGAGTTTTATCAGTACCTGTAGTTACATAGCATTTCAATGCCCATTAAAGGACCACCTCAGACAATGGTTGTTGTTACCACAAGACCTGTTCTAACAGTGTACTGACACCATTCCACTGAGCGATGGACATATGCATACCCTAGATAGCTCATGATTGTGGATCTCATTTATTTCTATGACTTCGAAGGATTAAAAGGTGATGAAAAGAAATAACCAGGTTACCTTGACATAATGCTAAATTACAGAGGGTGAATATGCTGCATGAAGATACCAAGAAGCTTGTACAAAGAAAAGTGAAAGTGAAATGGCAGGATTTTTGAAACATTGAAATAAACTACAAACTATACTTGTCAAACGTGTCATTAAGGAATGGAAATCATGCAGTAATCAAAAACACAACATGGAGGCCATTTTAGGTCATCTTCACAAAACACATACCCACACCTCACACACAGCTTCATACTTATGAACGAGGACAAACCAATATGCAAGGAGTGTGGAGATGAACTAACAATAAACCATATCTTACACGTGCGCCAGAGTCGAGAAAATAAGAGGAAACATTTTGTACAATTTTGCAACAGATCCCTTTCCATCCCAGCATGATCCTAGGAGAGACGTGCAAATTTCCTGCATTTTTGGTTTCCTAAAATGTTCCTAAACAAGCTACATCCTAAAAAACATTTTAGTCATTACACACAAAATAAATACATTAAACCTTGTTCTTGGTGCATGACAGCATTAGTCGCTTATGCACCATAAAAATCAACACAATGCTGTAAGGTATACCTTAGTTAGCTATGTTATATGAGACAAGCTTTCGGTCTGGTGTGGTCCTTATTCACGTGAAAGCGCTGTCATGAGGGTCTATGTCCCAGCGATCGGAAAGTGACCTATTCTAATACTTTTACAAACTGAAGGCGATTCTACAGATTTCTAAAGACTGGAGTGCTCAACTGTTTTATCAACGTCCGCCTGCTTTGACAGCCTGGAGTGAAACTGTTGAAGAGAATACATTTTTGAGCATTTAACGCATTTCTGAAGGCGTTGCTTTCAATTACGGGGCCCACAAAAAGCAGCTGAATGTCAAACGCCGCCTAGGTAGGCTTTCTAGCAAGACAGCGGTGTAGCGTGGAAAATCGCTCCGTCGGTCCATCGCTGGCGCCGCTGACTTGACAGGCGAACTGTTCAAACTTATAGCTACTGACCACACCTGAAACACTGAATTGCGCATGATCAAGGCAGAATTTCTCTAACACTGAGCACTGGTAGCTATCGATTTCGCGCCCAATATTGTGAAAATCTGTCCTCTCTTCGATCATTGATACGTCCACGGTTGAACATTTATGCGCCTCGGGGTAGGCCAGCCTTTGGAACATGGATGCGTGGTTGTAGCAACGATCACTTGCATGGCGCACTCTGCAAAATTCCAAGAGTCAACTTCGGCAACGAAATGTGCAGCGCACATTTTCTACCGCGTACCTAAGTCCGGCGATGCATGCATATCGATCCCGATCGTTTCAAAGCTGCGCGGCCGTTCAGTCGGGTCAGGCTAACTTCGAGCATGCGGGGGTTTAAACTACATGTACGCAAAATTCAACGACAAGAAAAAGATACAGGCTAAGCACTTTAGTCTAGTCTTCCCCTAAATACCAAAGACCATTGCTGTTCACAGGGAATTCGGATCATTCGCGCTTCCGGCTTTCCGGTTGTGCACTCTTGCGGTGCGGTGCAGTAGGTCTTCGCCTCGACGAGTCGATGTGCAGCTCGCCGCAGTAGCAGCGCAGGCCTCTAGTAGATTCGGCATGTCTTCTGCCACGGCTCTGAGGTAGAATTTAAACGAATAATTTAGCTAGAAACATCCTTTTTCCTCGGTCTGCTAAGAGGAACGAGCATAATGCCATTTCACATACATACTTTGGACTGCCGAATGTTCTGCACGGCGAGGTGTGTGTGTGTTGTGCCGGCGCTAGATCTTCGGAGGTCGATGCAGGACCTAAGACAGCGTAGATGCTAGGAATAGCTCGCTCGCATTACGGGCAGATCGAGGTGATAGTTTAGTGCGAAGCGAAAGCTGCTCGTGAATGTGCGTATCTCGATGCCAGCTGGTGGAGCTGGTGCAGTACGTAGCATCGCCTGCAGCTATGTGCGTGACAGCGATGCTTGCCGTACACAACCCTAAGTGAAGACCGTGATCTATGTTAGAACGGATGCACTCTTCGTAACACCTCATCGACAGTCGCGGCTAGCTGATATCGTAGAGGATAAGATTAATTCACGCGTAGCAAGCGGAATGTGGCCGCGTTCGACGTGCATATAGCCATGAGCCTGTATATCGACGTCCGCCGTATCTTTACGAGAATCGAATGGATACGTCGGACGTACCTTTAGACACTTCGATCTTCTAAATGTTGACTAGTATTTTGGTTTCAGCCAAAATAAGCAGTGGCAACAGAAGGGGGTATCTCAAAAAGCGAATCGTCCTCCTTCCAGCCCAAGGAGCCAGTCAGACATTAGTGCAAGAATTTCAGCCTAAATCCTGGCTGCCGGTGGAATAACAACCACTTGAGTTCAGTTCTATTGTTTGGAAACATGGCAGCCAATGCACACAGACGAGGACAGAATCAAGAATGCGCTGTAAGCGCTGTGCTCGCGACCAAATGTATTTGAAGGTACACTCATGCAGCTGCTACTCGGTCTAAACAAGTACAAAGCGGATTTGCAAAATGTAATGGGCAAACAAATTTGCCACAATGTGTTGTAGTTGTGCTCTTGTGCTGCTTTCTTTATGAAAGTGACAAATGTGCCCTCGCCTGAAATGTGTGTCAATATACTGGTGCTTGTGCAGCATTCAGGGTTGTGGCAGCATGCTAGGGCTCCAAGGCAAGCTCTTTGCGCACTGGGATGTGCTACAGTGGGCTACCCATATTTTAGTGCTGTGTAGCCAGCCATTCCTTTTCAGAGCTGTAACTGACTACTCAATAAACGTGTAATGTGGCCATGTAATAGAAGACATACAGTTGAGCCCATTTATAATGGCCACAGTTTGTATAACAAACACTCGCTTATCAGTGTAGCTACAATCACGATATGTATTAGGGCAATGGCACTCCATCTCTGATGCAATTGAACAACCGTAGCAATGCCTCTCATTTATGACCACCTGAGACACGCAGAGTCTCACCACCACAGTCAAAAAACACGTTTCCAGCCAATGCGAAGACCAAACAGCATCTCCCAGACCCCTCCTGTTCCCCCAAAGAAAGTGTCTGTCGACCCTTCGATAAACAGGCCACAAGGTTAACCGGTGCATGCATGTACCCCAGTTGGGTGAAGCATCTCCTATGAAATGAAAAGAGTGATAAGCACAAGAAAGAAGCAGCATTGAAAAGGGAAATTGCTGCACACAGCCAATTATCAAACGCCACCACTGATATTAGGGCATAATACTAGTAATAAGGCATGCCTTCATCAGATTTCCACCTTCCGAGCTGCTGTCACCCGGATGCAGTAGACATGTATTACATTCTGTGCATGCGTGCGCTGTGGTAATTTGGATGACTACCAGTGTTCATGAAGTGGCTGGTCCCAGGGAAATATTTTGTCTAGGTGCATCTGATCATGCTACAGAGCTTGGAAAGTGGCGTGATAGTGTGCTTTAAGGAAACAGACGTTCACAAGTGACATTTAAAAAAAAAGAATACTATTTTTGTAGAACTTCGCATTTTTTGGCTGAAATAGGAAAAGTTCACTTGCTACAAACTTTGGATACAATCTACAGAATCTGCGTCACAGTGAAGTGAGCTCGAATGTGTCCTTTGCAAATTCAGTCCAACACTGCCTTTGAAATTGTGAGGTTGCATCGTTAGTTGCCTGTATGACCTAATGACAAGATAATCGTACTGCTGTACGTCTAGCCCAGTGTAATCAAGAGTAAATACTCGGGTGCTTTAATGCAGCATGTAGGAACTGGGACTTTCGGGGGATGGTTAGGCCAGGAACCTAGATGCCTGGGAGTTGTTAAATGATATCCAGTGTTGAATGTGATGGCATTTGTTGATAAAATGGCTGCTATAAGAACTGGATTTTTTCATTAATAAAATTTAGTTGAAAGTTAGTGCTGTGTGTTAGTAAATTCCTTTTGTCTTTGTCTTCGGCTCCACACTGTTTCATATTGTCTGTATTCGTTTCTAACTTGCAGGGATGTCAAGGAGTGGTCTCTCAAAAACTTTGAGATTGGCCGTCCGCTGGGCAAGGGCAAGTTCGGCAATGTATACCTTGCCCGAGAGAAGCAGACAAAGTTCGTTGTGGCTCTTAAGGTGAGCTGGACAGGTATCAAGCGACTTTACATGTTTCAAGTGTGTGTGCAACATGAGAACATCCAGTGGATGTTGCTGTAAGAACATATCAAATTCAAGTAGCGAAGGGTACTAGCAGTTTACCCATTCATTCAGGTTTTATTTCTTTCCCATAGGGAAAGGAGGAGCCGGAACTAAAAGCTGTGGAAAACCACTTGACGGGGCCCTGGCCCCTTTGCATGAAGTAGTATACGAGTAGGGGTTTGAGTTTTTGGTTTTTATTTTCAGAGAATACGGCTGAAACTTTTTTCGGTGTTTATATGCTGACACAACTTCCGTTTTCTTTTTTCGGTTAATATTATTTTCTGCAGAAGTAATATCGGCTTTTTTCGGTGAGACGAGAGGCATCAGTTGACAGTTAAAAGTGACGTAGGGTTCATTTTGGCTTTTTTTTCTCTGATTGTTTTATGCACTTTAATTTAATGTAGAGTTAGTCATATAAAAGCTAAGCTCCTGGAGGAAAATGATATTGCTATGAAGAAAAGTAACATTATGACAAAACGCATATGTAAAAGAAATTCACACATTAGACAAAGGAGTAACTGTAATATTATTTATTACGATCAAATTTTTGCATCAACCAATTCACTTAAAAACCAAGTGCGCTTCTCTCGGCTTGTGTATGAGAAGTGTCACGTGGTAAGGAACTGGCGGGCTTTGGTCTTCGCGATTTCCTGGAAGCACATGAGTTGCAAATGCTCTAGTTGACTTTCGCCCCTCGCAGTGCCTGCCTTGCCGCAGGCGCCCTTCCTCAAACGCTTGATATGTTTATGAGGGTTGGGAAACACGGCTGCCATTCTTTCCTAATTCGTGAGGCCATGAACAATGCCTAAAAACCCTCAAACGCTGTGCTTGAAACCAACAATCCTACTGTCTCACATCATGCCCCTGGATTGAACAGTGTTATTTTCTCCCGCAATTAAGAGTGGGCAGAGTGGACAAAAAGGTACTGACCTTTTTCGGTTTAAACCAAACCTTTTAAAATGCTTTCGACTTACCTTTATCGGTGTTTTTCGGTTTCAGCCAAAAAGTCCAACTCCTATATACGAGTAAGGAAATGTGAACATCAATCACATGTACAATAGACACACATAAATGCAAATTGAAAAGGAAATGTGCGTGTCAATCACACTTACAAAAATACATATAGAATGTGACAAAACAAATATATAGCATTTTACATAGAATTGGGAAATGAACATAAATAGGGTGATATATAGATCCTTAGCAGAAATATTATTGAAAGCCAGATGAGGATTACAGTAAAAACAATCACATTTCAACAAAATATATCCGAAGCTCAGCTTTCTTATATTCTGCTGTGTTTTTATGCATGTTTAAAATATTGGGTGGATTGTAGGAAAGCATTTGTAGTTTATAATTAGTGCGGAAACTGTGGTATATCCCATGTATTAGAACATCTTGTGTTTATGTTAGTATGACATGTGTCCAGAGATGTGAAAGTGGAATAAAACTCGACGGAAGCCGGTGAAAAGTCAATTCTTTGCAGTAGCTTAAAATTGTGTAAGTTATCAACTCGGATGGTGTTATTAGCACTCTCTGGCCTATGTTTTTCTTGTGCCTGAAGTCTGGTGGTCGAAAGCTGCTTTTTCCTGTGGGAGAGACTGCGTGAGCTTTTCCAGTCACTATAGTAGAGCATTTATCAATGCAACGTTAACATTGCTGGCAGCCACTAATGACTTAAGCCTCTCATTTATGGTGCACTTTATTGATGCCTTTTGCCCACAGAGGAGAGTCTCCATGAAACAAATATACTGTGCGAAAAAAGTGCAGATGACGAATGTTATTGGTGTGGTAGAGCATGTGTTGGTATTAGTGTTCTCACAGGATGGGGCAGCCACTGCCGCTGAAAGGTTCAGACCATATGACCAGGTAACATGATCCAATTGGTCAATCGCAGTGTGACAAGCTATGCACACTCTCAAAACTCTAGGTCTACAATGCCCAAAACATCTCAATCCGCATCAATCGACACAAAATCCCCAAGCCATCCGAAATTGAAATCCTTGGCCAGTACATACCACAAGGCCGCCAAAACACCACGACCGTCAAAAAACTCTCAACAACAACGCAGCAGATAAGCAGGATGCTCAACCGCATTTGCAACAATCACCACGGCTTAAAAGAAAGGGAAGCAATTCGCCTTGTACAAGCTTTTGTTGTCTCACGAATAATGTACGGGACTGCTTACCTCCACCTCACCTCATCAGAAATCGCAAAGCTGGAGTCTCTAATACGGGCAGCCTATAAACGGCACTGGGTTTGCCAAACATCAACATTGCGCCTCATGTCTCTCAGCATCCACCAAAGACTGTCACAGCTCAACCGCCTGGCCATCACTCGAACAGGCCAAACCTTTCTGAAGAAGATACATCTCAATGTACCCTACACAGTGGACCAAAGGACAGAACTTCCTCTATCAATCCGCAAGAACATCTATGTCCATCAAATACCCTAAATTCCACCCACAACTCCAAGAATTCCCATGCACTCAATAAAGTTTTCAATCAATCAATCAATCTCCACTTTGCTACCTGCCACCTTTTACCTCTCACCCTCTCTTTCATCCATTTTCCCTCTCCCACTTTCCCTCTGTTTAAAGTGGTGAGGAGGTTTTCCCTCTTTGCTCACCTGCCAACCAAGGCTTCGGAGCGATTTTTGCCACATGTTGGTTTCAGTGCTTACTCGTTAAAATGTCTGTGCAGGTGATGTTTAAGTCTCAGCTGCAGAAGAACGGTGTGGAGCACCAGCTGCGGAGGGAGATAGAGATTCAGTCTCACCTCAGGTGAGGCTGCTGCACTTCCTATGTGCATCATCTGCAGAAGGAGTTGAATAAGGGATGGATATCAGAATTTCATACCGTACTGCATGGCACATGATGTATGAAGGTCCCTGCACCACTTTCTTTTCCTAGTCTGATAACCGTTTTGTTCAACTTTGCAGCAGTTTTTATAAAGGCTGAAAGCTCTAGTTAAGCCCCCCCTCCTCTGCTTTTTTTTTATACCTGCTGACAGGCTTCTTCCTCGGTCTCCTAGTTCCCACTTGTTCAACCTTCCTGTTTTCACTGCAACATACATGTGCCGACCGTTTTTCATTCATTTATTTTGTGTCTGCTTCAAGCCATATCGTGCACCGTTCGTGTTGTCAAGTGTGACGTAGTGCAGTCTGCACGGTTTGTACATGAATGAACCGGATTTTTTCTCTGCTGGGCTGGCTGCGGAAAGGGCTATGCATTCAACATTCACCTTGTTATTGGTCACACAGCTTGATAAAACTGCACATAGCAAGCGTGGTTCAGAGCGGTGCCGTCGTGACAAGTAAAAGGTGCACAGTACCGGTAACGTCGACCACCCCCAGCATTGCTAGCGCGGAGCAGCGTGATGACGTTGTGCAGTGGCACCGCCGCATGCATTACAAGAGCAGGCACCCCTCTCCGTAGGGAGGAACATGGAGACGGCAGACTATGAGTTTTTCCTGGGATCATATCTGCGATTTGCAGGAGGATCCTGAATGCTATCCCACATCGTAACAATATGTATGCGAGCCTCCTTGAAATTCTTTATCTAAGCATACCGAAAAACCAAAATACAAAATACAAAAACCAAACCAAAATACCAAGAGCAGCGTTAAAACTTTGCATTACCGAATACCCTAATCGTTTGCCAATTTTTTTTTGTCTGAGCTGTATATACTTACGGCTTGATAATTTCTATTTTGTTCTCATCCTTTCTGCAGTTGTGCATTTTTTGGCAGTTTTTCTGTCTCACTGTTAAGTTTGTGTACGTATGCCGCAGCTGTAGCATTAGAACATAATTAAAAGTGGAAGCATGCATTAGAACTAGCACTCAGGCAGGTACATTATACTGGTGTTTACATAGTGGTTTCGCTACTGTATTTTTATTGCTCTTGAGACAAAAAATTCTTAAGGATTTATAATAGTAGCTTGGTGTTGCAGAACTTTGTACATCTAACTGCTGCCGTGTGTGCAGCACATTCAAGCTCGGTTTGGCAGGGTTCAGAGCAGACATGCCTGGTGCTTTTGTTTCATTTAGTTCCACGAATCCCTTTACAAGTGCTTTGCTTATCAATACAGTCGCCATATGGCAACCTATATTGTGCAACCTTGGCCCAGGTGTTGTCACTATTTCTACAAGGTGGAAATTATCAATATTTATCACGGGGAAAATGTTTGGCTCTTGAAGTTTGAGTCTAACATCATGGTTAACTCTTTATGGACGGCACCCTAAAGTCTTTTATTGCCTTCTCCAGTGATGGTAGTGCTGTTTATGCTTAACTCTACTGTTCCATTAACTTGCAAGGGTCGTAGAATGGGCTAGTTGGTAATTCATATTTGGAAAAGACTGCTAACCCTTAAGACATGGACAGAGAAAGATAGGACAACACAGCGCCATCGTCCTACCTTTCTCTGTCTTAAGTGTGCACTGTTTTTTCCACGCCAGTTGCATTAACCCTGCCACACGGTGCTATCAATTAGTTTTTCTGGGGAATAGCATTGCTGCTGCAGCTGAACACGGTTCCAGTGCCAAGGCTGGGCCTGTACTGAGGTTTTCTAGCTGTAGGCTAGGCGATTATGCATGTGATAGTTTTGCAAGAAAATTTTTTAAGAGATAGAAAGCGTGCAGGATTTGTCAGAGAAATAGCTCTAGTTACTAACATTCTATTGGAAATCAAGAAAAAGAAATGGGCATGGGTAGGACATGTAGTGCGAGGAGAGGATAACCGATGGTCGCTTAGGGTAACAAACTGGATTCCAAGGGAAGGAAAGCGTAACAGTGAGCAGCAGAAAGTTAGGTGGGTGGATGAGGTTAAGAAGTATGCAGGGGTCAAGTGGATGCAGCTAGCACAGAGCCCGGTTAATTGGAGGAATATGGGAGAGGCCTTCTCCCTGCAGTGGGTATAGTCAGGCTGATCATTATGATGATGAGTTTTTGCAAAGTAGTGCATTTCCTTAGTGCCCATTGTGTCCTTGATGCAGGCATCCCAACATCTTGTGCTTGTATAACTGGTTCCACGATGAAACTCGGGTTTACCTCATCCTGGAGTATGCGCCCCAGGGGGAGCTGTACCGCCACCTTACAAAAGCAAGAAGGTTCACTGACCGGAGGGCTGCCACGGTGAGCGTCCTGCCTACCCTGCACTCCTTCCCATTGTGATGTCTTCAAGGCGGTGTTACGACCGTGCATCATCCGCACTTGCGCACTCTATTGTTCACCCGTGGGCATGGATAAGTGCTGTGGATATGTGGTGTTGGTACAATGGCTCTAAGTGAGCCTGTTTCCAGGAATCCTGTTTTGTAAGCCTGTTTTGCTTTGTGGACACCCTGCAAATGCCAAATTGACCTTGTCAAGAGAACGTCTAGAAAAACACAAAGAAATGTCCCCCTGCGGGAAATAGCCGGAAGTGCTTTCGTTCAATTGTTCACCCTTCCCGTCGAGAAGTGCTATCGTCCAGTGAGGAATGCCTACTGTCCAAAGGAGACGACAGAGTGACACGTCCGCTGACGTACAGGACAAGAAAGGAGCAAGGTGATTACGGCCATTGGAGGATTTCCTGGGAATGCAGGAAAGATTTGCAATTGTTGGAAAGGGACAATGCTGGGAGCCATATGCGGCGCGCACGTGCACTTGGGTTTCTGAGAAGTAAATCCGCTTGCCGGAACCAGCCTATCGATTCTTGGCTGAAGAATAGAAATGTACCTCCTCGCCGTTCCCAAGCTTTTCCCGCCAACAAGTGACCAGGCCCAACGAAACAATGCCGGGCCAGTCAGTGCTTCAGACCATCAGTGCAGTGATGTGTTCGATTGGATGCCGATATCTGAGGGGCGTCCCCTGGAACTGGTTGGTCAGAGTCTTCAGAGGGGGGCTGGACATAGGGGGTTTTAAGGACATTGCAGAGCACGAAAAGACGCTCTGAGCCCTGGGTAAACGGCTCATCCAGACGCTTCTCGCTATGAATTCTTAACGCTTGCCATTTTGCTGATGTACCCTTCATTTTCATGTAAATAATCATGTAAATAAGTTTTCTCAAAGTGCCATTAAACCTGCTTGTATATATTTTACCAACTTCGAATATTCAATCCTTCATCAACCCCGAGTCTCTGCACGCTACCAAGTGAAGGCCGGGTCGACATAGCCCCAGCGTCACGACAACTGGTGGCAGCGGTGGGATCTGAATCTACAAGCCACAACAACTGGTGACCAGCGTTGGGATCTGAATCTACAAGCCACAACATCGTGTGATCGGAGGTGGCATCTCAAGCAACAAGCAGGAGCAACAATCGGCCAACAAGAGAGCAGCTCGGAACATCGATCGCATGTGTGGGTGAGTGCTTGGCTTTTCTTCTGATGTGGACCAGGTTCTAGAACAGGGTTAGGTTTTAGAACTGGTAAAAAGTGTTGAAACGCCTTTAGGTTTGGTAGTTTGCACTGTTGTTTTGGAAGTAGCCGACACTCGGAGCGATCATGGACCCCCCGCAGGGGGCATCTGCTAAAGCAGATGTTTGCGTGTACTGTGCGACACCACGGACCCCGAGCACCCACGCTTAGCCGTGCGTGGCATCGCCGTGTCTGGGGAAAAGGGGATCCTGGTGGTTGAGCCGATGCCGAGTGTTTGGACCTTTAAGGCCCCTCGGCGGAGGCAACACACCACTTTGGCCCACGCTTCCCACAGACGGCACCTTCGGGCTGACCCACCCGGGGGAAATCGGCAGTCGCCTTTTCCTATCCTCCCCTTCATCTTTCACGTTCCTATCTTCTACCCTACAACTCTCCTGTCCTCTACTCTCTTCCGGTTTTTCCTTACTTCCAGGTGGCGAGGGTTAACCTTGTGTGGCTGACTACCCTGAGTTACGCCATATTAGGTTATAGTTACGGTGTACAGCTGACGTGGACAGGACTTGCCTGCCAATTCCTGCCCCGTCCCCTCGTTGGGCTCCATGGTGGGTGGCTGGCGCCGCGGCCGAACATCATACATTATTTATGGCTTCTTCCTCCAAACAAACTGATCGCCTTTCCAAGAAAAGGCGGACCGATGTATCAGCCCAGTTCTTTTCAGCAAAGCATGACACTTTCCCTAAATATCATGTGATCCACAGTGAAAGCCCTGCCAAACAAGCTCGGCTAATATCCCCCTTTGCAGTATCTAGGTCTCTCACAACCATACTAGGCCCAGGATACAAAGTTAGTAAACTGGCTAGCGGGGATCTCCTGCTTGAGCTGCAAAGCAAACTCCAGTACAGCAACCTTCAGCAACTTACAACATTTGGGGATATCCCAATAACGGTCAGTGCTCACAGATCCTTGAACACAGTCCAAGGCGTGATATCAGAGAATGACTTCCTGTCACTCACCGAAGAAGAACTTCTTGAAGGTCTTTCTGAGCAAAATGTGATCGGTGTACACAGGATCAAAATCCGGAAGAACAACCAAGAAATACCAACAAAGCACATAGTTCTGACTTTCAACTCCAGCAAACTCCCTGAATCCATTGAAGTCGGTTACATCAAAGTAGACATCCGGCCCTACATTCCAAACCCTAGACGTTGTTTCAACTGCCAAAGATTCGGTCATGGCTCCCAGAGCTGCCGTGGCCGACAAACATGTGCAAAATGTGCCTCAAATGAACACAAATCTGACGAGTGTGAAGCTGCGCCACACTGCGCAAACTGTGCAGGTGAACACGCCGCGTACTCACGGTCATGTCCTTCTTGGAAGAAGGAGAAGGACATCATTACCATAAAAGTCAAGGAAAACATAACGTTTAAAGAGGCACGACAGCGATATCTTGTTAAACAGGGCACTTTTTTGTTCACAGCCAAACCGAACTATTCCAATGTGGTGGAGCATGGGGGCAGCACACCACAACAGGATTTGGTCTCCGCCGAGGGTAAGCCTCAGGCAGGGCCATCCTTGCCCCAGGCAGAAGCAGCGAAAGCTGCCCTGCCATCGCAGAAACAGGGCACACTGGCCCCAGAGCCAACAGCCCAAAAGGCTTCTCCCCCAGAAGGGAAGCCTGCAACCAACACTCCTAACTCTCCCCAAACGTCCAAAGCCCCTGAGGCAATGGACACAACCCCTTCCTCGTCCACGCTGCAGCGGCGGCATAACTCTCTAGAAAGAAAACGGAGAGAAAAACCTCGTATAACAGGACCAGAAAAACCTGAAACCTAAATTCAGGTACATTCAAAAAAAAAAAAAAATGGCGTTCCTCATACACTGGAACTGCCGAGGTCTCATAAACAACTACAACGATATAAAAGACATTTTACATTCATTTTCTCCTGTAGCCCTTTGCCTACAGGAAACTAACTTAGGACCACACCAAAACATTTTAAAAGGACACAACGTTTTTCGCTGCGACCGAAAAGAAGCAAATAGGTTATCTGGAGGTGTCGCTATTGTAGTGCAGAATGGAGTAGCAACACGTGAAATTAGCCTCAAAACCAAGTTCGAAGCTGTTGCTGTCTCTATCATTCATTATAAAACAATAACTATATGCTCACTGTATCTCCAACCGCACCTAACTGTAACCCTTCATGATCTGGAAGAGCTTTTAGAACAACTGCCAGAACCATATCTGGTTGTTGGAGATTTTAATGCGCACTCCACTTTTTGGAGAAGCGATCAGACAGACACTAGAGGTCGTATATTAGAGGATTTTATATTATACAATGATGTCTGCCTGCTAAATACAGGAAAGCATACATACTGCTCCCCAAGCACGGGGAAAATGAGCATTTTAGATTTATCATTTAGCTCCCCATCAATTTTTACTGATTTTAAATGGGACGTCTTTGACAATCCTCTAGGAAGTGATCATTTGCCTGTCATTATCAGCCTAACACCCTCACCCTCCATCACTCTAAACAAACCCAAGCGGTGGAAGCTGCACCTTGCGAACTGGGCTCTATTCCAGTCTGAAGCCAGCCTGGAAAAGGTCTTTTCCGAAAAACTCAGTGTTGACGAGATAAATGAAAAATTTACGGCCTGCATCATTGACGCAGCACTTGTAGCTATACCACAGTCTTCAGGAGTGGTACTGAAAAATCGCAAAGTCTGGTATTCTCAGGAGTGCAGAGATGCAAAGAAGAAACAAAACAAAGCTTGGGGAACCTTTCGCAGGTACCCTACAAACGAAAACCTCGTAAAATTCAAACAGGCGAAAGCTAGGGCACGGTACATCCGCCGAAACGCTGAGAAGGCTTCTTGGCAAAAATACATATCATCAATAAATAGCTCAATCACATCAAAAAAAATGTGGGAGCTTGTTCACAAACTGGATGGCAACTTCTCCCCGTACACAGTCCCCTTTCTAACATCTCCTGGCACCCAAACAAACTTACAGGAACAGGCAGATATTCTAGGCGATCATTTTTCTGCAATTTCAAGCTCACTACACTACCCAAAATCTTTTATAACATACAAAAACAAGGCCGAAAAACAAAAACTGCCAACAAGTGGAAGTACGAATGAAACATATAACAAGTTAATAACACTACAAGAAATAAACACTGTTCTATCTGCCGGCAAGAAGACTGCACCTGGCCCAGATCAAATTCACTATCAGATGCTAGCACATCTTTCTACACCTGCATTAGAAGCACTTCTGAAATTTTTCAACAAAGTATGGGTATCCGGGAGTATTCCTGAGGCCTGGAAAAAAGCTATTATTGTGCCTTTCCTGAAACCAGGAAAGCCACCAACGGCCCCCAGCAGTTATAGACCCATAGCTCTCACAAGTTGCCTAGCAAAGTCTTTTGAAAGTGTTCTTAATACCAGATTAGCCTTTGTCCTTCATTCCCAAGAACTTCTAGACATACACCAATGTGGGTTCAAAACAGCATGTTCTACCACGGACCATCTAGTCCGCCTTGAAAACACTGTTCGTGAAGCATTTATTCACAAACAGCACTGCCTTGCCGTCTTCTTTGATATGGAAAAGGCGTATGATACTACATGGAGGTTTGGCATCCTCCGTGACCTAGCATATTTAGGCATACGTGGTAGGATGTTAAACTGTCTAAAGGACTTCTTGTCAAATCGCTCATTCCGTGTGCGTTTGGGCTCAACTTTTTCAAAGAACTTTGTACAGGAGAATGGCGTACCACAGGGATGCGTCTTAAGCACAACTCTCTTTATAGTAAAAATGAATTCCATAAGCACAGTTATCCCGAAATCCGTAATGTATTCAGCTTATGTTGACGATCTACAGATTGCATACACATCCTCTAACGTATCTACATGTGAGAGACAGGTGCAGTTGACCATAAATAAACTAGCAGCATGGGCAGACACAAACGGATTTCAGTTTTCTCCTCAAAAAACAGTGGCTCTCCTATTCTCTCTCAAACGAGGCTTACAAACAGATCCTACACTACACCTGAACAAAACGAAATTACCGGTGAAAAACGAACACAAATTTCTAGGCGTAACTTTTGACAAAAAACTCACCTTTCTTCCTCATATAAATGTCCTGAAGAAAAAGGCTTCCAAATCTCTAAACATACTAAAAGTTCTTTCCCGTAAACACTGGGGCGCTGACAGGACATGCCTTAAACACATTTACAGATCTGTCGTACGCTCCACCTTAGACTATGGCTGCATAGTGTATGGGTCAGCTAGACCATCATATTTAAAAAAACTAGACCCGGTACATAACACAGGACTTCGACTCTCATGTGGAGCATACCGAACTTCTCCTATATCCAGTCTGCTTGTGGAAACAAATGAACCTCCTCTTGAAATCAGAAGAACTTCACTTACATGTGCCTATATATTTAAAATCAGATCTCTGCCAAAGCATATCTGCTATTCTCTAGTAACTAAATGCCCTTCTAGAACACTATTCACCAACAAACCCAATGCAGTGAGACCACTGCTCCTAAGATTTGAGCAAATGTGTCAAGAGGTTGAGCTACCGGATTGTTTACCTAGCATTGCCAAAAGACCTAACCCTCTGCCTCCTTGGTACCTGGTCCCTGAAGTTTGCGACCTCTCTCTTACACAGTTCCAAAAAACAATAACCCCACAAGAGCACTTCATACAAGAATTCCTTCAGCTGAAAGAAAAATACAGTAACTTCACAGACTTTTACACGGATGGCTCGAAAACAGATCATTATGTCGGAAGCGCAGTTGTTCAAGGCGAATGGGAGGAAATAATGAGACTTCCACAGTGCGCGTCCATCTTTACTGCTGAATGCTATGCTGTCTCTGTTGCCATAGAGAAAATAATGAAAGGAAACCTCAGGAGAAGTATTATTTACACAGATTCCCTAAGTGTAGTCACAGCCCTTCACACAAGAAATGCAGTTATACCAATACTTGGAAACATCATACACAGCATAGCAACACTTACAGATGAAGGACGAAGCATAAAAATTTGCTGGGTACCCAGTCATGTAGGAATCCGAGGTAATGAAAAAGCAGATATGTGCGCTGCCAAAGCTCGAGACAAGAAAATAAAACAAGTGCAGATACCATCTCAAGACTGCATGAAATTGGTACAGAGTAGACTGATACAAAAATGGCAGTCCACTTGGAACACTGAAACAAATAACAAGCTACACCTCATAAAGCCTGTAATAGAAGAGTGGAAATCGAGCACCCATCTTGAACGTTCCAAAGAAGTGGCTCTATGCCGTCTTCGCATAGGACACACACATTTAACACATAGTTTCATTTTAACTAAACAGGATAAGCCCCTGTGTGATTCATGCGGACAGGAGCTAACAGTCATCCACATTTTAATCTCATGCAGACAACTTGAACAACTGAGGAAAAAACATTTTACACAGTTTTACAAACAACACATTCCTCTTCATCCAGCTTTGCTTTTAGGTGAAAATGCGCTTGTTGATTTGCCCTGTGTTTTCAGGTTTTTAATAGAAGCAAACGTCCTAAACAGAATGTAAGATTAAATTACATAAATACAACACCCTTAACCATGAAATTGGCGCATGATAGCCTAAGTTGCTTATGCGCCACTAAACCCAACACAACACAACACACAACACGATCATGGACCTACAAAAGCTGCAGAAACCGGAACTGTTGCAATTGTGTGAGGAATTGAGAATTGATACAAGTGGTTTGGCACGAAAACCCTTGATTATAAAGGCAATCACTGATCTGGGAACCGATGATGAGGAGCTCAGTGAAGCATGGAACCTCATCGGTCAAAAAAAGGAACAGCTCAGACAGCAGAAAGAGCGGGAAAAAGAGGAAAAGGCGCGTGAACTTGAGAGGGAAAAAGAGGAAAAGAAGCGTGAAATTGAAAGAGAAGGAAAAAAGCTGGAGCTAGAAATTGAGCTCCGGAAATTAGAACTAGAGTTGAGCAAGAGGTCGGGCAATTGTCCCCAGCTAGCGGTACCTCTTCTCAACAAGGAGGCAGATTTCAAGATGTCAAAGTACATGCAGCCATATGTGATATCAGGGGATATCGGTCTGTATCTGGCTAACTTTGAGCGAACCTGCGAAAAACTGTCCTTCCAGCGAGACACTTGGTCTCAGAGATTATTGACGGTTCTGCCCTGCGAGGCAGCGGAGGTTGTCGCGCGGCTAAGCAAGGAGGACGCGGACAACTACGAGAAGGTCAAAGCTTGCCTTCTGAGAAAGTATAGGCTTAGCGCCGAGGCGTTCAGACAACGTTTTCGGAAAGCTACTAAGTCCAGAGACGAGAGTTACCCTGAATTCCTGTATAATTTAAGAGTCAATTTGGGCAAGTGGCTAAAGAGCACTGATTCCTACAGTGATAGGGACGCTGTAGTCGAGCGAATTCTTTTGGAGCAGTTTTATAACTGCCTCCCAGAAAAAGAAAGAAATTGGTTACAGGACCGAGGCGACATTAAGTCGGCAACTGAAGTTGCCGAACTCATTGAGGAGTACGCTTCGCGCCGACAATTCAGCAACCCAGCAGTGGATAGGCCCCGCAATCCCAAGTTGAGTGTGAATAACCATCAGAAAAGGCACTTTGCTAGATTTGCAAACGAAGAAAGGAAGGCTTCTTCAGGCAAACGCCCTAGAAAGGACGGCAGTGAGAAAAGTGGGGAAGTGACCAACGCGCAGAACACTAAGAATAAGACTGAGGCTAGGAAGCCGCTCACATGCTTTAGGTGTATTGAGCAGGGTCACATTGCCGTCAATTGCCGGAAAGAAAAGATGGCTTTCTCGTATGTCAGTGACTGCGATGAAAATATGCAGCTTTTGGAACCCTACCTGCATGACCTAGTAGTCAACGGGAAGCCTTGCAAGGTACTGCGCGATTCGGCCGCAACGATGGATGTTGCCCATCCGGCGTATGTGTCGCCTTCCGACTATACAGGTCAGTGTGCATGGATCCGCCAGGTAGTGGAGGAACAGAGTGTGTGCTTGCCAATCGCGAACGTGGTCATCGAGGGCCCTTTCGGCAAGTTAACAACCGAGGCTGCCGTTTCAGGAAAGCTTCCTAAGTGCTATCCGTATTTGTTCTCCAACAAATCGGACATGCTACTGCAAAAGAGGGGCATCCTTTTCGGAGACAGAGTTGTGCAAGCCTTAACACGTTCAAAGGCGCGGGAACTAGCTACACTGCTCATTCCAGAAAAATCCACAGCGGAGGAAACGGCAGTTAAAACAGTGGTCTATGTGGAAGATAGCGGGTCAGGAAACTTTGAGAGCGAGGCATTTCAGATAAGTCAACATGAAAGTGAGCTTGATAAGACACGGAATGAGGACGTTCTTGAGAGTAACCTCTTGCCGCCAGTGTCTAGTAATTTCACGAGACTTCTAAGTGGAACCCGAGAGGACTTAGCTATGGAGCAAGCCAATGATCCCAAGATACATGAGCTTCTCAAAAAGACGGAGCAGATAGGAGAACTAAAGAAATCTCAGCTGTCCGATCTGGGCGAGATAATAACAGAGTTTAAGGCCTGCTTCGTGGACAAGCCAGGCAGAACTGATTTGACTGAGCACGATATTGAGTTGACTTCAGACGTGCCAGTACGATCAGGGTGCTACCGATTTTCTCCAAGGCAAAGAGAAATTCTGGATAGGGAAGTAACTCGCATGCTGGAATTGGGAGTAATAAAACCCTCGGAAAGCGATTATGCTTCGCCTATGATCTTAGTAGAAGCTCCAGGTAAAGACCCTAGGCCTGTGGTAGACTACCGAAAGCTAAATTCTCTCACCAGGGATCAAGTGTATCCTATTCCGAATATTGAGGAGAGAGTAGAAAAGGTCAGTAGAGCGGCATGTGTGACTACGCTGGACCTTACTCGAGGATACTGGCAAGTACCGCTCACTGAACGCGCCAGCAGATACGCCGCTTTCGTCACTCCGACGGGCAGCTACCAGCCAACAATGATGAGTTTCGGGCTCAAAAATGCTCCATTTTGTTTTTCCCGACTCATGGATAGTGTTTTAAAGGGGTGTGAAACATTCGCGGTGCCTTATTTAGATGACATTGCGGTTTTTTCCGACTCATGGGCGGACCATATGGTACATCTAAGAGCTGTACTGAGCCTTTTGCGTCAAGCTGGACTAACCGTAAAGGCCGAGAAATGTTGCCTGGCAAGTGCGACCGTGGACTACTTGGGTCACAATGTAGGTCAAGGTTTCAGGAAACCCAGCGAGATTAAGATTTCTGCGGTAGCAGACTACCCGCGGCCGAGCACGAAGACGGAAATTCGGGCATTCCTGGGGCTGACGGGATACTACAATCACTACATCCCTAACTATTCAGCTTTGGCCAGCCCTCTGACCGATGCTCTCCGCAAGACAGAACCGACAAATGTAGTCTGGGACGAACAAAAGGAAGCCTCCTTCGTAAACCTGAAGGCTGTGCTGATTAGCCGTCCGGTATTGCGAGCTCCAGACTATGACCGAGAATTCACGGTCCAGTGTGATGCCAGTGATCGAGGGCTAGGTGCTGTTCTCTGCCAGAGAGATGACGACGGTAATGAGCACCCCGTGCTCTACCTGAGCAGAAAACTGAGTTCTAGAGAGAGGGCTTATTGCGCGTCAGAGAAAGAGTGCGCTTGCATTGTATGGGCCATTCAAAAATTGCAGTGCTATCTTGGAGGGGCCAAATTCACTGTAGAGACGGACCATTGTCCCCTGGCTTGGCTGCAAACTGCGACATCGAAGAACAGTCGCCTTCTTAGGTGGAGCTTGATTTTACAGCAGTACAATTTTGAAATAAGATACAAAAAGGGGAAGTTAAATGGGAATGCGGACGCGCTTAGCCGGTCTTTCTAAGCGGTCCGAGATGTTCCTCACAATGTATCCAAATTGATAATCAGGTTTTTTTTTAGTTTTTTTTTTTCGTGCGCTTGTATATGTGTGACTATGTAAAGCAGCACGTTTGGTTTTCTAGGAATACGTGGGTCCTGAACGTCTTGAGAGTGGGCTTTTCTCGAACAACAATGGCAGTTTTCTTTTAACCTGGTCTCTTCAGACGGGAGCCGAGTGCTTGCTTCGACATGTGGTTGAGTTTCAGACAGCTCGAGCAATTTGGCCTACGACAATCAAGACAACGCGACAAGCAACAGCGAGCTTCAAGCATTCATGTGCAGGCCATTAAGTCGTCTCTTCATGCAGCAGCTGCGACTGCTGCCCTCCGAGACTCTTCTGGCGGGGGAGGAGGCTGTTACGACCGTGCATCATCCGCACTTGCGCGCTCTATTGTTCGCCCGTGGGCCTGGATAAGTGCTGTGGATATGTGGTGTTGGTACAATGGCTCTAAGTGAGCCTGTTTCCAGGAATCCTGTTTTGTAAGCCTGTTTTGCTTTGTGGACACCCTGCAAATGCCAAATTGACCCTGTCAAGAGAACGTCTAGAAAAACACAAAGAGATGTCCCCCTGCGGGAAATAGCCGGAAGTGCTTTCGTTCAATTGTTCACCCTTCCCGTCGAGAAGTGCTATCGTCCAGTGAGGAATGCCTACTGTCCAAAGGAGACGACAGAGTGACACGTCCGCTGACGTACAGGACAAGAAAGGAGCAAGGTGATTACGGCCATTGGAGGATTTCCTGGGAATGCAGGAAAGATTTGCAATTGTTGGAAAGGGACAATGCTGGGAGCCGTATGCGGCGCGCACGTGCACTTGGGTTTCTGAGAAGTAAATCCACTTGCCGGAACCAGCCTATCGATTCTTGGCTGAAGAATAGAAATGTACCTCCTCGCCGTTCCCAAGCTTTTCCCGCCAACAAGTGACCAGGCCCAACGAAACAATGCCGGGCCAGTCAGTGCTTCAGACCATCAGTGCAGTGATGTGTTCGATTGGATGCCGATATCTGAGGGGCGTCCCCTGGAACTGGTTGGTCAGCGTCTTCAGAGGGGGGCTGGACATAGGGGGTTTTAAGGACATTGCAGAGCACGAAAAGACGCTCTGAGCCCTGGGTAAACGGCTCATCCAGACGCTTCTCGCTATGAATTCTTAACGCTTGCCATTTTGCTGATGTACCCTTCATTTTCATGTAAATAATCATGTAAATAAGTTTTCTCAAAGTGCCATTAAACCTGCTTGTATATATTTTACCAACTTCGAAGCTTCAATCCTTCATCAACCCCGAGTCTCTGCACGCTACCAAGTGAAGGCCGGGTCGACATAGCCCCAGCGTCACGACAACTGGTGGCAGCGGTGGGATCTGAATCTACAAGCCACAACAGCGGTCCCACTGAGGCACCATTCTATTATAAACGAAGCTGGTTTATTTAAAATAACAATCTACAATTTTTGCCCAGATGCATTCTCGGCACTGTCTGTTTGTCTGTCCAGCCGCCTCGTTCTAGACTCGCGGAGGGGGGTTCTTATTTGCTGGATCACAGCCTAACTCAGCTGGGTGTGCAATGCCCTCTCTATTGTGGAACTGTGTACTATGCTTACAACTGCACTAGTGCATAACAACTGTATGTTACCAGTACTTGCCTATAGGGCGGAATGCGGAAGCCAACTAAAAGGATTAAACTTGATAAATTGAGACCGACTCTGTGAGCTACTATATGGAAAATGATGGGGATCGCATTAAGAAACAGGAGGAAAGCATCATGGGGTCGGGATGTTAATAATCTGGTCGAAATTGGAAAGTGGGCTTGGGAAGGGCATGTAATGCAGCTGTAAGATAGGTGACTTTGAGGGTAATGGACTGTTTTCAAAAGGAAGACAAGCGTAGCAAGGATGGCAGAGAATTAACTGAGAGGGGTAAGTTGTGCGGGTAAGTTAGTCGCAGCTGGCACACTGGACAGGTATGATTGGAGAGATATTCGATGAGGCCTTTCTGCTGCAGTTGAGTCTGAATGGTGATGACTGCACGTGCAGTGAATGGCAGTGACTATCCACATGCAATGCTGTGTATTGCCGCCGTGTGTTGTGTTCGGGCCGGGAACAGACATTAATGCTTTTAGAGTAGTTGGGATGTGGTGTGGGAATGTAGCTGTGTGTACTGGTTTTCGTACATTAAGTATAGTGAAATTTAGTGCTAGTGTGAGGATAAAATTAAATTTCAATTCCCAAAGAACTACTTTGGTTTCTCACAGTATCATCATAACAACATTTGTAAAGAAGTTACTTGGGTGAATATAGTGATGAATTAGTGTGAGAAGTCAGCCACATCAAAAGGCACTGGGCCTAATTTTGCAGCTGTACTTTGGTTGGACCAGGCACAAAGTATTAAGTGGAGATTGAATGGAGTGACAATATAAAGTGTTTGTGCAGCTGTGACAGCGGTCACAACCAATTTTTTTTTTTTTTTTCCATAATGATATTTTTAAGTATATGGCAACTTTGCATAGCCTTTTGATGCCAGTGATCCCATTCTTGCGTGAAAGCACCCTTACTGCGCACCATAGGTCCACCGAGGTGTTGGAGTCATAAATGTGGTTATATTTGAAGTCATGTCAATTCACTTGCTGCTTCTTGTTTGTGGTTCATAAGCCATGTGTAGTTGAGTGCAAACACTTTTGTTTAAAATTAGAGCTGGGGAAATATTCAACGCAAGAGGATAAGTAAGGGTGAGAAAGAAAGTTTAGTTCCAGAGTTTACACTGACCAAGCTCACATGACCAGGATGGGAAATGGATTAAGGGACTGTCAATAAATGTTTTTTTATTGCGTAAGCAATACTGCGCCAGGTTTCGAGCCGTTGAGTATCCGCGGTGGACGCTACACTTCACCTTGAGCCGCAGCTGCGTCGACACCTGAACCGCGCCGTAAGGGAAGGGAGGAAGGGGGCAGTGTTAGCTTTAGAACGAAAAAAAAAAGAGATGTGAAAGAAAAGACTGGACACACAAATAAAATACGGCAAAACAACTGGATTACAATTACACTTCCTTGTTTCGCACACGCACGTTCACACACAGTTTTCAAGCGTCCGCTCTCCGTGCTGACGCACCGCTCACTTCTGTCTTCACACATTTCGCACTCTCTCACCACATGCGATGCGAGCAAGGTTGATGTTGCATGCGCGGGTCGAAATCGAGACACTTGCGCCAAAGCGGTGGTCGGGGCGAACCACTGAGGGTCCAGGGGGCGGACGGCCTCTGCCCAGGGTATGGAATCGCGCAGTAATCGCTAACAGGAGTGAAAGTGGAAAGAGAAAATAGGAGTTCGCGTCGGGGTAAATCAGTTGCTATGCAGTCTTACAAGGAGAAGCATCAGCGATGCGCCGAAGCCAGAAAACGGCAACGGGCTCAAGAGACTGCTGAAGAACGTGAACAACGGCTAGCAAAACTGCGAGCTCAAGATTCTGTTAGATGAACGAAGACGGATACGTGGTCAGTCGAGTGGAGACCAAGTCTCACTTCTTTACTGCCCACCGATGGGTTTTTATTGGTGAAAATAAAGCCAAACAAGAACACTAGTCATTCATTGTGCATCGTGTCTTTAATCGTGGCTAAACACATCAAGCTACACCCGCAGCCACACTACATGTCGAACCTTATGCGCAACCATTGCAGTATTGCTTGTGCAACTTACCAGGTTTAACCAGAGCTAAACTACTGCCAATGTTTCTTTTACTTAGTCATTACAAAATGCATTCTAGTAATCCAGACTGTTATCATTAGTGCTTGTGCATTTTTCTCTTTGACTCCAACTTCTACGGTGCTTGCCTTGCTCTTATTTATAACTCTGTGCCTATGGACCTGTTCCCCTCCTTTGCAGTATGTGTACCAGCTGTGCAATGCCCTGAAGGTCTGCCATGCCAAGAAGGTCATCCATAGGGACATCAAGCCTGAGAACTTGCTCCTGGGATTCAATGGCGACGTCAAGATTGCGGACTTTGGTTGGTCTGTGCATGCACCTTCATCCAGGCAAGTGGGCCAACTGCTTTTTGTCCCGCCAGTCTTTCTTTGTACCTACAGGAGCAGTGAATGTAGAAGGAAATGCATTCCAGCCTTGTTTTGTGTAAATATTGGCTTTCTCTGTTGTGCACCTGTCACAGCAGCTCAGTGGTCAAGCTGTTGTGCACCTGACCACATTAACTCGTGGGTTTATCCACATTCGTGGCTGCTGCATTTTGATGATGCAAAATGGAAGATTGCATACCTCCACGGTTCCTAGTGGAAATCGAGGTGGTTGAAATAAGTCTGGAGGCCTCCCGTGTGGCCTTTGTGATAGCCTGTGAAGAACCTGTGTGTGATTGGAGAAAAACCAAGAAACTGAGGAAAGACGAAGAGGAAAAGAAAACCACGTTTGGAAAAAGAAGAAAGAAGAGGAGAACATGGGAGGGTAGCTGGAGGAGCGCGAGGCACGAGGAAAGGAGAAGGGGCAAGCAGCGGGGCTGTTGTTCGGTCGTCCACGGAGCTCGGGTGGTTCGTGTTCCGCCAGGCCTGAACTGGGTATCAAGACCTGGAGCCTGGCTGCTGCATCCTGTCCTGGCCTTCCTCCTGTCCTGGGTGATCAGACCTGGGAGTACTACAGCTGCAGGTCATCATCACTGCTGTAACTGCGGCTCATCACTGGCACGGGCGTTCGGCACCGTGCTGGACCCAGGCACATCAGGGAGACCTGACGCATCGGCCATGGAGCGGCAATCCCGAGGCCTCGTGCCTCTACTGGACCCTGTCCGGTGGCCTAGTCTTCCGCTGGGCTTACCGAGGCCCTACTTCACCAACCCTGCAAAACTCTGACCACCCGGAGCATCTATACTGGCTTCTCCCACCCAACGACCTGGTGACTTTTGACAATCTGTGTTTAGTCTTCGTCCTACTTGCTCGTCATACTCACGTCCTGTCCATGTGTTTAGATAAAAGTATTCGTCGCTAACTTGGTCGGTCTAGTTATGTATTTCGATTGCTGCCTCTGAAGAAGCCCCAGAAGAAGGTGGCAAGTAGATCTAAAGAAAAGAACCTCACAAGCCTGTAACATTTGTTTTGCACGTCAGAGTAAAAAGTCGTGAATCAATTTTCGTGCCTTGCCCGATTGGTGAGGCGCACAATTCATTGCTTTAATTTTCAGTGTACTGTGGTAGCTCATTTGCACACGTCCCCTAATGGCATGAGGTGCCTAAAGATTGAGAGAGTCATTGATGTAAAAGCTTGTTAATTCAAACTTCAGGAGACCGGGAAAAGTGTTTGAACTAGTACATGAAAGTTCAAATTTGCCAAATGAGCCTGAAAAACTATCGAGGACTGCTCGCACTCCAAATGCAAATTCAGTTTGAATAAGGAAATCGGTCACTCAGGACAATTTATTTGAAGCTAACAAGAATTCTCTGAGCACGTAGACAGACTTTCCGAGATAAAAGGACAAGCTCGGAACACACTTTATTGCATCTTTAAAATATTTTCAGTGGCACTGTTCGATTTGGAATCAAAGAATTACACTTTTAACTGTTGTAAACAGCATTTACAAAAGGCTCCTCCTGTGATGTTTTTTTTTTTTCACAAGATGTTATATGTCTGTGTCAGCCATCCAGATGCCTAGTGCTTTTCTTTTCTTTTCTTTTTTTTTTTAGCATTTTCATTATGCTAACTAGGCTGTCAGTTTCTGTTCACTCTCTCGGCTACATTTTCCTTCATGTTTAACCTGGCTTCCTGTCAAAAAGCGCGTCTTCTGAATCTGATAGCAAGCCGTCTGCCCCAGTGTAACCTTGTGTGGTATACCTGTGCTCAAGTGTGAGTTCCTGCGTCTGCAGGCGAACGACCATGTGTGGCACACTGGACTACCTGCCACCAGAAATGATCGAGGGCACAGTGTACGACGAGAAGGTCGACCATTGGGCCCTGGGCATTCTCATCTATGAGTTCCTGGTAGGCAAGCCACCCTTTGAGTCACCCACCACCCAGGAAACATACCGGCGCATTCGTGACTGCAATGTCCAGTTTCCACCATATGTCAGCGCCGATGCCCGCGACGTCATTGGAAAGGTGAGGAACGATTCCACTCTGCCAGATGGCTAGTTATGCAAAGAACTGGTAGTGCACAGACATCATGACAGGGCCTTTTGGTAAAACCAAGCTAGCACATAACCACATCTAACCGGGCAGAATATCCCAATGGCATGCCAGTGGGAACGCGCCTAGTAGTAAAATATGTAGGTCAAAGCAAGGCCCAGAGTGACAGGTGTTGCAGTGTTTGTGTTATTTGTGGCCATTATGTGCTGCTTAATTCACGAGAGATGCACATTGTGCAAAAAAAGGCTCTGCCAGCCTCGACTGGCTTAGCCTTTATTTTTGAGAGGATGTGTAGGGAACACTAATAACAATATGTGACACGCCACCATTTTAGGTAATGAATGTAGTCATGGCAAGCACAAAACCCCTTCTGATGGAGTACATTGCTGGTGCCTGGCATGTGGATGGATGCTTCTTCCATCACATGTCGTATTTGCCAAAGCGTGTCTTGATTCTTCTGGATTGCTGTGATCTGTAGCATCATCAGCACATGTGATTGGCCCAAGTCCATCCACTATGTAGTCATCTGCTGAGCATGTGGCTTAAGATGAACATTGTGTAATGGGTCGGTTGGGGACCAACTCGAATGACACCCTGCTTTTTTCCAGGTATTCCTATGTTTCGCCCAAACAGATTGATGCTTCTCAAGACTCTAAAACGCGTGAATGCAGCTATCTGCATACTTGTGCTGTGCTGTCTGTCTGCCTTTGAGAAGTTTCTGATGCTTCATTGGAGTAGTATAGTTTTGAGCTTTGTGATAATTTCCTAGGAAGCTCATCAACAACTCGTTGGTTGTGGGGTGGCACTGTGGTCAGAGGATTGGTCAGCTTTACAAGCTGGCATCTGTCCAAGTTGTGATCAGCATAGAGTGGTCAAAGTAACACAGTACAGATGCTGTTGTGAGCTTTGGTTTGGTGAGTCTCAAAGTCTCTGTATGCTGGCTTGTTCATTGCCACTCTACATCTAGGTTGAGGTGCTCACACACAGCGCTCATAGTTTCCATAAAAGAGATACTTAATCAAATAGGTTATTATTCCTAACGATCTTTGCAGTCCTACTTGTTTGACGGCAGAGGCATGGCTGCAATGAATTTGACTTTGTCAGAGTCTGAAGCTGATTACCTGTCGGAACAGCTTAAAGGCATAACCACTGGCAGCCTGACGTGTTTTTCAGGCTGTGTCACTCTTATGCCTATCTCTAGGTGAACGGCACGTTGTTCTTCGATTTCTTGAGCCCGCTGAAGTGTCTTGGTCGCATTTCATCGTTCATCACAGGCCGTCTTCAGTGAAGCAGGACTCGGGTCTCTCCTCCGGCTGTTGTCGCTGCTCCTAGCAGTTGAGACATCAGACATTAAACGTGCCCATCTCGCGGCGCCATATTCACGACATTTAGCCAGTCGTTCGCCGTGCTGTTCCTCTGTTTCCTGGGCGATTCATTTCCTCTTTATCTCAATCTGATGTCGATTCCAGGCCTCCTCCTGCTTAGCAGACTGGTTGCCATATATACTGCTGCCACAGCTGTGGTTGTGGCGCATTTGAGCTCTCCTTTTCAATCCTCCGACATGCTATCAGGCATGCAACACAGCTGGCGAAGGCGAGCGCAACGATGAGGCAAGCGGTGTGACATCATACTAAGCGGCGGCGGTGGCTCCATGGCGACCGCACGGTATCCGCCAGCTACGTAGGTTGTTAGGCAAGGGCTCAAGGTCTTTCTGTGCATCCTAGCACCGCCACAGCGAAATCGCTAGCTTGTGGCCAATGTGGCTTTTGCTACAATAGCCGAATATTTTTTTTTTCCCATGCACCCTCTTCCAATGGAAAATCTGCCTATCTGCCTAAAAAAAAATACAGTGCCAGAAAAATTGCTTTCAAACTCCTGACCTAATCATTTGGATGACACTAACTTTATTGTTTTCTGTGACAAGCCACAAATAATGGCACCACAATGCCTTGGGTTTGAAAAAGCAGGTGAGAATGAGCAGTTTACAGGAACAAAAAGTAGACCCGCACTCAGAAATGCCCAAAGCAACGCAAAGATTTCACTTCATTCTTGTAACCAGCCCCGACGGGGTGGCGCAGTGGTTACGGCGCTCGACTACTGTTCCCAAGGACGCGGGATCGAATCCCGGCCTCGGCGGCCGCTTTTCGATGGAGGCGAAAAGCAAGGCGCCCGTGTGCTGTGCGATGTCAGTGCACGTTAAAGAACCCCAGGTGGTCGAAATTTCCGGGGTCCTCCACTACGGCGTCTCTCATAGCCTGAGTTGCTTTGGGACGTTAAACCCCACAAACCAACCAACCATCATTCTTGTAACCAAAAGTGCAGTCCTCGTGCCCTCTCTCAAGTATACTTTAAGTTGAGCCCGGCAAAGAAACGAGTGTAGCTAATACAGCGAAGCGCTCAAAATCACAAAGGACAGGGAGGGAACAGGACAATAGCTCCTCGTCCTTTGTGATTTTGAGCGCTTCGCTGTATTGACGATGAACCAACACGCCCAAACATTTTCCCTTCTGGAGTGTAGCTATGTGGAGTTTATCGGACAGCACAGCCAACGCGTTGTTGTTGGCAAAATACAGTACCGGAATCTCTCCGATGAACATCTTCGCAGAAAAATTTGTGTTATCCGCAATTCCATATCGTCCAAAATGAAAGTATTCTTGTGTACAGTTGTGGAGTTGTGTACAGCACAACTTTGGCACTGTGCGGAACACTTGCTGCCGTTCATTGATCCCATGCGGGGGGCACCATTACTAGTGATTGTGGAGTCTGCATTGAGCGAGCCGTACATCTTTGCTCCCTGCTCCTTGTGTACAGCGTGGCTAGTGATGCCTACAGCAGTGATGTACAGGTAGCGCGGTGATCAAGTATGCGATCGTGGCAGGCACACTGGTATCAGCCTTGTGGCACGGGACAATGCTTGGAGCATTCGAAATTCTGCATGCTGCGCACATTGACTCTGGCCAGTTTATTATGAATTGGTATCATCTGTGTTGACATAATTGAGATTCTACTGTAATAATGACTGGTTCAGCCACCCAGATAGAAATTTACCTTACTTTTTGTTGGACATCAGTGGAAGCTGGAATCGTAAAGGGAATTGTGCTATTTCACATGGCCATTAAGCAAATGCATTCCTTTTGACGTGCCAAAATTAAGGCTCTCTTCAGCTGGAAACCTGGCGACAGCAGCGTACCGAAAAAATCTAGAATGATAGAATGGGTTTGATGTCTCATGTGGAGCAGCAGGATAGAAATGTAAAGTAGCTGCTCTGAGAAATTTATAGAAGGTGAGATGGGAATTAATCTCTTTGTATGGTTTGGTTAAAGCGATGTTTTTTTACATGCGTTAAGTGGTTTTTCACATAATTTGGCAATTTGATTTTAATAGCCACTGACATAATAGTTTGACATTGTTAATGAATTATACTGCCAGTGCAGCTGGCATTGATTGATGGCTGAATGATGGATGGGTATTGGGAATCTTCTTTTTGAAGCTAAATGGTGGCAAGTGGTTTCATAATTGGTATTCATTTTGCTTTAAATTATGCTAATTGTGTGTGAAATTGAAGAGGCAACAATCGAGGGATTAAACTCCATCTCTCGCAACACTAATTTCAGGTGATTTTGAACCAAGAACATTACATATTGCTTGGGTGCTGCAGAAAAATATTATAACATGCAGAAAGATATTAAATGGCGGGAGATTTGAATCAACAGCTTAAATTATCGCTGGCACTTCGGGGAAAGCGAGGCATGAGTGCATGCCAGAGAGGGGGTTGAGTGTACATGAATAAGGAGCCGCTGACTGTAGTCATTAACATTGCTGCGTGGTAATTTTAAAAGCAGAGCCTGAATGTCCCCCAATTTTCTCCTGTGCATAGTCTGGTTGAAAACAAACCGTGACCTTGCAGCACGCATTTTGATGACGGACTCAAGCGATGGCCATACGTGCACGTCAGCCACTGCGGGCATACAGTTGCTGCCTTGCTTAAATAGATTATGCCAGCAGCAGCATGCGCAGTAGTGCCTACACACGCTTTGAGCCAGTTCCCACGATAGCAAATTTCATTGAAGTCATCGTATGTCACCTGCGCATCGGACACACATACCTTACACACAGCTTTATTCTCACAAAACAGAAAGACCGACATGTGGACTATGTGGAAGAGAGATGATAATAGTAATACACATTTTATGCTCATGTAAAAAACTAGCCCCCCCCCCCCCCCCCCCCCCTCCCATGATGAGAAAAAAAAAACACTTCCCACAATTCTTCAACGAACACATTCCTTTCCATCCTCGCCTACTTCTAGGAGATGACTCACTTGCAAATACATCATGTGTTGTTTCATTCCTAAAAGAAGCAAGGTTTTTAAATGAGTTATAGGTTTTTTAACCAACTTTTCAGACCCATCTCACGCATAGCAAACTAAACCTCGCGCTTGGTGCATGATGGCCTTAGTAGCCTATGTGCCATTAAACTCCACTGAACTAAATTTTTTCCCACCTCAGAGAGGTCGCCACATGTGAGAAAAGGTGAATTCTCAGCTGCATGGCCATGTTGACAGGAATTTGCACGATTTTGAAAGTTTCATTATCAGCAAGCTTTTTTTTTTCTTTTTTTTTTCTTGTAAATAATGGATCACATTTATTTGAGCATATGAGAGTGGCTGTACTGAGCGTTTTCATCCTCTTTCTTGCGACAGCTCGTGAGGAGGCGGCCTGCTGACCGCATCTCCCTTGATGAGGTCCTGCTTCACCCCTGGATAGTCAACAATGCAGACACGACTGTGGAGTGCAAGACTCTGTGAAGAGTATGGTGTGTGTGTGAATGGGACGATTGTACAGGCAGCCTGCAGCGTACAATTTTATTTCACCACTGCGGAGGTGCACTTTTTTTTAAGTAATCCTTTCTTTTTCTTTTTTTTTTTTCTGTCTCTAATAATGGTACTTTTAATAAAGGGAGCAAATACCAAGTGTGGTTTTGCCGGGCCATACCTGGCAGTTGGTCAATGAAGCTAGTAAACATGAGTTTACAAACAAATGTGACAGGAAAAAAAATGTGCTTTTTGGAAAAGCGAGCAAGTACAAAAGCATTTCAAGCAACACGTAGTAACTCTTAAGTAGCACATTAACTGGCTATTTTTCCACTTTGTAAATGTCATCATTAATCAGTTAAACATTGAGGCTGCATAGTGATCTTAAAAGAAACTGCCACGGTGGATGTAGCAGCAATGGACATGTAATGAGAATTTTGATGAAAAGGAAGCAAAGGTATGCAATTTACTAAAAACTGGCTTTGCCAATAACGAGTGCAAATGACATTTTGAAGAAAGAACACATCAAATGTGGGCAGCCATAAGAAAATGTTCCTGTCTGTCAGAACATCTAAATCTTAAGCCACTGAACAAAATATATATATACTTAAGGATTTAGCTTACTTTCATCTACTGTGTCAATGAGCTGTGGTTAAATAGTGACTCCATAACTAAGAACACCATGAGAAAATGTGATTAACTTGGAAGCTTGGCAAGGCAATAAAAATTTAGCATTGTACAGCGCATATATGGTAGTAAAATTGAAAAGCAAAGGCGACAAAACTGAACTCTAAGGTACACCCGCAGAAAACAAGGCATCAGAACGCAAATGTTCACCTGTTTGCGCTACTTGAGCCCACTTAGTTAAGTATTCTAAATCATTAAACAGTCCTTTAAATATTATTAGTGGTGAGAGCTACATTGGCCATAGCCTCGCCATTTTGCTGTGCCTGTCGGAAGAAAAAAAAAAAACGTAACTCGGGAGTTGGTAGAGGCGAACGACAACAGTGAGTTGCTAGGACAGGAGGTTCGTTCGAACGTGACGGCAGTGTGCCCCTGAGTTTGACGTAGAGACGATGCCATACCACTAGAAGTCTTCTACACCCGAACGAGAATGGTCAACGACGAGAAGCAAAGAGTGCTCATACGTGAAGTGGTTCCCCTATGGCATAAATAAAGCTGAAGCCATAGACGGAACTACTATGTGCAAAGGCAATGTCTTTACTTTCAAGCCGAACCTAAGTGTAGCCATGCAGACTGCTCTTGCCTAACTCCAGGTTTAACCCCATGCTAAACCACAGCTAAATTTTTTTAGGAATAGATAATGTCGACCACAATCAAAGGTATTGCTAGCATCCGAAAATGGAGCACAAGCAACTTCGTTGTTATCAAAACAAGAATATGTATAAATTTTTTAACAATGAGTATGCCCATTTCTTGGATGAATCATAACGGCACTTAAGATTGCTTTAATTTCTACCTTCATAGCTCTTGGTAATGGCCTTCTGACTTCATGCTGCATTTTGATTTATGATTAGATCAGTGGTTTGGTTTCAGACATGTAATGACAGTAGCTGCCACTTTTATTCCGTAGTTGAGAGTACCACTATCTTTTTTATGGTGCACTCTGTGTATGCCTTTATATTTTCCCTTGAGGTGTTATTTTAGCTGTGTGTTCTTTCCTACTGGTGCACTTGTTTTTACCACAGTGCTCTTTTTGTACAACCATCACGCCTCGGTGGACATAAATTTGTTTTCACCAACTGCAGCACAGTGTGCTAAATGTCTGGTTTGCGTATTTATCTGTTATGTTCAACAAAGAGTGAACTCGTCCAAGCTGTGCGATTGGAAGGGGTTGCAGAAAACTGCAAAACAGCAGTACTTGCCTCAAAAGCCCCCTTTGACCATTGCCTAACCTAAGGTTTGCCACACTGCAGTACTAGTTTATTGGGCATTATTTTGAGAATGCTTTCACTAAAAATATTTCTGCCAAGACTGTCGTGAAGGGACATTGAAAACAACACATCCGTGTATCATATTGTTACGATGCGGTAAGCTGGTGAGAACAGAGAACAGAGAGATGATGCTCGATGGTCATGAGATGGCGTTTAATGAAATGTTAGTGGGCCTAGCGCGAGCGCTCCTGCCTGCGCCACTGCCCGCTTCTTCTTCCTTGCTCGTCTGTAACATCCCGGGGCCACCGAGTGATCGTCCTGATCGTGGACGTGGAAGTTTACCGATGTTGATGATTCCATGGCATGATGATGGGCAAGTCTGGATGCTTGAAGAGGAAGGAGGAAGCATAGAACGGCTTGCCGGCACGATTATTTCCGATGAACCTTGACCCAGCACACTCTCGGGCCACACATTGCCACGACTCGATTGCAGAGGCCAAGGCACGCACGCATGGCATAGGCAGGGGAGGTTGTCTTCAAGTGTAGCGGTGTCTTGGGTCATGGGGTCTTTGATCGGCACATTTGGTCAGTGGGATCCCATATGGTCGTTCGGGTCTCTCCTTGTGTCTTGTGGTCATGTGTGGCGTCTCGGGTCAGTCCCTCCTTCGTCGTGTCTTGTGGTCGGGGCGGAGGAACGGCAGGCTGGGGAACAGCCATGCGATACCTCCTAACTTTTGCCGACGCCGTAAGAAGTCGCAGGGCACCGAATCGTCGGGCCAGAATTAGGGGGTGATAATGAAGTACCCCACACCTCCACCAAATGTTACAACGTGGCAAGCCAGTGAACACAGGAGAACAGAGAACAGAGATGATGATGCTCGATGGTCGTAAGATGACGTTTAATAAAATGTTAGTGGGCCTAGCGCGAGCGCTCCTGCCTGCGCCACTGCCCACTTCTTCCTTGCTTGTCCGTAACAATATTAAAATCTATTCAGTGGCCTTTTCAGGCTCGGTTGGTCTTTGTTAGGCACCAAAAATACATTTGTTGCCGAGGGCACTGAGTTTAGAAATTGGGCCTTTTTTACGTCTACTCTATTTATACTGGCGTTGTCATAAGCGAAGTGGTGGGACTCCATGATCAATTTAACTTTCTTCTAAGAGCTCCTCTCGCTGAGAGTGCTAGCATCTCTGTCATTAGGGTTCATTAAGCCACAGACACCACATTTGTCCTCGTTTTCCTTTTAATAGCAAAGTTGAAGCTGTCACAGTCAAACAGTTTCGCTGCACTTTATGGGGTCACAACTACGCACAGCCGGCGGGGTAGGCAAGCTCCCGTACCAACTGCACGCAAGCATTACTCGTACGCGACACGTGTCCCCAACCCGTGGTGCAAAGTCGCAGCCACGGCAGGTCCGAACGAAATAGGCAATGAACTGGGCACGCTAGGTAACAGTTTATTAACCCTAACGTAAATCAACAACACACACTGCGGAAGAATGTTCTATCCGATAACATAAGAGTTCGGGTGGCTCACCAGGTCTTCGTAGTCGTCCACCGGTAGGGAGGGTCAAGGTTATCCGCCCAGGATCTCCGGGTGCAGGCAAGGCAAGAAGGCTTTCCTCTCTCGGGCACCGCGGTTTTATCCCTCGGTATTGCATACCGAGAAGTAATCGGTTGCTTCTCGGCACCAGATGAGAAAAGCAAGTCGTTCCTCCTCGCGTTTTGGAATGTTACCTTTCCCTAGGTTACCAGCGCGATGCTGTGGTGTCGCAGCATTGTATGGGAAGCGAGGGAAACGCTAAGTGCCTTCTCCCCCACCCTCTCCTGGCGGGTGCGCATTGTCTCGTGACTCAGCCGCGCTCGTCGCTGGTTAGAAAGGACAGTGGGATATACGTGTATCCCCACAACTTCTCCTATACAGTAGAACCTCCTTGATAAGTTCCCGGTTCGTGCGACTTCCAGTTTCATATGTTCACAATCACAAGCAGTAAAACATCTCCCATAGAGTTACACTATTTCTCTTTCGTTTAATATGTTCCCGCATAACACGATTTCCTGGTTAATACGATCGAAATTTCGACAAAATGTGGTCGCATCATACGTTTTGCAGTCAACCGGACGTTTGCTAACGAGCACTCGCGACGTGAAAAAGTGATAAGCAGTGATCACCCGCTGCAGTTGCTTTCCTGCAGTGCCGAAATGCAACGGGGCAAAGCATCAAATAAAGCCAACGAGCCGGCATATAAGGCGTCCGTTCCCGCAAAAACATGACTTCTTGAGGAGGAACGTGGTGGCTTCTTTTGCGGTGCCTTAGCGGTATAGGGATGAACCATTTGATAACTAGAACTGCAGTGAAAGCTCGTTAATTCGAAATAGTGCCATGACCTGCGCGGCGGCGGTGCCGCCGGAGGGTTGGGGTTGGCGGCGGCCGCTGTCTGCTCTCCTCTTCCGCGCAACCTCCGAAGCTTGCAACTAAATGCGCATAATTCGACCCCCGTTAATTCGGAAAACGGATAAGTATTTTGGTTGGCGCGATCCCAGCTACTGCCCATGAAAGGCTATATGACGTCAGACGAGCGCTACGGGTTTTCAAATAGAAAACGAAATCATTAAGCGGCAAAAGCTTTTCTCTCTTTTTTTTTTTTTTTTGCCATATTTAAAGTGAACTTGTAAGGGGGCAAAGTATCCTGACACAATTAAGGAAGCAATCCTGGCTCGTAATTCCTTCTGCAAACCAGATCTGTTGCTACATCTCTTAAGACAATGCAAATACGAACTGAATTCTGCGAAAGATAAAAAAAAGAGTTGTGCATACTTCGTGTCTGTAAATGCTAATCTACATTTTCGTGCAGTGAAAGGCTCAATTCTAAATGTCTTTGTACCTCATTCTTCCGTTCATGTTTTTAGTTTTAGGCAGTTCGGATCATACGTTTTCCTGGATAACACGTCTTTTCCGGCACTTTTTTTTTTGTTTACGTATCAACGAGGTTTTACTGTACATGCGCTCTGCAAAATGCTAACGTCAGGGAGTTAGCAAATTTCCCTTTTTTGCACAGAGGCTACATCAGAGGTCTGATGGCGCTGGCTTGCTTTTAACGGTGCAAAATCAGCTTTGCCAAAGAGCATCGTGCTGTAAAGTGTTTATCATCTGAGCAAGATGGGATCACTTGCTTATTTCCTCCTGGCAAGAAGGCATGCACAGCAGGAGGCCAGGGGAGGGATTGGACCCATTGGAAAGTCTGTAGGATACTGAGTGGCACTGGGGTCCAAACACTGCAGCTCCCACGTGTAAGGTGATTAAGGTCAAAATTTGACACGCAAAAAAAAAAGAAAAAGAAAAGAGAGAGAGAGAGAGAGTGAAATTCAGCAGAAGAACATAGGACCGCCTGTGTATATGAAGGCGAAAGCTAGCATGCGCCATGCGCTGTCATAACAGCTGCTTCCCACATTTCCCCTGTGGCGCGCACCACCACGTGACTGGTAGTGCAATGCCCCTGTGACAGCGCGCCTCTGCCGTGCTGCCGCCGCTGAGAACATTGGCATGAACCTGCCAGCAAGCCGAGAGCAGCCACCACACTAAATCTCCGCATGTTAATAGCTAGCCAGCGGTTGTTGCGAGGTATGGGCTGTGGGTTCAGTGAACGTTGTTTAAAATATATTTTTATTTTGGCTGTACGGCCCAAAAGAATAAAGAGGGCTGCAGACCTTCAAGATGCTCCCCGAGCAGCTCTTTCCTTCCATTGCCGGAATAAGACTCCCGTTAACCATTGCTGGCCGCATTTCGAACACTGCAGGCACTTGACCCAGCCATGAGTTCCAGGAAGAGTGTCCTTAGGGGGCCGAGCCGGGGTCACCTCAGAGTTCCATTGCTGGGAGAGCGGAAGGCAACAGGCAGTCTTCGTGACCTTCATACAAAGTGTCCGAGCAAGGTGCATTTTCTGTTAAGAAGAGCACCATGTTCTTGACGAGGCTTTCACTATGTGACGCAGCGGGTCGGCTGATGCGCTCGCAGCACAAACAATACCTGGAGTTTGTGGGTCCATACGCCAACAGCATCTCGGAATGTAACACTTTTTGGTGGTTGGCGTTCACAGTTGCTGTCATCTTCTTCATGAGAATCATTAAATGGAGAAATGATTACCACCGATGGTCGCGCAATGAAAAACAGACCGCATGAGGAGAAAGTGCTTCATTTCTTGATGTAACTCTGGTTATAAGACATGCTCTGAGAAGGTGTCGTTGCTTGCTGCACCAAAAGATGAGAAACTCTGGAAAGCTAAAAAATGCTCTCCCCCTAGAGATAATAACATCTTGCCACTTCATTGCATGTCAACTATAAAATATTTATCTGTGGTGCGTGGTAAATGCAGTTTCGGCACCCTTTTTTTTCGCTGTCTTCAAAACAAAGCTGGTGACAAAAGAGAGTTTTAAGCAACATGCAACTCTGATTTTTGCTAAAATCCATGACCGCAAAGAAATGAGATTTAATGTGATAACAATGATCTACGTTGGCCACCCAGACTTTGGAAACGAGGTACAATTACCCAACCAATTGTCAGACCATGGACTAGCCTCGTGTTCGCATGCAACTCTGATTTTTTGCTAAAATCCATGACCGCAAAGAAATGAGATTGAATGTGAGAACAATGATCTACGTTGGCCACCCAGACTTTCGAAACGAGGTACAATTACCCAACCAATTGTCAGACCATGGACTAGCCTCATGTTCGACTGTTTTGGTGAAAATTATTTCCAACCTATTGCAATCTTTGCAAGCCATGGACCAACAAAAGGGACAGTATTGACACAACTTATGATTAAAGCTATCCTTCTACTTGAAGATGCCGGTGCACTTATTGATGTAATTGTATGTGATGGTGCTACAACCAAACGGTCAATATGAAAACACTTTGGTGTAACAGGAGCTCTAGACTGTGCAAGAAATAGCGTTTTGGACCCTGCATGTGATGACCGCAATGTTTTCGTTTTTTTTTTAATGCACCACAGCTCACCAAATGTGTGTGAATTGCATGTTGCAACACAAAATATTTTGCATTAAAGGGAGCCGGATGTTGTGGTCACATTATGACAAGCCCTTTGTTGCCGATGCAAAAGTTCAGAGGCAACTTGGAGTATGTCCAGAACTGTTATCTTCTCATTCGAACCCATGTACAGTCAACTCGAAGGGGATCGCGAAATAGTTCGATATATCGATAATTCGATATACAAAAATCGGCTTGTGACGGCACTTACGATGCCAAAAAACGATACCGCATATGTCGCGTAATCAACTCACTCGCATAATGAACCCACCCTCCACTTTTGCACCCGAGAATTTGAAAAAAAAAAGAAATGCGTTAAGACCAGCTCGCTGACATGCAAGCGATTGAGCGATCTCAGCGACGAGCGGCAGCGACAGAGCGAAAAATTTCAAACTTCTTAGAACTGCGTCCCTCTTGCCGCTCGAGCCACCACGACAGCTCAATACAAGGTTTCTGTGTCGCTGCGGCAGAAATCGCAAGCGTTTTCGCTTGCATGTGGATGGCGCGCGTCACTCCGTTCCGGTCGTCTCATCCACAGCTCATTTCTTGGCAGCGTGCCAAGATGCTGCGCAGCGATAACGTCAGGGCGCGTTTATCTTTTGATAGCTCCTCCGGTGGTGGGGAGCGAACTTGGCAGAGTGCCCGTGAAGGCTTGATTGCACAAGCCTGGTTCTATATATCACGCCGCGCTTGGAGCGGGCGTTATGATCGCAACAGCAGACCGCGTGCTTCCGTTGATTCATACATGCAAAGATAAACGGCTCCCGCCAAAAAAAAAAAAAAGCCTGCCGCTTCTTAACGTCCGCAGCCGCCATATCTTACGCTACGTCGCGCGTACAGCACAACGATAAGAAAAGATGGTTCTCGCAAAAAAAAAAAAAAAGAACAGAGAGAGCTGCCGCTTCTTAACGTTCGGAGGCGCCATAGCCACATCAGCCGCCGCGGGCGGAGGGTTCGCAACACACGCTGGAGAAAGCGTCCGACGTCTGTCTGAAAACGGGCTGAGCTGGCTTGGCGCATGCGTAGCGCGTGCTGAAGGAGAGAGATAGCTCGGCAAAAGAATGGGCAGACCTGCAGATGCTCGCGCCTTTGGGGAATGGGCGCGGCGCTGTCTAGAACTGTCCCCTCTCATTCCTTCCGCGCGTGGCTTGAAAACGTCACGCGGCAAACGGCCAAGGGTGATGCGATCGTCTTTGGGGAAGGCACACTTTCCAGTGCGTGGTGCGGAGTTCGATATATCGAACGACCAGTGAAATTGAGTTCGATATATGACGCGGCTTTCCTATACTTTTACATGGGATTTTCAAGGGGATATTCCGTGAGTTCGATATAACCAAAATTCGATATATCCGGGTTCGATATAACCGGGTTCGACTGTACCACAGAAAAGATGCGAATAAAGCTGGCTACTCAGGCATTTAGTATGAGCATTGTAAACAGCCTGCAGTTTTATTCCAGGAGAGGGATTGAAGGACTCTGAAGCATAAAGAGCACTGTTGACTTCACAATAGCTCTGTATACATGAACTCGACAGCACCAGGTCGAGTCAGCGTCGAGTAAGCGAGGTCATCATTACTCGACCCACTTGGTGTCTACGTGAACTCTCTTTCTAGCGGATACCTTAAGTATCACAGTATCGAAATTCTAAGTTATTGTGCAAGTTTCTTACTCGTATTTGATTCCGTTGCCTTTTACTATCGAGAGCTTCGATTATTATTTTTAATCGTTGATGAGGGCTAAAAAGCATTCAACTTCGCTGACACTCCTCACCGCTCCAGAGACTTTTGGTCCCAGAGTTCCCCTTAACCTCAACTCCCTGACTCGGCAGCGTCTACATGCTTTCAGACAAGCGAGTCAAACGACTTAACCTACCCCCTACAAGCGAGTTAACCCCCTCTCCGCCGCCTATTTTACTCGAGCAGACTCTGTCGAATTCATGTATAACAGGGCTAATCAGATCGAACAATTTGTTTGATGCGCTGAATCAAAGACATGCAAATGAAGGCCGGAGCTTGGGCGGCCGGGATTCCAAGTTCTTGAACCTTCTTTCTAGTGGCTAAATGAATGGCAGAAGAATGTCAAGGCTGGAAAAATTCATCACAATAACTCTTTATCAGACTTAACTGCTGAAGGGCTGAGAGTGACCATTCTTTCCTCAATCCAGCTTTTCTAAACACCACCTGGACACATCTTACTTCAAGTATGTCCTTACTGCGAAATTTAATCGACATTCTTGAAAAATTTTTTGCAGTCATCCATCATACAGGTGGCCGAAATGAACTCCTCTGTCTGCCAACGTTTCTGCAGTTTTACAACATGCTGTCTACGTACAGCCATATAAAACTGCCTAAGTACGGGAATTGTCAGTTGCAGGCCGAAGAACCGTGCCTGCGAGATTTGACAGCCCCATTTTTAGAAGATTGGCCCAGCCAATCTCGACTGGAAGAGCGTAAGGCATGTGGCTATGTGAAAAAAAACAACAAAAAATCGAATGCAAACCTGTGTTTGAGAATGTCTCTATGGCATCCAGTGTGACAGATTGCATCATTTACTATATGACAGGCTTTCTATAGAAGCTGCAGAAAACCACAAGTTATTCGGAGTGTACTCTTGGGTTAGTTGCCACAGATATGTGCAAAACACGTGGTGAACATAAACGCTCTCACTCTGTGCTCTTCTGCTTAATGAAGGAGACAGACAGAAGAAATATTTCAGAAGCGCGCTGATAACAAAGGAGATTATGACGTAACCACCGACTACGCGCTAGAAAACTTCAGTCTGTTTTGTCCGTGTCCAGAACATAGAGATATTACCGCGCAAGTATTGCACTACTAGGTCAGATTGCAAATGCGCCAGTACGGCAGATAGTGGCAGACAGCTCAAGAAAGATGAGTAGCCCGACAAAGGCCAAAACCTTTGCAAACTCTCAAGGCTGGCATACATAGTAGTCCTCCTTGTTTCTTGAAGAACATAATGGGTTGACTGAAACCTGTGCACCTCATCAAAGTTGAATGTAAGAGGAATTCTCAGAGTATCAGACCATGTTAGAACACATTATTATAAGGCAGCTAGCCAGCAAAAAAGCAAAAGTCATGAGGTATTCGATACAAGCTATTTATCAAGCACTGCGACAGAAGTCAACATTTAGGTTGGGCTGTTAGACTTCTCCGTCACCAGTTCAGACTTCTGACAGCCGTCACTCAGCTTAAAAATATTTTATTGCTGAGCTTAAAAGCGTGGCATGTGTATTTGTGCATCACATACAAAGCTGTGTGTTCCTTGCATAATGTTAAATTCTGCCTTGCGTTACATGTCATTCTGCCTACTTTCATATGTTATGGCCACCCTGCATGCCAATATTGGCAAAAGATTCACATTTTTTGGTTAACTGCGGGATGTACACAAGTACTTTTGCTGTACATTGCTACCGTGTGTCGTATCTTCTTCCTGCCATTGCTTTAAATATTTTGTTAAAACTTCGTCATTACATCATGCCACTATTGTCTTTGTCTTGTCACTTGCTAAGGCGTGTTAACATTACTGACGATTGCTCTGCTTCACAGGTGTCCGTCAAAATAAACCATGTGCATGCCAGACTCTGCCACTTGCCTTATTTCCTCTGTGTTGCAGAACAGCATCTGCAGCTTGTATACAGATTTGCACAAGTACCAGCTTGAAATATTAAAAATATAGATACATATTATCCAGCCTCGTGAAATCGAATGGGAGGCACTGGAAAAGTGGAAAAGTAAAAATGATAAGGGTGAAAACTGAATATATATTAAAACAAAATTCACAGCCCCAATAGCACTATCATTGCGACCGCAGTTTGGCACATAATAATAATGATGATTGGGTCACAGGAAAGGAAAGGTGCAGTATCTGTCGCACTAGTTCTATAGACACCTGACCCATGCTGTAAAGGAAGGGAGGAAGGTGGGAGCGAAAGTGGAGAGAGAGAAAGGGGTGCCATAGTGGAGGGCTCCAGAGTAATTTCGACCACCTGGGGATTAACATGCACTGACATCACCACAGCACATGGACGCAATGCACATCACGACCAATGGCGACTTTACGATTAAAAACCACATATATTTGGCAGGGAGTCTGAGATCGCACAAGAGCCAAGGCAGAGTTAGATACAGGGTGTTCTGGGAAAGTGCAATAGTGCAATTACTTTTTTTTTTTTCGGCGCTACCAGGTTCGGATTGTTTGGGTTAGATGGGGGGAACATTTAGGCTTGTCATCACTGCCTAGTGCAGTTGACTCCATGCACTGGGAGAGTCGGCATCACTGTTTTGGTAAACCTCCTGTGTCACGACGCGAAATGGCGTCTGCATGCAAACAATGGTACGCAATCAAATTCAGGGCTAAGCTCAATTAAAGCCTTGCTGACGCCTACCAAATGATTCAGGAAGTCTAAGGGAATTCTGCTTTGTCGTGTTGTTAAGTTTCAAGGTGGTCGAAGGTGTTTGCAGCAGACCATGAAGATGTGATGAACCCTGCTGTGGATGACCATGAATGAGCAAAAGTGATACAAATGTATCATGTACGTGATCAATTGAACATCAACCGTCTAATCAGTGTGGACCAGTCTAGATTGACTGACAACCACAAGAACAACAGAGTGGCGATTGCAAGCAAACTTTTGGAATGTGTGTAAATTGAACCTTACTTTTTAGCCAGTGTCATTACTGCAGCAACAAAACATGAGTATTTGAGCACGACCCGAAATGAAGTGGAAAAGTTCAGAATGGCACACCTCTGAATCCCCTGGACCCAAGAAGGCAAGAATGAGAAAGTCATAAGTGAAAACGATGCTGGCTTGTCTTTTTCGATGCCAAGGGTGTGATCTAGAAGAAATTTATAACACCTAAGGGCAGATGATCAATGCTGCCTACTACATGGATGAGGAAAAGGATTCTCCGAGCGCAAAAGGAGGCTGCCAATACCTGACAATTGCACCATGAAAATTCTTCTCAGCCACGCTCCTCTGCATATATGAGAGTTCCTGGCCAAGCACAGCTTGGCAGTGCTGCCCGACCTGGCTTGACAGGCTTTTTCCTTCGCAAAAAATAAAGAGCACCTTGAAAGGAATCCGTTTTGGGACCATCGAAACTATCCAGATTGACATAATAAAGGCTCTAAATGAGGTTACCATCGAAGGCTTCCAGGATGCGCGCAGTGCATGGCAGAGTCGCTGGCAAAAATGTGTTGATACCAAAGTGGACTATTCCATATTATTTTAAATATTTGTAATATCTTGAATAAGCTTTTTTTCTAATGATTAAACTGCTTTACTTTCTGGACACACCCTGTAGAAATTGAGAACTACTGCATCCCGAGTCATCCTAAGCATGCAAGTATGTTCGTACGACTTGTCTAAAGTGGGGATTTTCAGCAAAGGGCGCCGGCAGACGTCATACCCTGCAAGGTACAGTGAATTAATGTATTATGACCTTAGAGTTGTGTAGCCTAGCATGCTGAGCACTTCAAGTGGTGTACTGTTAGGTGTAGAGTATGTACAAGCATGCATAGTCACAGCTTTTACATATGTAGTAATGACTTGTAGACTTCATGCTACATAGCTTGATTCTACATTTAATGTAAGATATTGAATTTGTACAAACATTATGCAGTCATTACTCGGTCATTATGTAAGGTAGCATGACTCTGCATTTTACCTAATGCTTTCGCATTCTCAGGAGTGTCTCTGCCAAATTTTTCTGAAGGCACCTCCGGGGTTTTTTTAATTGCATAACATTCCTTTGAGTCCCCTCTTTCGAATACAAAAGCAAAAACAAACTGATAGTCGGTAGTCGGCTTTAACCAACCTGCATTGTCACGATGAACCAACTTAAGTTGTCCTGGATAAGGCCACAGAACATATGTGCAACATTGATTAGCTAAGTGGTGATTAGGTTATATCTGAAGATATGGAGTTATATTTCAGCGGACCTAGGCCGGGAGTGCAGGGAGTGGGCTTTATCATTTCCCTTCTATTTCCCACAGCAACAACGTAGAGCAGTCCGAAAAGTTATGGGCTGAGGCATGGCTCCGCTGCCCAAGCCAGGGAAGCTGACCGGCACGCTTCGCCATCCAGGGTTCGAATCACGTTTGCGGCCACATGCCATTTATTTTATGCGTCCCTCACATGGTGCTTGATGTTGCGCTTTGACGATGGCAGAGTGTCTTCATTGCCTCTGAGCTTATCCATATCTTTGAGAACATCCTAACTGGTGTTACTGGTGGAGCAAACTTTCAGTGCATACTAGTTGGCAAACAATTGGTTTCAACTAGAACTCAACCGGGATCCTAACTGGAAATAGGTTCCTTTAACCAGCTAGTCACAGCTATAAATTGCATCCCCTTATTTCAGTTCCTGTGTCCATGGTGCAGTGTGCCAAGGCCGGTTTCACTGCGCCTGGGTTTTTATCACCACGATATATATGCTGTTGCCTGCTCGGAGTGAGGGAAAATGCCAGTCATCATGGAACCTTATAGCGCTTGCAGACGAATGCTCAAATAATCAACGATTCTTGACAGCGCCAGTTTACTGCCCTTGCGCAGATAAGCCTGCATTCTGGTGATTTAGCTCCAATCGGTCAGACTTTCCAGCACGCGCACGTGCAAAAGAAAAAGAAGATAGGAAACGACCGCCTTATGATCACCGGGACGAAAAGCACCGTTCAGATTAACCAGCTAGGATAACAGTTGCCTTTTAGACCTCGTGGTACAAAATTTTTATTCGAAACATTTCAGGGCCGGTTATCCGGGGAAGTTGGTCGCGGAAGTCTATTAAAAGCTCTGCAGAAATAAACGAGAAAAATGTACGCGTGCATGGAATGAAGGGCGCGATGCAGCTGCAGAACTGGGGTATGTGTGTCATGAACTTTCATGCGACAGCTTTTCGGTAGCTTTCATGCGACAGTTTATTTCGCACGTAGTACAATCAGTACAATTAAGGCGCGAAAACGTATATATGTTCGATCAGCTAGCTGGAAAAAGCCACGTCGCATGCTAATCTTAGCAGGGCCGAAAGATTCCTCGCAGCGACGACGCGGCCTTGGTTTTAGTTACTTGATGCCTCAGACCAGTTCCCATCCCCTCGGGTCAAACGAGCGATAAGGAAAGGAAGAGCAGAACTGGATGGGGCCCTCTCGCACTCGCTTCGGGCGCCGCTCACAAATAAGCGTCTGTCTGTCTCTGCGGAACCCGTCTCGCTGAAACATGTCGTTCGTGCCCGTGCCCGAAGACTGCGATTTTTCGTACGCCAACCTACCCTACGGAATCTTTTCCACGCCGACTAATGTATGTATACGCCCCGGTCCGTGCCTGTGTTTTATCAGTGAACCCGCTCCGTGCGTAAACGGATCCGTTGATGCCGCCAGCATTGCTGCAGCTGTGGCAACTGTTTTTTCTCGATTGCAAGCCGTCGTTTTCAGACCGACGCTGAATTGAGGTTCTGCGCGTTTTAGGGAAACCGCTTGCTGCCTGGTTACTTCCACCGAAAGGCTTCAAATTTCAAAACTAGCGGTTCAACCGATGCTTTCCGTACGCGAACTGCACGGCCCGCGAAAAATTTGCCGAAAAGGCTCGCGGTGTCGCTGTCTGTGAGCGGTAAACAGCGTTTCCAAGATCTTTAGTTGAAGGGAAGTCCGATATCTACATACATTCGCACGCTTTACACCAGCGAGAAATATGCTGCACTTGTATTAACTGCCAGTACCGTAGAAAAATGCTACTACCAGTACATGCAAGGGTACGGAACATGCGCGAGCTGCGCATGCGCTGTCGCCTCTTGCCCACGTGATTTATCAGCGCGTTATTCAAATGAGCGATTGCATACACGATGTTGTGTTCGACAAACGGGGTTTGTACGCACGACGCAAGAACGACAAAAACTCGTCAATTTGCGCAAGTAAAAGCGATCGTAGCTCCAGATCGTAGCTTATGAATAGCAGACGCGGCAGCTACGCAAACCTTTGCTTGTTTTCGCCGAGTAATACTTGGCAGCGCGCCCATCTGTCAAAGCGTATCTTTCTAGATAGTCGAAAGTTTTTATTTTATTTATTTATTATACAAGTAGCAGCCCCACGCTTGCATATGTAGTTAAAACAGTTAAAATTTGCGAACTTAAATTTAGCATCAAGTCTAGTCGTACCATCCAAATCCTCCACTATGTACCATATTTCTTGTTCTAACATGAAAAAAAATTCGAGCGCATCCTCAAATTCGGAGAAGCTACCGGAATTTTTCTCTAGGGAAACCATCGCTGCACAACTCCGACCTGTTGCATATCTGCCGAGGTCGAATAATCGCGCGAAATGCTGGTGAAGCCCTAGCTGTTTGGCAGTGGCATTTTATTAAAAAAAAAATTCCGAATCATTCGCAGATTTCATATCCGGAAGCATTTTACATTGAGGGTGTGTCTGCGAGAATGGGTAACCCATCAGGTGAAGGACAATTGCAAAATGAATAAAGCATGCTATATAATCAAACTTATTTTTCAGAAGTGTGTTAATGTCTTGAGAAGCAGAAATTTGTGAGAAAATATACTGATCGACTTATAGACACACTGTTTAATCATCAGTCCTAAAATTGAAACGATCAAATAATCATTCACGCCATTGGCCACGGTCGACACGAATCTTGGAAGGCATAGATATTGGTACAATTAAGGGTCATTACGCCCCGCGCTGAAACAGGCGCGCACAATGACGTGCAGGAGAAAAGAAAAGTCACTTGTTAATGTGAAAATATATTTCTGGGTATATCGGGCTGGTGTAAGCTACACATCTTGAAGTGCCAACTGTAAAAGAGAAAAAGAATTAAAAAAAGAGTTAGAAATAACACACAGAATATGTATACATGCTGCCATGTGTCGTGCTCCTTTTCGAGCTTTACAGAACATGTTGTAACATATGGTATCTATAGCCTGTTGATGATTTGCCCCACCATGGTGGCCGGCTCAGAGGTTAGAGCATTCAGCTACAGAGCTCGAGGGCATAGATTTTGATGAAGGAAAATGCAAGGCCCTTGTGAACTGTGCACGCAATATCAGTTCACATTAAAGAACCCCAGGTGGCTGAAATTAATACAGAGCCTGCCACTGCGGCGTCCCTCACAGTCGATGTGCTTTGTGATGTAAAATGCCATACGGCTCACATATTGCTGATTTTGCTACTGCTATTCAAGAGCAGCCAAATGTCGTCTGCAAAAATTGTCAGTCGCTCTATATAAGGTACGTGTTGGCACGTCTTTAGTCTGATTACACCCCATTCTGTTGGCAACAAAATATTCATACTATCCACATTTAAACTTGCTGTTGAAACACTCATGAGCTGCTCATTTACGTTTGATGCAAGATGATTATCTTGTATGAGAATAATATAGTGCATGAGCTTCACAGTGAGTGCTGTGAACTCGCAGTGTGGGACCATAAAAGCAGCTCTTGTGCTATTTGTTTTATTTCATTAAGTGCAGTTTGAAGCAGGTATGTGTGGCCATAGAAGTAACTTTGTTACCATGGTAAATGCATGGTATTGCAGCATTTTGAAATAGTGCCTTTCACTTGAACTGACATGCAGCATCGATTCACCTCTGAGACTGTACGTATATAATTTGCGGCTTTATAATGAATGCCTTTACATCTCTTACAGACAACTCCTCGCCCTGGTGTGGCTATAGGCAACTACATCCTCGACTTGTTTGTGGTGAAGCATTTCTTCAGTGGGCCACACTTGAGCAAATCGCAGCATGTTTTTGAGCAGGTACACACTAATAAGGTAACATGTCTACTGAATGCTGGTTATCTAAAGTTATGGTTCTTCCCTGCAGCAAACCTTAAATGAATTCATGGCTTTAGGCCGGCCAGCATGGCTGGAAGCCCGGCAAGTTATCCAGAAGTTGTTGTCAAAGGACGAGGCAGTTTTGAGGGATGACATCACCCTTAAAGCCAAGTGAGTAATCTCTTGCTTGCAAAAGCATTTCATTTATGTTGACTTTAATGTCACACACCCAAAATTGCTTTGGAAAATATAAACATATAAGCTTTTTATCAGTTTAAAGTCAAATCTCGTCGGAGAAATTTCAGTTACCCTTCTGTTTTTACTTCCCGATTTTTTTTTCCTGGCTTTGTGGTCTTCTTTTATTAGCTAAATGTTGCCTTTCAAGAACTATGTTAACTCTCACAAAACTCTGTCCTGCAAAAGGAGCTCTCCTTGATCATGTTTTTTATTGCCCCGAAAGCCCTACACAGACAAAAAAAAAGACTAGTTTTTTACCTCATATAATGAAAACAAAGCCAGTATGCCCAGTATGCCAGTGTAACAAATAGAGATTGTTTCAATAGTTAGTTACTTTTTCTGTCCGGAATCAAAAAAATATGACAATTTTTTTTATCTGCTCCATGTTGAGCACCAGTGTCTACAACATAAAATGTGCATTATGAGGTCATACAGTAACCAACAATTTTCTCTCTTTTAAGGGCACTTGTTCCAATGTCACAAGCAACTATGCATTTACCAGCACAAATTGGTAAGGCATGTGGCATATTGGGTATGTAATAGGTAAGCTGTAACATAGTTGTGCTTTGGTTTATCAGGTGACTACACAGACTTCTATTCATCCTTGGAGCATGCGACAAACGTTGGCACAATGTTCCGTGGAAAGGACAATGCCCTCATGCCAAACTGGTAAGATAAATTTCTCTGACGGTTTAAGCAAAAAAAGACTCTAATGCGGATTTTAGCTATATCTGATGTTTTATTGAATATGCCAGCTCTATTTAGGTGATGCAAGATGGTTCACATGTCATTTCCGTTTTACTTCCTTGGCTACAGCGGCATCAGCAGCCATGTAATAAAAATATGACTTCTGTTAAAATAAATACGACCTAAAACTTGCGCATGCAGATAGCATATGGCGGAAGCTGCCGCAAGTCTTGCTGAAAGCACAAAAAGCAGAGATGATTGATATAACATGCTTTTCTTGTGAGGAAATGCTATCTGAATGTGCATGAAGTGGAAAAAGGTGGTTCTAAGATGTTTAACATAACTTTTTGGAAGGCAATTGGAACAAGTATTTTGAGTTGACCTCAGTGTCCCATTAACAGCCATAATAAATAGTGACAGTGCTGCATTGTGTATGTTATGAGTGGGTACTGTATTTGTTGGAATGCAGGAAATATCTGCCTGTCGGTTATCATGGTCGCGCTTCCTCTGTGGTTGTCTCAGGAACCCCGATTCATCGACCCAATGGCCAGACAAGGCCTGATGATTGTAAGTGCTGTGCATTAATGAAGTGTGGCAGATTTGTTTCATTTTTTTTTTCTTACATGCAGCATCTTGCATTTTACAAAAATCTTAGTTCCCTAAAGAAATGACCATTAAAGTTCAAAGCTGTTTCATAACCTTCTATGTAGTAGTTTACCCATTAGCTGCTTTGTAAGTGTCACTCCTTACTGTTGAAAAATATGGCACATTTCATCATACTAAATGCCTTTTTCATGAAGGTGTCATCTAATCCACCTCTATGAAAAGTCATTTTGGTACCTTTTGTACTCGCTCTGAAACATTAAATAATACTGCAGTGGAGCCTTGTATGCCGTGTGAAGTTTACATGCAAACTCTGGTGCCATGTCAATTAGGAGCACACGCCTCAAATTGATATAATGGGATGTCCCACGCTTTTTAAACTCTATCATTCTTTGTGCAGTGTCATGGTGGTGTCATATACCATTTTGCTTCCCATTCAGCATCTATCTGAGAGTCAAGATGGAAGCTATTTTTACAATCAAAATTCAAACCGATGACATATGTAACTACCTCCAGTTGTGTGCCATTCATTGTAAGCATAGGTGTCGACCGAAAAGTGAGCCAGATACTGCGCCTTTCTTTCCCCAAACACTTAACCAAATAAGATGTCTAACACTTGTGCTAGTCTTCAGTCTCCCAATGCCAAAAATTCGCAGAATAAAAAGACTGTGTTAAAAGGCACTATCGCATATACAGTTGAACCCCGTTATAAGTGGCACGGATGTAAGAGACAATCGGGTATAGGAGACTCTTCACCCACTTGGTTGGTTGCCCTATCTCTCCCATTAATTTGACCTCTTTTGTAACAGACATCGGACATAGAAGACAATTGGTTATAAAGGACAAGTTATCCTTGCATTCTGGTCAACAATCTCGCTTGTAGCAGACATTTTAACCTTCGATGCAGTGCCATGGGTCGCTAATCGCAGTTGCGCCCATTGTGGAAGCAAAGGGAGACGATAGAAGTGCGCAGTCACTATTTATTATAACTTCAGCAAAGCCAGAGTGGGTTGGTCAGCTATAAAATACCGACAAGAAGCCCCTGCAATGGGAATGCAACATAGGAAAGCACTTCAAACTTACCGCCAAGGGTACCAGTGCGACCGCACGTGCGGGCGTCTGCCCGAGGCAGCAATACCGGGAGCGCGAGGTGGGCAGTCTCGTTCGCACAGCTCCCAATCAAGAATCACAGGTGTCCTGTCCCTACTAAAAGTACCTACTTTGAAATAAGGGCTGATCAGAAAATAAAAACATGGTACCCTGCTTATAAGAGACCTCTCATATAAGAGACAAAAACTGCTCTCCCGTACGTGTCTCTTATAAAGGGGTTCAACTGTATACTCTTAAGGTGAAACTTATGCATCCTCCTAATTTTGTTCTTTACGATGCACGCAAAGTGCCCAAAATTGTGCTTTTTGAGTGCAAAGGGGGTGAATATTGGTTTCTTACCAACCACTTAATTCATTAAAGGAAATTTTTCTTTGATACTCCTAGTGCATGAATCTCTCTCCATTTGCAAAAGTTTCCATAGGTTCAGATGGAAGAAGAAAAGTTGACAAAAAAAAAAGCAGCACTGAGCAGTCAGTAAGCTTCATAACCAATGCTGGCTTCACTCATGGTGGCTAGATCTGACTTTCAAATGGAAGTTCAGGGCAAAAGCCAGTGGCTAGTAAATATGTTACTAAGGGATCATGGTTTTGCTGTGTCTCAAGGACATTAGAGATTCCAAAGTTCAGTTTTTTCGCGACGAACTCATGGTAATGATTTCTTCTCGTGTTCTCCTATATCAAACGGTACACAGCCAAGCCACCTGTGTTTGGGCCCTGCCGTCTGATGGACTTTGAGCTGGAGATGGCCTTCTTTGTTGGTCCGGGCAACAAGCTGGGAGAGCCTGTCCCCGTGCAGCAGGCCCACGACCATATCTTTGGAATGGTGCTCATGAATGACTGGAGTGGTGAGATGCCATGATTGCCTTGGTGCAAAAGTTTGGTTGGCTGTGCATATCTGCGTATCTGCATATCGTCTTTAAAGAGCCGGTTACTCGGTACACTGCATCCCAGTTTTGTTCGGAGCAGAAACTGATTGTTTTTGCTCATTGTGGCTATGGTGACGTTTGTTTGTCTGCAAACGGGGCATTTATTGCTGAGAAAATGCGATTTTGAGAGTTTTGTTTCACTGTATACTACAATTTAAATGTTTATTCTTCTTTAACTCTGTTGCGAGTTCTGTGCAAGGTTATTTGACCACAACATACTTACAAAATCTGCCTGTTTCCAAGCCACAGAAGTGCTTGTCGGGTGGCCTAGTCAGTATTGTGTTTGGCTTGTAGCACAAGGGTCATGGGCTTGAATTCTGCCTATATAACAGATCTAATTGAAACCTATTTACTTTATGAGGCTAAATCACATGTAACAGCCTTTAATTTGTATCGCATGTCATGCTTTGATAACTTTCATTCATGTGTCATCAAACGGGCCAAGAGGTCCTTTCAAATTTTATGCTGATCCCCGGAGTGATGGCATCGCAGTCCTCCTTGATCAGTATGTGGTTTTCGGACCACTGCTGCTAGACAGCGATGCCAACAGGCTTTGCTGCTGATCAGCATATACGGCTTCCACCTTAAGGGACACTGTCCAGGGTATGACTATTTAGGCAAAGGAGCCCAGTGCTTCGATCAGGTACCGGAGATAGTCTGTGCAAAATGCTACAGCAATATGTGCGCCGCAAAGCAGCAAAAATACAAATCAAAGCTCTCTCATCCTTCCCTTCGGGAAACCAGCTTCCCCATTCTCTATGAGGCTGACGTCGGAGTAGCTAACGACATCCATTGGTCGGTCTCGCTGACTGACGGGTGAAGGATAGGTGTACACCACTAAGTGTGTCCACCGCTTGCAGCGCGCTTTTCCCTCGCCACGGTCGGACTGAATGCAGTGGCGCGCACTCCCTCGCCCGTTCTTTTTTTTTTTTTTTTCGTGCACGCAGAGTGCCACACTCCACCTCCCGCCAAATCAGGAGGAAGGGGAATTTAGCTTGCGGAGACTAGACGACCGGGCAGGAGAGTGAAAAACCTTTGTGAGGGAACGGGAGGAAAGAAACACAACAGAATCGGGTGATTGCGGTGGCTGTAACTGCGTTATTAAATTGCTCTTTTCAATAACGTTTTGCGGCCTTGCGTTCTGGGGGCGAAGTCTCGCAATTCCCGGGGAAGAAAATATTTTCGACCGGAGGGTGGACAGTGGCCCTTTAAGCAAAAAAAAAACACCGTGACCGCGATTTGAAAATGAATAATGGTATTGCCTAGCCACACAGACCCGCAGCCAAAAAAAATGTGTATGTCATCACAGTTTTGCTAAGAAGACAGCTAGGGATGACAGTGAATGTATTTCATACTGTTTTTTTTTTTTTTTTCTGGCTTATAAAAGCTTCATTTCCATTAAAATTATTGTCTTTAGAAATGTGGTAATCTGTAAGTGGAAGCCAACTTCAGTGTCCTCAATGTTCTTTTAGTTAAAGGGAAACTGGAATGCTTTTTTGGCATTTGGAAGACACACAACGATTCGAAGATACTAAGGTGAGGAATATATAAGGTATGCTTTACCTTATATTCAAATATATAACCTAAAGCACGTGAACTGGTTTTGCGCCAGCATTTAAAATTGTAACGTAATCGCAGATTAAAAGTTAATTTTTCTCCTCAATGCACCGGAGTAGTGCAGAGAAACTTGTAATGACGTCATTGTAGTCAAATGTTTAGATTTTCCCCGCACTTCGCCAACATGCTGCTGTGCGTCGTACAATATGCTACCAAACAACTATTCATGATATACATTCAGTGGAGTTGGTTTTCTCCCTTTAAGCAACCATTCCTCTGCTTGAAACGCCACTTACACATGATGTCGTTGTCGGGCTATAGCCGGGTGCAATGCACTGCGGAGAAGTCTCAAAGCCTACGCTACTTTATATGGCGATTATATCGGTAACTAAAATGCTAACACAAGACCGCATTCGTCATCTGCAAGTTTCATACACTTGTCTGCTTTAAGCTTGTCGAAATCTGCAAACTCTTCAGCTGCCTTTTAAATAAAGAAACTGAACAACAGCAGTAGAAACTTGCAGTGACAAGCATTGTGAGCAAACTTCCACTGGCTGCTGCAATGCTGTAAGCCTCCACTAGCTGCCTTACTAGAAAAAAATTAAGTGCTTACATCAGGCATCATAGAAATAGTGGGGGAGTAAGGTGTACAAGACAGAAAAACAATATTGTGCCTAAGAACATTACCTACTGGGGGGGTAAAGCCTTTAGGAAGAAGTATCAAAGTTAAAAAAAAAACATTCAAATTCGGCCTTTCTACTTTTTGTGATAAATGCATTGCATTGTAAGCAATTAAGCCAAGGCAACTAATTTATTTGCTGCTTTGGTTAATGCATATACCCTAACACGTCTTGGCTTGGTTTTCTGCTTTTAAGGTATACGTTCCAAAGTTACTCAGGCCCGGTTTACGTTCAAAGTTACTGAGAGACCCCGGAGGACTACAAAAATTTTGACCACCTGAAATTTTTTTAACGTGCATTGGGGGGGGGGGGGGGAGGGGGGGGGGGTGGCATCACACAGCACATGGGTGCCTTGTTTTTCACCTCCACCAAAACAAATGTTGATTGAGAGCAGCAGGGATGAGATTGTTAGCAGCTATTAGTGGTGCTGCAGATATTCATTACACAACTAGCAGCTTCTCTGCTGTAGTGACACCTTTCGTATAAAGTGTTGCTATGGCAGAGCATCTGCCGGCAGAAGTTAAACTTTACAAGCTAAAGCAGTTTACATTACCGGTTCGACTTCATGCTATAGTAGCTGCACTGCGGTGCAGACAAGTTACAAAAACACACTCCAGATATCAGTTGGATTCATGTGCTAAGGAAATGTACTGTGAACCGAGACCTACTGAAGTACAGAATTGTACAGCTATAGGTAGCACTACCCCAGCACACATCATAGTTCATGCCTTTATCCACCAGGATTGTCAGTGCCGGCAGTGTGACACCAGTATATACCTGTTTAGGCAAATGGCTTCTTATATCATTTTACTTCAAAGAGGATATGGTTATCATCTATCCTTGGAATCATCGTTCTCTCTAGGTGCAGCGGTGCAGACGAAATGCAAGGGGAAGAGCAGACTATACTTTCTTTTTACCCTAGGGCAGAAAAAGGTGTCACCTGGCTGTTCTGATTGCAGACTCTGAGAGGGGAGATAAAGCCTAAGCAAATGTATTCAAATTGTGAATGAAAAATATTGTTTGATGGTGATGACCATAGCAGACGAACTGGACAACCAAGCACCCTCGACGGCCAAAGAGCTTACAAGAGTTGGCACATGATGCTTCACTGAAATTGGCTACCAGTGTAGGTCTGTATTAGTTCAGTATGTCTTGGTGTGGACAAAAGGTGGGCCAAACTGTAGACTGAACAGCATATGACCCATTCTGTGTCTTGATGCCATAGTCCTCAACAAAACATCGACAGAGCAAAGGTTTCAGCCAGGAAACAGGAGCACAGAACATTTGCTACAATATCGGTGGCAGCAACTGTCCAATGTGAGCACTTCTTACGATAGATCTATAGTAGGCAAGCAGCCTCACAAAGCCAGGCTACACCAAATGTACCACAAACTATTTCACACATTATTCTAATGGTGTTGATTATGACTTTGTTTCGCCACCTTTTGAAATTCAAGAAGGGATATTATTTATCCCTTCTTGAATTTGAGTATTTCAGTATGAAGGAGTTCTATACTGATTGCTACAGTAGCCAAAGAAGTCAGGACAATGAGACTGGAGGTAGGGAAATGCAGTCAGACGTTCTGCCAGTGATTATATCACCTGAATGCATGGTCTAGTTGCAAACATTGCCCATTGGATTATTTGCCAGATAGACAAATTGCCAGGCTTGGCAAGTTCGTGTCCCAGCTTTTAATCGGTGCTGCAACTTTCTTGCGCATTTTTATAAACTGAATGAACAGTAAGAAAAAGCCAGCAATTTTTGCACCGGGAAGGAAACAACATTATATTTAAAAATACTAGAAAGCCGCTTTGTTGTGCCCGTTAAACAAACTAGAATAAAAGTAGAATTATTCTTTGTCCTTCACATCCACATTTTCTTAGGCCATTTTTTCTTAAGAGGGAAACTGAATTGTACAGATGGAAGGCTCACTGCCTGCTTGCCACAGTTGCATTTACCAGTGTGTGCACGCGGACATGTGCATTGTGTGATGCATTCAGTATGAATCACTGTGACATGATTGTTGTTGTTCTCCTCTAATTTGATGGCACATACCCACACAGGGGGATCGGCCAAGAATTGGGGTGCCTGTGACATGACCTTGTCACCTTCCATCTCTGCTTTGCTTCTCTTCTTTTTCTTCCTTTAGTGTAGAGTAGCAGGCTGAGGACATGTTTGTCCTGCCAACTTATCTGCCTTTCCTGTTACTGAAGTTCTTTCGCATGCTGGTTGTCGTGCAGCTCGTGATTTGCAGAAGTGGGAGTATGTGCCGCTGGGTCCATTCACGGCCAAGAACCTTGGCACCACCATCAGCCCCTGGGTGGTGACCATGGAGGCCCTGGAGCCCTTCCGCTGCGCCAACGTGCCCCAGGACCCGGCGCCAATGCCCTACCTGGCCCACTCGGACAACTACAACTTCGACATAAACCTCCAAGTTGATGTTAAACGTGAGTGCATGCAAGTCTGCTTCGACAAAACTTGCATTTCGAAAGCAAATGAGGCAGTCTTGTATTTAATGTTGGGCGAGAGCTATAATCTTCCTTGCTGTAACATGTACAGAAATTCGTACGAAAATATAGTTTTGCTCCTTAAACTAGCCTTCTTTCTTACTTCAGTCAATGACAGTTGTTATAAAACAAACTGAATTGCCATTGAAGTTTAAGGAGAAACATTCAGTGCAGTGTAAGATTGTTGCAGCAGCAAAGTTACGGAAAATTTATTCCAAATTGCTTCTCCACATCACATCCATATATGGCACACTCCCCAAACATTCTTCATGCTGAACGTCTTTCCAGGCTGCAAATCTAGCTTGACAACTTTCTGACAGCTTAAAAGTATAGTAAAAATTGCTGCATATCCTAGAGTAATGCAGAAAGCTATTTTCTGGTGGAACAAAAAAAAATATTTGGCTCTGAATGGAGCCTGTTTCAGCAAAACACCAAATTTCTATATAAAAATTCACTTCATCCGTTACCAATGCGTGTGCATCTTGATGCAAACTGAATAGATTGTACTCTGATGGGACAGAACTGTTGTTATATGCAAAAAAGAAAAAAAAGTGTCTTTTCTTATTTTCCTTTCCAACAGCAAAAGATGCTGCTGCGCCAACCACACTGACCAAGTCCAACTTTAAGGTGAGCCTACCTGGCACAGCTATTGCATACAAGTGATATTTCATAAAAAAAAAAAAAGAACGAGCATCAATTCATCCTGCACTTGTTTTTACTCCTGTGGGATAAAACCAGCGCATATGCACAGTGGGTGCTTAATTAAGCCTTGGATTTTTTATGGTAAATGCTGGCTACCTTTGTATTGCCAGTTCTCTTAGATCGGCTGAGTGCAACACAGCTCTTTGAGCTGACGTGTGCAGGCATAGGACAGCGACAGGGTGGTCAAAATCAGTATAGCAGTGATTGGTTTTGTGTTAGTGAAACAAGACTAATAAATCTTGCTGATGTGACAATCTGAAGAACCTAGTGTGCTTTGCCCAGCCTTCTCCCTATGGCTCTTTGAATGGGATAACACTGAAGTGAATATAATTGTATTGTCTATATAACTACTACACAGTGCAGCTAATAAGGTGCTTTCTAACTGCAGTACATGTACTGGACGATGAAACAGCAACTGGCTCACCACACAGTTACCGGCTGCAACCTGAACTCCGGAGACTTGTTAGGCTCTGGAACAATCAGCGGACCAGTAAGTATGCAAAGCACCCCCACAAAAGCAACTCCGAGTCATGGTCACACAACCAGATTCTTAGCCTGGAATGTGCCGTCACTTGTAGGTAGTGAAAAAAGGTAATGACGTACGAAGAGTGTAGCATAGATTGCAACAAGGGTTGAGGGTGAGCCTCAGTTTACAAGCCGAGCCAACGCTTCGACAAGAGGATTTTCTGGGCAGATAAGTCCCTTTGTTTGTTGAAACGTTGGCTTGGCTTGTGAACTCAGGCTCTCTCTCAACCCTTGTTCAGTGCTCTTTCATACTATGCAGCCATCTTCTTTCTCTCATTCTACCCTGGATTACCAGCGAGATTCTGCTCTCGAATTTCCAATTTTGATCATGTGTTAGATGTAATGGTTAGTATCGTATAAATGAGTGGTTCAGTATCATCCCACATTCTGTAGCTGTGGCTTACTGATAGTTCAGACAGGATTATAAAATCAGTTTTTTGGTATACTATGCAAGGAAGAAAAAATTGATGCTTATGCTGCAGTAAATACTTCTTTCAGACTGCGGACTCTTATGGCTCAATGCTTGAACTTTGCTGGAAGGGAACCAAGCCCATTCCTCTGAACAATGGAGAAACAAGAACATTTCTGAAAGACGGGGATGAAGTCACTTTGCGAGGTAAGTGCAACAAGCTTCTGGAGCAGAACAAAGTGTCCTTGGCTATGAAGGACACTTCAGTGGAGGGCTTTGGTGTTCTTCCCCGAAAGGCTTATATAATCCCACAACTGCATACCGGCAAGAGCGGGTATGTACTATGTAAAATTCTGTGTAGAGGGATCTGCTTGGATAACTGGCCAAATCTAAGTAGCTTTTACCCGCTACCTGTGCGTGGTACCGACACCTAGCCGGGAGGAGTCTGCCTCTCATGTGCACACGCACGCACGCACACAAATGTGCAGACAATGCGGCTCAGCAGCTGTGCTATTTGTCTATCGATCCCAAAGTTCCAACCTATCCACAACAAAGATTTTGACTGAGGCAAAACGCAGGTGCAGCCCATTTGCTGTGCACTGTCGGTGCTTGTTAAGGAACTCTGGGTAGTGTAAATAATTTGGGGCCCTCCACTACAGCATCCCCAACAGTCCATGCGTCATTTCATAACTTTAGAACTCCAAATTTCCTATTTTTTAATCCATAAGTGCGCCATCCTGTGTACAGCATGCTTCTAAGGAAAGGCAATTCTCAAGTTTTTGAATTGAAAACTTACCTTGGCCGATACTAGGCAATAAGAATGCTGGGATTTCACTGCAGCTTTGGTTTTACATGAAACCACGCAGTGCTGTATTTAAGCAATTGTAAGTCAACGCAAATGTAACTAAAGAAAAAGACAATGGCAGTGACATATTTTGGTTTCAATTGTAAGTAGCCCCCATTTGGATTTTCAAAGATTAAAAAACAACTCGACTTACAATCTTGTAAATATGATTATCTCTAGGTTGAAGTCCAGCTAAACTAAGCTTCTTATCTGCTGTCCGTGGTCACCTTTTAAAATCTGAAAGGTTAGGAAAAGCATGTCCAGTGCTAGAAATATGTTAATTTTTTTCTTTCTACTGGATTTTTTAGAAATTGTTTGGCTTTGGTAGGTCATCCTGGTTTACGAGCTGTCACAAAACAAATGACAAAGTGAACGGGACCTTGCCAGTCACGCGCTACAATCACAGCCCTGGCAGTGTGTGCACACTACATATGCATGAGGTAACCCAGGTATGCTAACTGGAAAGTGGAAGGATCTTTACAAAGTCAGCACACCTGATAGTGCATCAAATGCACCACTGAGTACAGCTGAAGGCAGGTTGACTCTTCAGCTGATGAGTACTGCCAATGAATTGTAGAACCAGATGAGCTGGCTGATAAAGGCTCAGCATTCAGACTGAAGTCGTTACAGAAGTTCTGATGTAAAAGCAGCTCGTAGAAAGACTACCTAATCTCAGAGAGCTTAGCAACTCTGCGGAACATGAATGCAGGTCATCTATGGCTTTTATGCCACAGGTAAGCACTTAGTGGATCTTTTTAGCAGAGTGCTGGGGGTAGCATGGGGTAGCATGGGGTAGTGACCAGCCATGGGTAGGGGTGTATTACATGTGGCAGCTCGTTTATACATGCAAAGCAACAGGCATAAGGAAGCTTGAGTGGTGGTGAGTTGCAGTTTACAGACTCTGGGTACGGGTGTAAGGCAGGTGTGCACCACACCCATTCGTTCATCCTTAAGCCATGCATTACATATAGGAATTGTCTGGCTGCACAAATGTTGCTCTGTTCAGTAAGGAGACTGTGAATATGGTATCAGGGTGTTAGGGATGCGTGCGGACACTGCCACAAATAGAACGCAGTCAAATTCATCACAATATTAAAGTGCCAACGAAATATTGTTATAACTGGGTAAGGAAAAAAAAAAGAAGACAATGTCGATTTCTTTGCAGGAAAAATATCAGTCAGCTTTGATTGTTTCACAGCGTATTTAGTTCCCATTTTGTGGGGTGCCTAATTCTGCACATGCCCAAGTGGAGAACAGCAAAATGAAGCAAAGCAAAATGAAGTCCAGGAGGGACCCTATCATTCGTAAGGAGTCTTTCGCACAGCTTCCCGATCATGATCCCGATGCATCGTCAATATGCAAGAATTCAAGCCTCGACATGCAGTTATCGTTACATAGTTGGGACCTTTGTGAACCCTTACGTCAATGGCATACCGAATAAAGCCTACTTTTCAGAAAAGGTTCTTGATGCATAATCCGATGAGCTTGCAGGACTGTGAAAAGGAAAGCATTTACATTATGTGTGGTTCAGCTAGTGTGGTTGCAGGTTTCAGTGTATTTGTCTCTTACCATAGAAAACAAGAAGCTGACGGTGCCACTTTAGTCAGTTTTTTATATCAGATACACGGTTGTAAGTGGCATTGTTATAGGTGGGTTTCACTATCACTGACCAACACCCATCCAGCTGTCTCACTGCAGAATGTGCTGTCGGTGTATTTTGCAAACCAGGCATGTCATCGTGGAGCAAGATCAACCGCGTGTAGAAATATTTTTACACAAGTCTAAAAGCCCACATTTGCCTCATTTGCATACAGGGTGGCCTTTGTACATTTCTTGCACTACAGGTGCTTTCATTTCCTTCTCGGACACCATTCAGTGTTTTTCTTTTGCACTGTGTCATGCCCCTCAGTAGGAAAATGGTACACAGGCAACAGTGCACCAACTCAAGCTTGTGAAGCATGCTTGCCGTAGCCTCACAAAGCTGGCATGTTCTGCATGCAGGTTACTGTCAAGCCCAAGGCCACCGCGTTGGATTTGGAGAGTGCAAAGGTGTAGTACTTCAAGCTCGCCCACTGTGAAGAGCAGCAAGGCCTTGACATGCAAGCAACATACAAATGCTGGAGCCCATACAGTGCCTCGGTGGTGTCAAGCACAAAAGCCTTGTAGTCAATGAGCATGCCAAGCAAGAATGTGGAAAATAAATAGTGTTGCATTTATTTGCAAATTTCAGGAGCATGCTGCATGGCCAAGGATGAAATGGAGGGAGGGGAAAAAAGGAAAGGGGGGGGGGTTATGCATCGCCATCGAGCTGGCCTAGCTGATCGGGAACATACCTGAAATTCGAGAAAACGCTTGATTAAAGCCATTGTTCACCTTTTTTCAACATAAAGTTTACAGCACAAAATACTGCTGAGAAGCCTTAGGTCTATTTTTCAACGTTCTTCGCGAAGCGCCAAGTCTGTGTGTGCTGGCACAGATGAGCAAAGTGAAACGAGACCAGATTATTTTGAAATGATCAGGTGTGACAGCTACTGCAATGTGTGGCATTTTTTTCAATGACAGCTGTAAAAAATGACTAAAGTAGTATATGCACCATATTTTGGTTACATGTTTTCTTTATGATGCGTAACACATTGTACGTATATCACCCTGTGGTATTCACTTCAGGTATTTTTTTTTTTCACTTCAGTTTCAACAGCTGAGCTCACGTGAGCTCACAGCCTAGCTCACATGAGAGATAACTAGCCTGCCTGAAGAGCCACAATTACAGGGTGTGTAGCAAACCATTTTCAAAATCCCCGACTTTTCCAGGTTTTCCCTGACTATTTCAGTTCAAATCCCCTGAACTGAACTTGCCCAAGTGTCTGTTTTAGTCAAATCCCCTGATGAGTGAAGAGGCTCAAAAATATAGCTGCTGATGATAATGAGCATAGACGAATAATTCCCAACAAAAAAAAATAAATGTTTAATAGTCATATTGTGCAATTTACAACAGTGAAAGGCTGTTATTAGTGTTAATGGCCGGTAAAAATGTCAAAAGTTTACTGAGAATTAAAAGCGCACCGATGCCAGCCTCAGCTCTTTGAAACAATGTATCAAAAAATTGCGAATTTGCTTGATCAAAATTCAGGTGTATAGTATAGGGTGCCTCGTAAGTGCATAATAGTGGCGTTGCCTGCAGCCATTACAGGAAACTGCGTCTAAGTTGCAAACTTTTGATTGTTGATAAATGCCCAATCACCTGGAAAATAAAATTAGTTGACTTGCAGTAGGGAGTCTTAGAACAGTCAAAAATCTATTTTGAGAAAAACTCGTTTTCGTAACGTTTATCCTTTTGAGCACCTGCACTCAAATTATTAACACAATTAAAGACCTGCGCAATAAAACGGGGACAAAGGAATAGAAAACGACAGGACAGCACCCATCCTGTCGTTTGGTACTCCTTTGTCCCCGGTTTTTGCGCTGGTCTTTTCATGTGCCAAGTATGAACCAACTGGCCCAAAGAGCTATTTTGATCAAATTATTAACGCTGAATTCGGTCAGGAAGTGCGATAAAATCTGCTTTCAAAACGTCACGGCAGCCACGAAATGTTCCCCAAGAAGAGGAAATTTATTCGCAATTCCCGCGCGCTGTGGGCGTTGTAGCTGGCCGATCGCCGCCATCTTGGGCTTGGTTTGAAACTGTTTTCTTTACCCGGAATTCAAGCCATCTCAAAATGGCTTCGCTCAAGCGGACTGGGTGCGTGCGCCGGTTTTCCGAAGGCCGTTCATGGTCTCCGATTAGCTCTCACATACGCGAGTCTCCCATTGGCTGGCATGACCAGCGAGTCATTTTATTTTTTCCTTTCTGTTTTTGCGTTTGCCGCCGTCGCTGCCTCTTCGTACGCATCTGTGTTTCGCTCGTGTTTCTCGATCTACCGCTTTACGCAGAGTTTTTCCTTGCGATCCGAGATACCGGGGAGCAGTAGATTGTAACCGTGCACGCAAAGAGCCTTTTGAAGCGCAAGAAACGGGCGTGGAGCAAACACCAGAACACACCGGCCACAAGCGTGTCGTCAAACCTGCGTTACAGCCGATGCCAGACTAGTTAGATGTGCAGGGAACATCAACCACGCTGCCCGACGACGACATCGCGGGAGGAAATTACAGCGCGAATTGCATCTTGGACCTCTGTACACTTCGAGCTGACGCTGTCGCGTACTACTCTATGGCGGAGCCAGCGCACTGTGTTGAGTATTCGGCGCAAAATAATTCTAGCTGTCAAGGAAGTCTGCGACCCAACGCAGGTTTCACCTCGCTATCAACGCGGAATGCGACGCCAGTACAGAGTTCGCAGTTGTGGATATGGAACTGTCAGCGCAGCCGCACTCAGCAAAAAAAAAAAGAAAAGTCTGCATGAATAACATACTTGCTGTGCGCCACCTTAAGATGAAAATGCGCCGCAGAATATATCGTGCAATTTTCCCTGACTTAGCGAAATTTTTGATGGTTTCCCTGACATTTCGCCGATTTTCCCCGGTGCGTAAATTTCCCTGACAATTCCCGGTTGCTAGACACCCTGAATTATGACGAAGCAGCATACTATATCTGTTTTTTTCATCCCTCACTCAACCTATACATATAGAACTTTGATGTCACAGCCATAAGCTAAAACAGGCGAGAAAAGAAATTCAATTATAAATTACTTAGTTGCCATGGGCAAATACTACATGGTAATTTGTGTATAACAATGAATTGTACATCATTACAAAGAAAACAAATTAATGCGTCTAACTTACAGTGTGCCATGTACTGTGGCGCCAAGAGGAATGGGCATTGTGGCCCAGGCAATGCGCTTGTTATGCGACAGTATTGCAGTGTCGAAATTAAATATGTTTCCTTTATTAGACGTACAAGAAACAGCACTCTGGATTCTTGAAGGAAGAACCAGTACTGCAGGAACAACCAGAGTTCACTATGTGAACAAACAGCTAACGACAGGAGAAACGCACGTGGCTATAATGACAGACAGGCTTAATTAAAAGATGCAAAATTAACCTCTGAAGCATAGCTGCATTCGGAAATGAACATGTGAAATAAATATCAAATGTTACAACCTAAATTTTTGTTACGCTTGCCATACTCTGTGGTGGCCTCGCAGTAAAAGACTAGAAAAAGAAAAATAAGCAAAGCTGTGGCTAATGGTCTATCACAGGTGCTTTAGAACAAAGCTGCAGAATAGTCGTGGTAGCTCCTGATGGCTGTCGTGCATGTAACAGACCTGCATAAAATGAGCTACAAAAAAAAAAAAGCAATAGGATAGCACGAGATTCATTAAATAATTTACGTTTTTTCAAAATTTTTTTTTTTTTCACTTTTCACGTCTGTTCAGAGTGAAGAAGCTTTTCTACACCTAGGGTTACATACATTTGTAGAGCACAACACAGGGATCACAGCACCCTTTCAAAACACTTGTCAGCGGCTGTAGTTAAACAAAAGTTGTTCTTCCAATACAATGATTAAGGTATATAATCGATAATCTAGGGGTGGCTGCCAACATTTCTCAAACAGCAATAGCTATTTTGCCACCTTGCAAAATGAGAAAGATCCGTCTTTTAGGACACTGTCCAGGAAACACCACACCTTGCAACATGCCAGCAAAACTCATCGCAAATATGATGGCACCGTGGAAAGCAAATGAAATATATGCCACTTCAAGAAACAAAAGCCCTCACAACTTCCATATCGGTTGCTTACAGCAGAGATTTGGGCAACGTACAGTATGTTGGTTTCGGCAGCTATGCATAATTAAGATAAGCGCATAATTGTCTGAAATATGCCCGAGTTGTGCCGATGACAAAATAGAAACAAATTTTCCTTAACTACATACTGGAAAGTTCCACTGGTAACAAGTCTTTCCAAATATGCTGCGCATGTTTTGGTGAACAGAATCATAAGGGAAGCATGCACCAATGTGAAGGCTACTGGATAGTTTGGCGATTCAGAAATTTCACCAACACGCCTTCATTTAGTTTTTTACACTGACACTTGCTACTAGTCAAGCGCTGCCGCAGTGCTGTTGCCTGTCATGAGGCGGTGTGGTGTGGCAAGGACAGACATCCTGGTACCGCCCTCGAGCAAGCGTGGCACCACTGCCGTTCATCTTGCACAGGAACGATGGGAAGGGGGAGCCCTTCGCGAGTGGCTTGACATGGATTGCGTGCTACGCACCAGCTACAGGCAGGTCAAGGACAGCAGCTGCCCCGCTTGATCTAATTTGTGGCTGTAGACAGTAGAGTGCGGGCAACCTATTTTTACCTTATTTTTAGCTCAAAATTTGACATCGACCACCGCCAAAACTCACTGACATGTGCAAGAAGACAAGTGCAAGCCAAAACTGCAAAAGGGACTAGAAGGGGCAAACGGATACTGTTCCACTTCCAGAAATATGCATTAAAACAATCCTCTGACCCTTGTTCACATCGGCCTAAACACGTGCGCTCACACACACTCGCGCCAAAAGAAGCAAGGGACCAAAGAGAGAGAGATCACTCAAGTTTCTTACAATGTCAACATAGCATTCTAGCATGAAAGTTTTAGAAAAATGGATGGGGACTGACTGGAGTCAACATAGGAGTCGTGGGTTTCAAACCTGACAAAGACTGACAGGAGGCTCTCGACTAAGACTGACAAAAAGGGCAAGCAAGGGAGGTGCTCTCCTACTCCCAATGAAAGACCGGGAAAACGAAAACGCAATCCATGCCAGGCCCAGCGCGAAGAGCCCCCCCGCTCCACCGTTGTTCCTGTGCAGGATGAGCCAACTGCACCAACGCCGGCGCCATGCCTCTTCCCAACCCTCCACGGTAGTGGAGAGAGGAGGAGGACAATGCTCTGCAATGTTGCGTGCAGGGCACACGTGCGCGAAACGGCTGGCGGCGGGGGCTGCCTTAGACGTACACAACGCGCAGCGTGTTGGTGGCTCCGGCTCCCTTGCGCCAACCGGTCACAACGATCACTGCGTCGTCTTTGCGCAGAAAACCACGCAGCTTGCCTATCTCCAGGGCATACTCAATGCGGGCATCAACGTCCATGGGCCAGTCCGGGCAGCGCTCGCCTGCACAAGCAAGGAGTGATGGGGGAACAATGGATATCTACAGACACCCGAACAATGAACCTACTGAGTAAAAACACTGGCACATGAACAATGCTGCCCTGATTATGTGCATGGAGCGTTGCACCATTTTACAGCACATCAAGGGGACTTCCTTAGAGGTTAACTTTAAGTGTCAACACTCGAGCTTGTTTGGTGCATGTTGATAGCACTGTGTGCGTCGTTATGTCTGTCTCTGGGATTAATTGTTGGTGGGGTGTTAGTGCCATGACTCCACAGTTTGATGTTTAGTTCAGCTTTTCCTTTGTGTCAGCTCTCTAAAAACTTATATGGGCGGCTATACTTGTACTGAAGTTTTCTGCTGCTCCGTGACAATTACAGGTGCAAGGTCACAAAGTTGGGTGCACAGCGCACCCTTTTGTCGAGACTATTTTTCATGATATCAGTGTTGCAGAAACTTTCGGCGGCACCTCTATGTGTAGAAAAACACAGCCACAGTAAAGTGTTTTTGGGATAGCTTTGTAGCTTTGAATAACTTTCTCAGACACCGGGCGATGAAAGTTTTAATGCCCACTCCCTGATTTCCTTTTTAGTCAAAGCTCCATGGGGGACACAAATCAAGTAGCCTGGACAACAGAACCAATTGCCTGAAGATATACACATTATATCACATACACACACTGGAATGCAATGGCACAGCTGTCGGTTACTCAGCATGTCGTATGAATATTTTTCTCGCGTTTATATCAAATAATTGTGCTTGGGAACTTTGGGAAATGATCAGAGTTATAATCTGAGTGTTTGACACAACTCAGCCTAGTGGACACCAGCTTCATTCTCTGCTTTCACTATCAGTTTTTCATCGCCACAAGATTCTGTATGGAGCAAACAAGAGTCAGGTTTGATTGCTTCCATCGCATACCTGCATTTTGACACGCAGTGCTCGTAACATCTCAGCATTCTGTGTGCTGTGGTAGATGTGGTAATTTAATCCAAATAGATTAACCTTGCCTCTTTAATCTTTTGGATTATAAATGCAAATGTAGTAGGTTTAATTTTTTGGATTAAGCTTACCATAACAACATTTTCCTTTAATCTTTATTTTCCTTTTTAATCCTTTGGATAAAACTTTTTTTTAATAAACTTACATCAACATTTGAACTCTTGTTCCTCCTTCAGTATGTGAACATGCTTTACTTATGGCATCCTACGAACAAATTTTGTTCGTAGGATGTCCCGTGGCACCTGCCTGCGACTCACCTGTGTAATGCAATGGCAGAATACCCCTGTACAGATGGGCCTGACGAATGGTCTGCTCCACTCTCGAGATGGCCAGGATAGGACACCGGGGCCGGTACTTGGCAATCAGGTGAGCAGTCCTGCACATTGCACACACAGACAGGGCTGGGTCAAGCGGAACTCGTTGTGAAAGTTTCAGTCAGGCTGCTCCTGCAGTCTCTTGCCTGCACGAAACCTCAAGCTTTCCCAACCGTCACTACACAAGAAGTAGGAATAGGTGGGTAGCACTTTACGATACCCAGAACAGATAACTCCAGACAAAAGTAGGATTTAACAGTGCTCTTTGCTTTATATGGCCAGAATTGGAGCAAAAGGTTGGTGTACAACATGTTCATGCCACAGGGCGCAGATGCAGATTAATAGAGAAAAAGGACAGTAATTCTCCCAATACTTTCCTAAAAGTAAAGAGTACTGTCAAAGGAACACTAAAAGCAAATAGCACAACCGAGAAATCAGAGTGCTCCAAAAGCTCATGAAGAGGCCGACTGCTTTTCATGCTGTTTTCTATGAGGGCAACAAGTCCTTTGCAGTCTATGAAACATATGGTAGCACGCCACTACCACGTGGGTTCTCCCATTGTGTGTAAGCAGGTACACTGCAAAAAGGCAATGAAAGGAAAAGTAGAAGACAGTTTTGATCAACAGCTTGCACTATTTTCACAAAATACAACTGACCCAGACGACTTACTGTTCAGTCTTGTGACTTGTAGGAGCTTGCTTCATGTTTAACCTACGTTAGTTTTTGCACAAAAGCTGACTTGAATATGGGAAATCAGCTCGCTGCTTCACTCAACTATTTTGCAGTCATTTTTATCGAGGAGCAAGTGACCAACACACTAGGAACACATCTTGTAACACACGTGCTGCAAGGTGATAGCCGTGCTGGGATCCTTGGAACGCCCAATTCCTCAAAAGAAAGAGAGAAGAGCTCTCCTTCTCAAAGAGAGAGCTCTCTCCATCATCACCGACTCGCTTTAACTATTAAAAGATTTGACAGAACCCCATCGATATCACGTGGAATCTCGTGGATACATCTCTCAGACAGATCTCGCCTATGCAAGATGTTCCCTTAAGTCTATAGGTTTTGTTTCGCCAAGACGATAGCGACAGCCCTGTGCACACAGTGCAAGCAAGAAAGCTAGAACTTGAGGCCAGACTTGAAGGCTGCTGAAAAAACAGCATGCAAAGCCCGCAGTGGCCAAACATTTCAGTTTTCGGTAAGGAGTGTATAAACGCTGGCTGGCTCCTCACCTGCCAGTGGTGGTGATGACAATGATGGCGGCCGCAAGGCACTTGATGGATGCGCTGACAGCGGCAATGGCGATGGTGTGCGTGCCATCCGTGGGGCAGGGTGCGATGTGCGACAGATGGATGAAGACATCCTTCTGGTAGAATGCGGACTCTGCCTCAACACAGATCCTGTCCATCATGCGCACCGTCTCAAGGGGGTATTCACCCTTGGCTGTCTCGCCTGACAGCATCACGCAGTCGGCTCCATCCAGCACAGCATTGGCCACGTCCGACGCCTCGGCACGTGTGGGCCGTGGCTTGTGGGTCATGCTCTCCAACATCTGAGGGAGGTGGGATGCAGCAGTCAGAGTAAGCTCTGCTGACCCAGCACACACCTCAGCAAGTACCACTTCACACTGTAGAGCGTCCACTGTCCTGTGCTTCGTTTCAATTATCATGGTAGTACACTTCTGACAGAGTCTACACATACCGCTTGTTACAACATATCCAGAGCAATAGGCTTTTCTCCGTCTCTCCTAATCGATTTCCTACTAAATACCCTCTCAGACAACACAGAAACCTCGTCCCAAAAACAAGGACAAATTACGATAAACAGAAGCTTAATTACCAGATTCCAAATACTCTCAAAAACCCATCCCTATGTTCAATGTTCCATCTCTCTAAACGCAGATTTAAAAGAGACATAAAAAAGCAGTTGATACTCTCCGAAGTGGAAAAATTGTTCTAGTCTGGTTTTGTATTTGGCAAATGCAAATTGTTATGTTACTGTACAAATTTTTTTTCCGTGTTTTGTGCACCATATGCTGTTGTTTCTTTTTGAGTGTATAGTGTACACTTTCTTTTTTTAGGTTTTACTCCAGTATGTTTAATTACCACGTTTGCTGTAATGTTCTGTTATCGTTTGTTTTCCGTGTTGTGCGCTGCTAGCAACTCTATGAGGAACTGTGACCCCGTCAGGCCTAACCGCCTTTTGTCGCAGTTCCCTCTCATTTTTTGAAAGAGAAATAAAGAATATCAATCAATCAATCAATCAATCATTATTTCTGTAGTTGTGAGGAAATACTAATATATGTGATTAGGCCCAAAAGCTTAAGCAGGATATTCTACATTGTGGCCAAGGTGTCTACTGTCAAGTTCTCGCCTAGAGCTGACTGCACCGAAGCTCTGTAAGCTACTTGTAATCCTTACATAAGTGCGACCAGCATCCCTTTTTTCCACACGCCCACCAGTTTACCTATAATGGTGTAATGGTTTGATGAATATGCTTTGGAAAGTGATACAGCATAGCAAACTGTAATGGCCTTTTTGCTGTGCATTGCTTCATCAACTGTTAAGATTTTTACTTGCTCTAGAATTCGCAGTAGAAAATGTATATTTTTCGTTACTTTCCATGTTAACCAAAACACTGATGCAGACATTTGGCACACAAAAACTGGAATGCACACATACTAATGACAGGTAAACCAAACTAATATTTGTATAAAACTACTAAGAATCACTTTTAGGTAATAAGCGAGCAACACAGCTGCGAAATTGTTCCACGCATTCAGTAGTTGCATCTTCAAATCAGGCAGCTCCGAATCTTGCAGACAAGCCAAGCCAACGCAACAACTGGGTATAATAACAATAACAATAGATGACACTTTTTGGATGCTCAGCAGCGTGCCTCAAGTGACTCTCCTTGCTGGCATCTTTTCTTTTTTAAGCCTGCTTATGAATAGACAGCGCCATCTCTTAACAAGGTTGACAAAGTGTTGGAGACACTAGCGACAGGAGGGAGTTTTAGAAATAATTTCAGTTTGTAGGGAGAATGCAGTGCTTCCCCGTATATTTCTGCATTCTGGTGTATAGGGAACACAAGAGGAGCGAGAAAAGGCACTGATTTCATTTCAACGAAAATGGAATTTGTGACCAAAGGTTTGGGTCCAAACTAAAAAGTTTCCTGTTTTGCTAATTTTGTTGAAATGAACTTACTCGACCAGACCAGATTTCGTCAAACTTGGGATTTCAGAGGATAGGACAAGCCACAACAGCCCTGCAACGACCTTTCCTCTTCCTCTCCTGTTAAGACTCTGCTGTTGCGCATGTCTTTCCAACCCACTGTGTGCCCCCAGCTACCCAGTCCTGCGATACAAATCTCACCAACTTCCACAATTAACCACTTAGAGAGATGACGCTGGCTGCTCAAAAACAATGTAAATGCACAATGCCGAACTTCCAATAAGCGTCTCCAATAGCCTACTCCCACACTAACTATTAGAAATAAATCCTAGAATAGGGCACGAACCTGAGTGGCACAAATTACTGGCTTGCCAATCATCTGGCACTTGGCAATCATCATCTTCTGAGCCAGAAACACTTTCTCTGCCGGAATTTCAATTCCAAGGTCACCCCTGGCCACCATGATGCCATCAGTTGCATCAATGATTTCATCAATCCTGGAAAGTGGCACACCAAAATTAGCATTCCAAACATGAAATCTGAACCTTCTCACACTTAGCCTTTCGTCTTTATTTCAGGCATGCACAGCCTTTGTCAAAAGTTTAAGAGCCCAGGCGGTCTACTTCTGAGCCATACTATGTGGCTCGTAATGCACTCCCAGGTTTTCAAACTTGCTGAAGGCAAGGAGATTTTTCTTCCTACCTCTCCAATGGCTAGGACATCCACGACTGTTAAAGAAGTCATAATATATGGCTTAAAAGCAAACCCTCTGGGCTCCAAACTTTTGAAAAAGGCTGTACATCACATGGCTGAGGAGGAAGAAAAAAAAAAAAAAGTCACATGAAAGAGACTTCATTTCCCCTGGACAGATATGTATAACAAAAAACCTTCGACAGTACACAGTTTGCATAAGAATAATTGAATGACGAATACACAGCTTATCTGCAACTGCACGGAAAAAGGTATGCAACATTAGTACAGAGATTTAAAGCAAAACTGTTCAAGAAACACTATACAGCATAAAAATAAAACAAAATAATACAAAAGAAAGGATAAAAAAGTAGAACATGTGTATACAGTGAACAGGAATGAAAGCACTGTAAATGCCAAGAGAAGCTCATATAAATTTTTTAGCTGCTGGTAAAAAGGCATATGACCATAAGAACCTGGTCGTAGTCGAAGTCGGTCAAGCAGGGTAGGCAAAGCATAACCAAGTGTGAAATCCATAATTAGTGTGAGGACATGGTACACACCACCTATCATGATGACAAGTTGGCTTCGCCTAGGAATAGCTCTCGACGTTTGGACAAGAATATGTACAATTGTAGTAGGCGAAAATCGCAAAAATGAGGTAAGATGCATTGTGATATTTTTTTAATATAAAGGACCAGATGATAATGTAGGTACAGTCTTTGTCAAAAGTATATGGCCCAACAGGTTCGCTTCTAAGCACTGTAACACGGCTGCTTGCAGCTATACTGGAATATGAATGGAAGCTAGAAGAAAATGAGGGTGAGATATGTCATGCACGAGATTTCGAAAGCTAGAGTTGCTTTACGAGCCTCGTTGCTGGGCTTAGAACAAATATCCTTAGGCCGTATACTTTTGACAAAAACTGTACATTTGCTGCCACTTTCAGCACACTTTTCTGTAATACCGAGAGTTTGTTTCCATTGGTGGCTGTGGTGCTGCCTCGGATTAAACCACCGTATCTTACATTGGATTCAAATAACGCAGAATGCAAAAGAAGCTTGGTTCTCACACAGGTAATGTATGTTAAGTTTTCTAAGCATTCCGACTGCACGAGAAAGATGCTCAAAATGAGTGTCCCACGGAATGAACTCTGTAAAGTAGACCTCCAGGGATATCACTAACACTACACCAGCTATCTGTATTGCATTAGATCTTAATCTCAGACCACTATTTAGGATATAAGTATTGCTTTTGGCTTTAAAAAAATATAGCTTTTGTTTTACTTAACTAGAAGTGCATTTTGATGGACCATAAGTGTAGTTTAGCTAGTACAGTGAAAGCTCGTTAATTCACAACTCGTTAATTCGAAATTTTGGATAATTCGAAATAGTCATCGTGGTCCGGTCCGCAGTGCATAGACTTCTATGCACTGCGGACCGGACCACGATGACTATTTCGAATTATCCAAAATTGGTGGCTGTGGTGCTGCCTCGGATTAAACCACCGTATCGAAAACCATCGTTGGAAGCTTTCACGGCAGAACGATAGATGGCACAGAAAAATGGGAGAAAAGCGGTGGGCTAGGAAAGTCTTCAGCTACCTCTACATGAGGAATGTTGACACAAGATGGAGAAGGCGGACAAGAAAATTGGCAAGCAAATATTTGGACAGCAGTAGGGGGACCAGCCAGGAATTATCAATTAAGAAAAAGGTTAAGGAAACAGAGAGGGGTCTGTGGAAAACAGGGATGGAGACTAAATCAGCATTAGAAATGTACCGAACGTTCAAGCAGGAAATAGCCAAAGAAAACATTTACGATAATTCTAGGGGCAGCCCATTGTTGTTCGAGGCTAGGACAGGAGTATTGCGGACTAAGACGTACCGAGTCAAGTACCAAGAGATAGACACGCTGTGCAGGGTGTGTGGGGAGGATGAGGAAACGCCTGAACACTTAATAATTTCCTGTAAAGGGCTCCGCCCTATAGTTCAAGGCAATGGGCCAGATTTAGCCAAAGCATTGGGGTTTAAGGATAATGAAGGGAAAATAGACTTTAAAAGGGTAGAAATAACCAAACGAAGGTTAGCTGATAGGTGGCTGAAAGGAAGGCAAGAATAGGTCCACACTATATATTACTATTCACGGCTAGGCGGGCTGTGGCGCCGCTGCCCGATTCAAAGGGTTCAGCCTTATCCATCCATCCATCCATCCATCCATCCGCTAGGGTGCTGGAACAAGTACTAAACAGTCTTTCCTGCTGCGACTCCTTCGAGGAACGACGTTTTAGTGTTATCGACCACGGTTTCGTGTTGCATTTCGTGAGCCCTCGTTTTGCACGCCGCTTGTTGTGAGCTTGTGTCCGCGAGATGTGTTCGCGTGGGAAATACTGTGCCAAGACGGTGAAGGAGAAAGTGGCTATTTTACGCGAGGTGGATGAACGGAAGGCCAGCAAAGTGGAAATCGCGAAAAAGCACGGGATTCCACCAAGCACGTTGTCGACGCACGTCCGAAATAGGAAGGCCATCGAGGATGCCTATGAAGCCGAAGATTTCGCCAGCAACAGAAAAAGGCTTCGGTTAGCCAAGTATCCGGAAATTGAGACCGCTGTGATCACGTGGGTGAAAGAAATGAGAAGCGCTGACATTCCACTGAGCGGCCCAATTATCATGGCGAAGGCGGCCGATTTCGCCCTGCGCTTGAATGTGGAAGATTTTGTCGCCTCCGAAGGATGGTTTCACCGCATTAGAGACAGACATAATCTTGTCTTCTGGGTGTTGTCTGGAGAAGCCAAAGAAGTGGATGCAGAAACTTGTGCCACGTGGCGAAGCGGTGCTCTGCAGCAGTACTTAGAAAGCTACTCGGCACATGATATATTCAATGCTGATGAGACGGCTTTGTTTTATAAGCTCCAGCCCGACAGAACAATAACATTTAAAGGGGACAGCTGTGCTGGCGGCAAGCGAAGCAAAGAGCGGATTACTGTTCTGGTCGCCGCTAATATGACCGGGACGGAGAAGGTCCCTCTTTTTGTTGTCGGCAAGGCACATAAGCCTAGATGTTTCAAGAACATTAGGACGCTGCCGACGGAATACTCCGCCAACAGCAAAGCGTGGATGACGGGCGAATTGTTTAAAAAATGGCTCTTGAAATTCGATCGGAGGATGGAGCTAGGGAAGCGTCAAGTTCTCCTCATTGTGGATAACTGCTCGGCACACAAAGTCGACGCCGAGCTGAAAGCCACAAGGCTCGTCTTCTTGCCCGCCAACACGACTGCGGCCTTGCAGCCGATGGATCAGGGGGTGATCAGAAACATCAAATGTTTCTATAGGCGCCACATGATCGAGCGCATGACTTTGTGCACTGGAAACTAGAAGACCAGCACCATCACATTGCTCACAGCAATGCACATGTTGGTGCGTGCATGGGAGCAGGTCACGCCGTCCACAATTGCAAACTGCTTCCACCACTGTGGCTTTGCTGCCGGAAGTATGAAAGAAAGTGGCGACGATGGGAGTCCGGAGCCTCTGCCTGCGGCTGTGCGTGCTGTGCTGCAGGACGTCAGTTTTGATGATTACGTTGGAGTAGACAGCGATGCAGCAGTGTGCGGTGCCCTAAGTGATGGGGACATTGTCGCTGAAATTGTTGGGGAGCAGTCTGTCCCAGAAGAGGCAGAAGACGAGGACGACGACGAGGAGCAAGAGCCCGTGCGTCCATCCGCGGCAGAAGTTATGGGAGCGCTGAATGTCGCGCGCCTTTTCTTCAGCTTTGAAGAGGGGGAAGAAGACTCCCTGCGTCGCATTCGCATGCTAGAAGACCGAGTGAGTACGGTAGCCCTCAGAGAGAAGAAGCAGAAGATGATAACAGACTTTTTTGCTAAATAAATGTTTTTCGTGCCCTCCGGGCATCAAACGCCTTCATTTTTGCTCACTTTCATTAGTTCGAATTTTGGTTAATTCGAACTGGCCTGGCGGTCCCGTGGAATTTGAATTAACGAGCTTTTACTGTACTTCATTTCCTTTTCCAACTAAGTTATTGACATTGTAGCCAGACAAAAAAGGCTTGTGTCATCTGCATACATTACATATTCAATTTTGCTCTTATATTTATCAGATCATTAACATATATAAATAGCAGAGGGCTCAATAAGCTCCCCCGAGGCACTCCATGTTTAACAGGTTTATAAGCAGACTGAAAGCTATCAGTATTGACACACTGCACACGATTGCTAAGGTAACTAGAAATTAAATTATGCATTTTATTTCTGATACCATAAGCAGACAACATCAAGAGAAGGATGCTGTGGTTTATTCTGTTGGATGCTTCGGAAAAATCTACAAAACATTCTTAATGTGATCACTTTGGTTGGTTTGTGGCGTTTAACGTCCCAAAGCGACTCAGGCTATGAGAGACGCCATATGGGAGGACTCCGGAAATTTCGACCACCTGGAGTTTAATGTGCGCTGACATCGCACAGCACACAGCTGCCTTGCTTTTCGCCTCCATCGAAAAGTGGCCGCCGAGGCCGGGATTTGATCCCGCGTCCTTGGGAACAGTAGTCGAATGCCTGTTCAGTGGACGAGTGCTGCCTAAATCCAAATTGTTTCATAGTAATAATGTATTTTAAAAAAAATCTGCCATACACAACTTATCTGCTCTACATCCGTGGAAGATACTGACAAAATAGATGCAAGCCTATAATTTTTAAAAGAATTCTTAATTCTTTGTTTAAAACTATACTTTTACTTTCTTCATTTCAAAACGAAATACACCAGAATCAAAAGCCAAGTTGCAATGAAACACTGGAAGACTCACTTTCGGACACCCTCATCATTTTCAATCTTGCACATGACCTTGATGTCCTTTCCTTTTTCGCCGAGCACGTTTCGGATTTCCCTCACACCATTAGCATTTCGAATGAAGGAGGCAAAGATCATGTCCACCTGAAAAGTGCCATTTGTTTAGGAAACGCCCAAAGAAGGAAGCAAGCAGACAGCATTAAAACAAAGCGCATGCTCACTTCTATTCATGCAAGTGCTGAATTCTCCTTGGAACTACTAACTACTACTAAAGCTAGGACAAATGAGTCAAGAAAGGAAATAATGCTGCACTGGCAAAAACATGTCACAATGACAAAATGCCAGAGACAGGAAAGCATGCATACCATGCATTCAATACAACATGCTCCAGTATAACTTGATGTCTGTTTCAAACATGGAAATATGTGAACTCTTTTGCTTTGCACTCGGGGCTGAACTGAAGTAGGCATTTTGCCACAAAGCAAAACTACAGGATAGGCTGCTCAAATTCCGTTTCACTCGCACAGAGAGAGATGAGCTGCTACTTCATAGCACATGCAGCAGCCCTTTCACACTAGAAACTGCAGTAGGCTAACAGGAAGAGCAACGACAACAGCCTTACCCCCTGTTCGACACCAAAAAGAAGGTCAGCTTTGTCTTTCTCCGAGACTGCAGGAAGATCGACTAGTGCTCCAGGCAGGTTCACACCCTTCTTGCTGCCAAGCGTGCCACCATTCTCAATGTTGCACACCAACGTGTTATCGCCTGAAACAAGCATCAACGACACTCTTAACAACTAGTTCCGTGCAGTTCACAAACTGCATATGCAGTGCAAGCATTAACAAGCTTGTTCAGACACGTCTGGCCATTTCAAAATGGCAAAACTTCGAGAATGATTCCACCAGTTGAAAGTACCGTAGAATCATGGACAAATGCCCACAGTTCTGGCACTTGCAGACATATGCATTATTAAAATATGAAAATTTCAGCTACTGCACAGTCACTCCCTCTCAAACTCTAAAATTAACAACAAATTTGTCTCAGCATACATGAAGCTGATGGAAAATAAGACTGCAGACTCGTTGGTAACTCGTAGCTAGTATCACACAGCCCAAAGGGAGTACTATTGCACCATTAGCTCAGGTTAACAATTTTCCTAAACATAATGTCCCTCAAACCTAGGCCTTATCTTTTCTTCTTTTCGGTACCTACCGTATACCACCCACACCAATTACAGTGTATACAAATTCACACAATTTTTTTAACAGTAGGTGCAATCCGAGCTAAGAATAGGTCCGTCATAAGCATGCCATCAACAGGTCGCAATGGCCAAGGTCTATTTACCAACTTCCTTCACGATGAGAGAAATGAGGCCGTCATCTATGAAGATCTTGCTCCCCACACTCAACACCTTGGTGATGTTTTCATAGTCCACATACAGCGTGTTCTCGTCACATTTTTCATAGAAAGACTTGTCCGTAGTAAGTGTGATGGATTGATCTTTCTTTAATTCTATCTCAGCTGACGGACCCTGAAATAAAAAGGGCACTGCATGTGAAAGGTTGTTTAAAATAGGCCAAAGCAAATTTTACCTTTAAGATACAAGAAAAGTTGAAGGCAACTGATTTAAGTTACAAAGCTATTTTCCCAACTAGAATTCCGAGAAATCCTTACATGACACAAGACATGTTTGTAAATATGTGCATTACATCAGAGTGCCCAGTCCAGGAAGGGTGCCACTCCTTAGGAGTTCAATGCAAGGAGATGGCACTAAACAGTTTGCCACTGATTTAAGTAGGGCAATAAATTTAACTATGCAAAGTAAAACTAAAGATTCCTCATTTCCTTGGCAACATGCCAGTGAAAACATGAAACAAAACTTTTAGGTTGCTTCCAAGCTTAAATAGTCACTAAGAATCAAGTGTTAATGACTGAATGTATTGATTTGTAGACCACATGAAGTAAACACCACAAAATGACTGCCAGAACTGAAGCATCATATACAGCATGGGCAATCGTTTTGAGGAAACATCAGACTTCATAAAAATTCAGGCGTGACATGCCAGGTTTACTCTCTGAAGGCTATTAATTTACAGGCTATGAGGGATACTGTAGTGGGAAGCTCTGAATAGATTTCAACCATCGGCAGTTCTTGCCTACTAACATTACCAGTGCACATGCAGTTGAATAGTGATCACTGTAGCCAGAAAAAACAACTTTAAAAATACATTCTTTCCAAAAATACTGTGAGCCTCAGCCAACTAAATAATGACCTGAACTAAACTACACTCTCAGACAACTTCTCCTGGTAGTCAAGTGAAGACAATGGGGCTGGAGCGTCTGTAACTCATTCTGCAAAATAGTTTAGCTGAAAAACAATGTTGATGGCTACTTAATGTATTGCTCTCTCTCTCTCTGCAGCACCTTTACTCAGTTGCTGGTGTAGCTAAACCAGTCTATGGAAGCTTCTTATAACAAACAAACCATGGCCAAAAACTGTTCTAATCAAGAAACTGCCCTTTCCTTGACTTGTAGCTGTGTTAGAAATATGCTTTACCACTTTCCTACCTACAGGAAGAGTGGCCTATTTTTGGTGGCACATCTAATATTTTTTATGAAATTGCTGGAGCATGCTATTTTAATAGTCAGCTGTACCGTATTTAATTTTAGAGGAAGAAATCCTCTTTCAAATGGTACTAGTCTCATTTAACACATTTACTCATGAAGCAATGAAAAAAAAAAGTCTTTTTCATTAAAAATTTGCAACTAAAAAGAAGTTACAAAAATAATGTTTTTTGACACAAGAGACACATTAAAAAGTTAAAATATATGTAGTCCGCAGCAAGAACCTGTGCATGACATCACTAAATATGAACATGTTAGGCACAGAATATTACAAGTTACGCGACAAAATTAGACCACCAGTGAAAATCGTGCCAGCGCGCAAAGCAATGCTGGGGTAGACATCAGGTGGGGTTTAATGCCCATACTAAAATCTGACGAACCAAAGTTTGTGTTCTCTGTGCCTCTGCTCCTATAACCGCCCATTAAATTGTCCTTATATGCGTGAGACTTGGAAGAAACACTCAGTTTCATTGAGAAGCGGCACGATACCACCACAACTTACTAAGATGGAACCAGCACAGACAGACACAGGACAAGACAAAAAGAAGTATACACACAACGATCCTCTGTTTTTTCCCGTGTCTGTCTACACCGGTTCCACCTTTGTAAGCATTATGAACCAACCAGTTCTGCAATGTACGCTGTTGTAAACAACGCTAACATGGCCTGACGCGGCTCCAGGGTGTTTTAAATCTCATGGCGCTGAGAGAAAATAAAACAAAAAACCAAACAGAGATTAGCTCTTCCGCTACCCACTAGATGGCTCAAGCTGCCCAGAAATGCTTTGAAAGCGGAAAAATTCGAATTTTTTTCACCTCCGTAAGCGAACTTTCGATATGAATAGGTACGGGGAAGAAAGTATTAATACCGACTAAATAATACAATTTAAAAGCAACCCTTAACAATGCATGCACACATGTAAGTATAGTTTTTATCTCCAACCTTTACGCATTGCAGTACATGTTGCCTGCAAAGATTTTTGCATTGTTTGCCAGCACAAAACATTATCTGGCTAATGCACTTATCCAGTGCACATGACAGTATTAGAAAATCACCATGGCACTATTAACTGTTTTAGCCTGTGCACTTAAAATATGCTGCTGTTGCTGATGGTGGTGGTGATGGCGGTTGAATTATGGCATAAAAAGCAGAGGTTCCAGCAAAAAGTGCCATAGCATAAACTATATTTCTTTGCACAAGCTGGGATCAAACACCCATCTCCCATGCAAGTCACCACAGACAAGCCAAGCACCACGGACAAGGGAAAGCTTTAAGTGACATAACATAGTAATCAAAAGAACTTTCTGCACCAAAGCAAATAGAAACTGCTTAGAAACCACTTACACCAAATGTTACTACATAACTACAGCTATGGGTGCCACAAAACTGCTTTCCAGGCTTACAAGGCTTATGCCATGTAGATCATATGAGAACAGCTCCGCTGCAGACATGCTTGTAGCTTTCGCAGCACTTCTAACGAAAAATGAGCACATCAAAAGGTTGAAAAAAACAGTTTCAATTTTTCTGGAAGCCCAACGAAAATAAGCTTTCAGCGCAGACATAATGCAGGTACCTGTGCTCTGATCAGAGTAAGCGGTGGCAAATATGCTGGCAGCATAAAGGTTATCTCTCAACAGAAATATTGCGGCTTTTATGACTACAAGCAACAGTTCCCCAGAAAACTTCCAAAATTTTTTTATTTACTGCCCTGTCATTTGCACACCATTCATAAATGACAAATTTTCGTCCTTGGCTTTTCCCGGAAGACAAGTAAAGCAGCTTACCCCAAGAAGAAGACCCGTGCGAATCTCTGGACCCTTAGTGTCAAGCGCAATGGCAGTGTGGCGGACATCTGGTTTCAATTCTTCATTCAAAAGGCGTTCAGCTTCACGGATGTTCTTGATCGTGCCCTCATGGTACTGGCAAGAGAATTAAAAAAAAAAAGCAATTGAGAACAATGCCTGCTGGCTAATATTAAAACAAACTAAGAGTAACAACATAGCAAAGGAGTCTATCAGCATCTGTCCAGCAAAACAAGATGCGAATACTTTGCAATGAAAGCAAGAAAGTTGTATGCCAAAAATACAAAAAAAAAAAGGTAGTAACAATAAACATTGCTTTATGCAATTTTTTTGCACATATATGACGAGGTTACAATAATGACAGTGCAACAGCAACTTTTTTTTTTTTTTTTTTAGTTACTAAACAGACACCTTGCAAAGGCCGTGTGATATGTTTTGATGATGAACCTGCAGAACGCACATATATATTTCCTTTCACCACAACTTATTACAGATTGCAACATAAACAGCACAGTGTTCCAATGGAGACATGGGTTACGTACCTCGTGAGTGCCGTGCGAGAAGTTCAGCCTGGCAACATTCATGCCAGCCTTCATCATATCCACTAGCATCTTTACATCTCTCGAGGCAGGACCTGGGCAGACATAGGTGGAGTGATTCTACATGATCAAAACTCAACGCTATTGGTATCAGCTCCCCAAGAGAGCTTTTCTGCATGACACCGCTGCCCCCAGGTGAAGCCACATATGCAGAAAAACCTGGCTGCTGGCCCAAAACGTTACCTAATTGCTGATGCCTTGGTGTGGATGCGACTGAGCAAAAAAATTTGAGACCTTGAGTTTCTAAGCAATAAAACATGAAAAATTGCCTCTATCAATTTCCTTTAACTAAGGCATTAAAATTGAGCATGACATCACGTGCACCGGGTTCCTTATGTACCAAATGTGGCATAATCCACCTTCAAGCAGCCTGACACCTCCCAGCATGCTTGTCGCGTAGTCAGGCATGGGCTTTGAAAAGAACAGCTACAGCGGAGGAATATGTGTGGGCCGAGAGAGATGGGCACACTCACCGATGGTGCAGATGATTCCGGTCAGCCGGACAAACGACGTCGGCTGGTTGACATCTAAGGTACTGAGGTGCTCCAGCAGGGTGTTGGCGTGGACGGCATACACCTGGTGGGGCCTCGGGGGCTCTGGTTGCGCCATGGTCGGATTCCTGACGCTGTCTGCGAGGAGGAAAAGGTGCCGTTAGCATCAACGCAAATTTCATCCGCACTAATTTAAAGGTTGGGGTAGGGTGTTAACAGGCGGGCAGTAAGGCGTGTCCGCGTGTCAAACAGCGGGAGAACCGCTGAGGAAAGCTATTTTTGTTACAGGTACGCTGCGGGACTGCATCGTCGAGACTGCTCGCGGGCATCCCGAAACCGCTCAGTCCACGGGAGGAACAGTTCGACGCGCCCACAGTCAACCCTGGCCGAACTCACTTGCCGACGCAGTAGGGCAACTGTTTCGATCAAGTAGGCACGCAGCAATCCGGGGATATATGCAGGGCCCGCGCGAGAGCCACTGCGAAAGGGTCGGCGCGATAAGAGCGATGCGCGCAGGCTATTGCTGGAGCGGCGAGAGCTCACATACCGCGTTGCACCGGATGCCGGAGATAAGAGGAAGGACGGCGAACGAACGAGCCTGCAACACTGGGCGGTGAAGCAGCAACTGCCGCAGTTCGAACAAGTCTTCGGCCAAGCGAGCGCGTGAGAGGCGCGTGCAATCACGTTCCAGCGACGCGTGCTCCCTGGCACGGCGCCCGAGAGTGGCGGGAAAAAAAGAAGAAGAAGAAAAAAAAGCACGGCTCCGGCATTTCCTTCCTCCCGCGATTCAGTTCAAGCAGAGCGCGCCGTGAATTATGGTTTACCGTTCGGTGCATTATAATCCCCGCGCGTTGCCAGCTAGACAGGACGACATTTATAAATAACAGGAGCTTGTAAGCATCGGTTCAGTCGCCGACTCTGTAGCAGCAAAACCGTCGGCAGCAGTCCCAACCAGTCAGAAAAAAAAATTCTACTGATGCTGCACAGCGTGAGGAAAAAAGCATGCAGGGTTGGGATTTTTTCTACTCAACTTGATTGGGGCTTTCCCCCCTTCCCGATTATACCCCTAATTTTATTAGGTTTTTTTTTTTATCTACTGTCCTTTCAGTTTGTACTGGCTTAACTTCTTCGATAGCATATCTACTTTGCGTCGGCAGTTGTATGATCTCGTGCCGTCTCATATCTGTGAAAGTAGACTTGTGTGGGCTTCAAGCCAATGTCGCATTTCAATGTCAGCTCTCGAGTCAGCTTTCTTTAATGGTCCTATCCTTTCATTACCCTACTTCTCTTTATGGATGTGATGAAGAGACCAAGATTGCCGAAAAAGTTAAGCACTTGCAGATTGCACACACATTCCCTTTCATCACAAATTATTACATGACTGCAATAATTACTGAACTATGAAGTATTATTATTATCATCATCATTATTATTATTTTACTCCGCGATTCAAACAATTTCTTTGGAAGAAGTCCCCTAGAACTAATTCGCCCTTTCTATCTTTTGACGACTTCCGGCATTGGAAACAAGTGGAATCCTGGCCAGTGCCTTCCCTGTCAGTGGGAGGGGTGACAAATTTCACATGTAGGATCCCTCTCCTTAACTTTTATCTTCAGAGATCTGGCTGTTTTCCCTCTGCCATGTGTTCATTCCTTGGATCCTCGATCGGCTTCCCGCAGGTAAAGATGGCAAGTGAGCAGTTCTTGTAATACAACACCGCGGGTCTAAAGCCCAAAAAATGCATGGAAATAAACTTGCACGCTTCGGCAGAGTAAAGGTATGGGGCAGACTTGCCCCCTGTGCGCACGCCTATATGTGTTCATATACTGTAATGCACCCGATCGTTGAATCATTTTTTCCTGTCCTATTGCCGTGTCGTCTCCCTCCGAAAACTCTTGAAATTCCTTTTAAAAATGTATATATATCCGTGACTGTTCCAAATTTACTTTCGTTTCCGCTACTCAGCTGGGCTTCTGCAGCGGGACGGTTCGCTCCGCGGTACATAAATTTGTTAACGCCTCTGACAGGATTTCTTGCTAGGATGGCCAATTCCGCTCTTTCCCCTTTTCAGTTTCTTATTGAGTTGAAATTATTCGTTTTATTTTTCTTATCAGTAGAACCTTTTTATCGTACTGTATTATATACACTTTAATCTCATATCGAACAGCACAATACACATTTCTGTTAGCTACATGTATGACCAATCCCCGGGTGGGTAGGTGCCATTATCTAAGGGCACAGCAACTGCTCACCGTTCTCAAATCCCATCGTTTTTATTGACCAGTAATTACCCGCTGTTTGTTTTCCTCTGCATTCTGACCGTTTACCCTCGGTGGTTTTCTGACACGTCTGCACCGGCCAGATGAACAGCGAAATTCCGAAGCCATAATTCCTAGAAGACACCCACCAGACCACAATAGCACAAATTACTCCTATTGTAGAAAACAATTAGCCAGAAGCAATTCACGCATATATACGAAGTTGACCCCGCCGGAATTTCGATCCAGGCGTCCGTGCGGCGCCATTCAGTTGGCGCTTCCTCGAACGCCGCTGAAGTGAACTACAATATTCTAGAGCACTTTACCAGAGGTATAGTTTCCGTTGGCACTCATTAAAAGGATTTAACGCCGCTGAAGTGAACTACAATATTCTAGAGCACTTTACCAGAGGTATAGTTTCCGTTGGCACTCATTAAAAGGATTTAACGCCGCTGAAGTGAACTACAATATTCTAGAGCACTTTACCAGAGGTATAGTTTCCGTTGGCACTCATTAAAAGGATTTAACGCCGCTGAAGTGAACTACAATATTCTAGAGCACTTTACCAGAGGTATAGTTTCCGTTGGCACTCATTAAAAGGATTTAACGCCGCTGAAGTGAACTACAATATTCTAGAGCACTTTACCAGAGGTATAGTTTCCGTTGGCACTCATTAAAAGGATTTAACGCCGCTGAAGTGAACTACAATATTCTAGAGCACTTTACCAGAGGTATAGTTTCCGTTGGCACTCATTAAAAGGATTTAACGCCGCTGAAGTGAACTACAATATTCTAGAGCACTTTACCAGAGGTATAGTTTCCGTTGGCACTCATTAAAAGGATTTAATTTGTAGCCTAGTTTGACTATAAATAAAAAGTTAAGTTAAATTGGTTCACAGGAAGGGAAAGGCGCAGTAACTGTCACACTTGCTCTGTGGACACCCGAACCGCGCCGTAAGGGAAGGGAGGAGGGTGGGAATGAAAGTGGAAAGAGAGAAAGGGGGAGCCGTAGTGGAGGGCTACGGAGTAATTTCGACCACCTGGGGATCTTTAACGTGCGCTGACATCGCACAGCACACGGACGCCACTTAGTTTCGCCTCCATCGAAACGCAGCCGCCGCGGTCGGGTTCGAACCCGGGAACTCCGGCACAGTAGTCGGGCGTCTTACCACTGCACCACCCCGGCGGGGCTGACTATAAATGGAGCCCTGTTTTTGTCATTCAGCGTGGAGGATCGGCTAGTAGATGCGCGCGCACTAAATGCCAGCACAACTTCAGTCAGTGCAAGCATCGAACAGGCGAACGCGCCTGACATTTGAGAGAGAGCGGCCTCATTCGGAATGATTCGGCACGACCCTGTGCGCCTTATTTCGCACTATTTAGCTTCAAATCCCCGCGGCGAGACAGGCGTATGCTCCGCCGCTTCAATTCGTGTTGTTCAACGGCCGGTTTTGGTCGAGTCGTTCGAAGCGACCGAAATTGGTCACGTGACGTACACACTCCAACCTGTGTCCGCGCGAATGTGCTACAAGACGGCGTGAAACATCACGCGCGTATTTCGTCACATACTGAAGGCATGCAAAATTCACCACCTCCTCCCTCTTCAGATTTTCCATCGCTATCGCGAACGTGACGTGTGTGCGCGCATGTTTGGGAGATAGCGTTGAAGTTTCCCAATGCGGCGGAAGGTTTTGTGAGCGAAGCGTCCGGAGCCCAAGCGCCGTACTACGTTCACTTTCCCTGCGTAAAAGATTTTTTTTTTTTTCCACTGGAGTACAAGTAGACGACATGAGTAGTCGGTCTGCACACAAGTCCCAATCCTGTTACTTTTGCGCATTACAGCTAGCCATTCTTTATGATTTGTTTTTTTCATTAGTTCACAGCTAGGAAAGGAAAGGAGCAGTATCTAGCTGTCACACGTTTCTGTGGACATCTGAACCGCACCGTAAGGGAAGGGAGGAATGTGGGAGTGAAAGTGGATAGAGAGAAAAAGGTGCCGTAGTGGAGGGTTACGTAGTAATTTCGACCACAAGGTGATCTTTAACGTGCACTGACATCGCAGAGGATGGAGGGTGGCTGGTCCTGGCCCTGATGGGGCTGGGATAGGTAGGTCACCGCCGCCTGCGGCGGGGGCGAGCCTGCCACCAATTTTTATCTGTTGTAGGCCGTCATTGCACCCGCCACCGCTTCGGTGGTGGACGACGGCTGTTGCGGCGCGAGTCTTTCTCTCCCTCTCCTTTTTCTTCTCTATTTTCTCTTTTGTCCGCACGAAGCGGCGGATGTCGTGCATTTTCTTTTCCTTCTTCCTACAGCCACAACAACAACGCTGACATCGTTTCGCCTCCATCCAAACGCAGCCGTCGCGGTCGGGATCAAAGCCGGGTGCTCCAGCACAGTAGTTAATTATTTGATTGTGAGGCAGCGCACCGGTAAATGTGACGGCTCGTGCGCGTGCACGAGGCTGCGGACGCCGGTCACTGACTCATGGTCACTGCTGATAGCGCCATGCCTGCATCGACTACTCCCTTGGGACGGGACCTGTGAAAGGGCAAAAACCGCGGGGGAGCTAACAACGGCAGCCGGCAGCCGCGGAAACCGGTCAACCCGTGAAAAGGAATTGCACAACAATGGTGCGAAAGGGCTTAAAATGAGGAGGCGAGAGCGCGGGACAGGATCGCAGGAAGCGGACGAGACGGGGCTGTGCCATGACCTGCGATTCCGGGTAGTCCGGGGTCTAGCCGCCGTTCAAGTTCGGAGCCTGTCATCCGGCCTCCACGCCTGGCAACTGGAAACAAGGAGGCAGCGGCAGCCCTCGGCATTTTCCACCACCTGGCCGTGACGAACACCCAGCCCTACTTCGGAGCACGTGCAGCACCACGCCGACGCAGCCCAGTGACGGCGGGCCGTAAATGAAACTGAGCCAGTTGTTCTAATTAAATATGTTTAAAATTATATCCCGAGTCTGTACCTCCATCTCCTCATGTCCGGTGTGGACCCAGAACCACTTTGAGCCATCACAGAAACATAGACAGGAAGGGGGACAAGCGCTGAACTTGCAACTAAATTTTATTCAGCAGCGCGTCAGAATAAATAAACATTTCAACAAAACAAGCACAACAAGGTCAGATAAGATGCGGACTGCCCGCATCCTTAATCACAGGTTACACCTTCGCGCAGTGAGGAATTGAAACTCTTTCTTTAGATAGCAGAATGAATGGCGTGCTGACACAAACTCACCGCATTAGCTACTGTCTTCGCTCGATAATCTCTCGTTGTTTTGCGTTCATGTTTGGCCAGGATTCGAGGACTTCGTGCGTCAGCACGCCATCCATTCTGCTATCTAAAAAAGTTGCAATTCCTTGATGCGCAAAGGTAACCACTAACCAGCGATTAAAAATGTGGACGGGTCCGCATCTTATCAGACCTTGTCGCGTTTGTTTTGTTGAAATTGTTTCGTATTCAGTCTGATGCGCTCCTGAATAAAATTTAGTTGCAAGTTCACCGCCTGTCCTCCGTCCTGTCTGTGCGTTTCCAGGTGCGCTGCCTCATAATGGCATACCAACTAGCCCAATTATTCGCTTTTCTTATGGTCACTGCAATTACGGACGACGGCTATACACAGGGAAACAGCAAGGACTGTTCCTGTCTGAGCTCTTGGAGTAGCCGTAGGATTCATGCTTACAGCATGTTCTCTTTGATATTGTAATTACCTCAACAAGCTAGCCAGAAAAGCGGCAATGCACTGAGCGAGAGCAATGCGACAAGCCCAGGCTGACTGCATGGCCACAGTGAAAGTTACTCCTTCACATTTTTCAACTTTTAGAGCCTACATCGACTGTTTTCACTGAAAACCAATAACTGAACAAGACGAACACAAAGGGAAACTCCTCTATACTGCAAAAGAAAAGACCAAGAACATGCAAAAATAGGCATCCTAATTCCCCACCAGAAAACATAGTAAAATAGCTATACCTCCGACCGGCATACTTCGGCAGCTGCTCCATCGGGTGGACAGCATGCTTGGTTCCGGGGCAGTTGGGAGGGTTCTCCCACTGCAACGGTTTCGGCGCGCACATATATATCGCCTACACAGACGCAGCGAAGGTGTCACGTGCGTAGAGCTCAGCCAGCTCACAGCGGCAAGGCCAAATGTCCACGAAGCCCAATGTTCGACCAGTGATGCTATTCTCGGATGCGAGAAAAGCGAGATAAGGGACAGCGCATTCTGACGAACGTTCGGAACGTCCGCAAAGCGATAACGATCGACATAATTGGAGGGCAGTGATACTCAAAGCGTTGCGGCGAATGAGAGAACTCAATGAAAGCGAGAGCCGATCCGTACAATCGTGCGTGCTTCGGTGCACGGCGAAGGCCGTTCTTTTCGCTACCTGCAAGTCACATATGGGAGTTCGTTACTCGGTGTAAAAAAAAAAAAAAAGGCGTTTGTCAGCGTGTTACGCCCGATATACCGCGAGATCATTCCACACTTGAGGCGTGGACTACTAATAGAAAAAGGACAGCAGAGGAGGAGAGAGCAAGGTAGGAAATCGAGGCTGTGCGTGCGCAGAAACCACATGATGTGAGAGATGAGGAGGAGTAAAAACACCCACGATTAGAAGCCACTCCCGCCTCTATCCGTTGGTTCTATCCTGTGCTTCTGTAAATGTTTTGCGCACTTGCATGTTAGCACCAGCGCGGTGGCTCTTGTCACGCCACCACCTTCTTAGCATAAGGTTCGAAGAGACTGTCCCCTCGACACTAGCCAAAACCATCCCGCGTGCGATGGCACACTGCTCGCTCGGCTTGTCAGCGTGGATGCACTTTCGCGATGAAAAGAAATTCGAACCGTTTTGTAATCCGCCCAGAAAGCGCGCGGTCTAGCGTAGTCTTGTCCGAGGATCAGTGTCCAACTCTGACGTATAGGCTGTCGCCGCTTTCAAACATCGCCGCCGTGGCGCTGAAATCTTGTCCTGGCTAGTGTTCCTGTATACAGCATATACAGGAACACTAGTCCTGGCTTAGGTACACATGGGGAATTCCGTGCATAGGGGAACGGCCCCGTGCCGCGCACGTGCGAGGGGCACTACGGACATCTGACAACGCGTACTTCACAACACCGGAAAAAGCACACACGACTACGAGCGCACGCGTAGAGTGAAAGCCCCGCAGTTAAATATGGGACAGCGTCGAAGGAAGGAGTTCGAGGACCAGGTGCCTGCCAGCAGTACGCCCTGATTGCTCACACTTTTTGCCACGCGCGATGCTTATTAGTACGCATATAGTGAACATAGTACGCACTTACGATGGGAGCACGACAGAAAAACACTTGCAGAGAAGGCAACGAGCGATTCCTAACAAACTCATTTATTGTAATGCACCTCGATTACACCGCGTTTTCTTACACCCACTCGTGACGCGGTCAGGTTAGAGATACTGATACGTATGCTATTCCTGACCAGAAGGTAATCTGCGTTTTGTATTTCCGACGGCCAAAACTACCAGTGTGGCGCCAAGCTTAAAACGCCGAAACAATCACGAAAGGGGGACAGTGACAGAAGTTGTAGTGGAACATGCTGGATATATAATTCCCCATTTTGTTCAGAATGAAGAGACTTGCTAGAAGCATATGTGCCGTCGTTCCTTCGCCACTGCGCTCTTTTTTTTTTTTTTTTTTTTTTGTGAGCTTAATCATTGAAATGCACATGGAACGAATATTGATCTACTAGCCCCGTCGTCTTTGTCCTTGAAGGAGGGTCGGAAACTTGCAGGGGCCGTATTCCGAGTTTGCATCGTTTTCAGAAGTGTCGTTTTCGCACTCATCTGACTGGCGGAAGCACTGGAACCCGAAGTGGCATCCGGTTTCAGTGTTTCCACCAATCAGGCGACTCGAAGTGAGGGCGAAAGCGATGGTTCTGAAAACGACGCCAGAATACGGGCCCGGAAGCAGTTTTCGGGGTTTTCAGCGACATTGGCCACAGTCTCGCCATTTCGCCGTGCCTGTCAGAAGAAGAAGAGGTAAAAGAAAAAAGTCGTGGGAGGCGGTAGCTAGCGGCTGACATGGCCGAGCACTAACTAGACGTAGGGCTTCCTGACATTACTTTTGGCAGGAGCTGTCAACTCGGGCCTCTCCTTGCATATGAGAGAGTGATATCAGAATCAGCCTGTCAAAACCCTTGCTTTAACCTTATATCTAAGCTACACAGGCACTTTCATACGGCTCGGTTAAAGCGGGGCTTTATATGTTGGCTGGTAGCGTACGCTATCGCGTCATCGCGAAGGTGGAGTGAAAAAAGAGAAAGCGGTGCCGTAGTGGAGGGCTTCGGACCACAGTGCGATAGAGGCTTTCGCTTCATCGCACTTTAGAGGTCGAAAGTGCCCCCTATGGCACAAATAAGGCTGAAACCATAGAGTAAAATATACTATGTGCAAAAGCCATGTCTTTACTTTCAAGCCGAACCTAAGATGCAGATAGCTCTCGCGTAACTCCAGGTTTAACCACAAGCTAAACCACGGCTTTCTTTTTTTTTTTTTTTTTTTCAAGCGCTGCAGCAACTGTTGCGTAGCAGTTGCTCCACGACATCCGTGAAGGTTCACGTGCGCGCAGGTCAGCTCCGAAAGTAATCGTCAATCCGAACTGTTTTAAAAAGCAACAATGCGCACAGAAGCTGTCAGGGAGATCAAGCGCCAGACGAGGCCCGCCGAAGCTTTGCATACTGACTTCACTGCCAAAATCAGCGGCAATTCGCCCACTTCACAACAATAACGCCTGTCGATAGCCAACAGTCAGACCGAATACCTCCGAATACTTGGCAACTCGCGAGACGGGTCTCACATCATAATGGCCGATATCTCATATTAGAATGAAACGCTTTTAGGATTTCAACGTTGCTAGAAGCTGTGGGTCGACGTTATCCTCGACGGCGCCTTACTTCTACCATTTGCTGCCCACAACAAACAGCTCCACCCCGGAGTCTGCCTTTCTCGAGTGGAGGGAGCCGCGAGCATGTGGCCCCTGCGAGGCCATCACGGTACAGCCACATTAAGAGAAAAAGCCTACAACCCAGTGCTTTTGCTATTGGAGTTGAAATCTGCTTTTAAAGAACATTCTTCTACTCCTGGGAGTCACGAGCATGTTGTAGAAATGTCATTAAAGCGGTATTATGGTGCACGTTACAATCACGTGATCGGAAAGCATCATCCTTGCCAGACTGTACACCATGCATTTGGACATATGTAGATGTATGAGCTATCAGGGGCCGTTACCTCCAATGGCAGCCACCACGATAAGCATGTATGCGCGGAGTAGGCGTCCACTGCAGCTCATCCATGTTTTACACGTGGTGGTGCATCAGTTAGGGCGCTGAACATTTGAGTCCCAAGAATGCGGGATCGGATCCCGGCCGCTTTTCTGTGGAGGCGAAGAGCAAGGCATCTGTGTGCTGTACGATGTTAGTGCACGTTAAGGATCCCCAGGTGGTCGAAATTTCCAGAGTCCTCCACTACGGCTTCTCTCATAGCCTGAGTCGCTTTGGGACATTAAACCCAACAAACCAAACCAGAACATCTAGCGGTACGAAAGACCTTCTCCGACGATGCGCGATCGTCGTATGCCGTGCCAGGCAATGAGAATGTTGCGCAGGTGAAGAGAGCGCGGGCGCGGTGTAAAACGCGCGACACCAAAGTAAAGCACAGGACTGCGCTTGTGCTAACTCTCCTTTCAGAGTCTGCTTTCACGGCTGGCGTCATTGCAAGGCAGTACTGTCAGAGATTAAGCAGCGGCTCACTGTCCCAGTATATGGTTAAGCAAGCACTACATATAATCATCAAATGATGTCGTTACCCTTTCTCCTCGAGTACTTGACGTCTCTTTGTGCGGATGGCCGACGGCCCTAGAAGATTGCCGTCTACGGGAACAGGTCTTCAAATAAAAATTTAATCTTCCTTCCTCCAGCATCTACGATATAGCTATACCCTTTTCGGAAAACATTGTTTCGGCCTTCAGCCCTTCAGATAAAGTAAACAACCGGATCGCCGCGTCTTTCTAGCCCGAGTCTGTGCTCCGCTGTTCGCCACAGTCGAAGGTTCGCTAATAAAGTCGCTCCTAATGAGGCGCCTATCTAGCAGTTCATTTCGTGTTTATGTTCCGGGTGCAAGACTAGAAGAAAGCAGCTGTGAACTATAGCCTACAGCGGTTAATAAAAATGGTCCAACTGCTACTGCGCTGCTCCTTGTACTGAAGAGTCCTGCATTTCAATTCCCCGGCCTTACATCTTGCTCTCAGCTTATGGCATGGTGCATGAGAGGCTTAAGGCCGTTTCACATGATGCGATTCTCGCCGCAGCAGAGTGCGATTTCAGCCGCACAGCGACAGAAGGGCCCGCCACTTCCGTCGCAGAGCGGCTGCGGCAGACTTCCAACATGTTGGTCGCACGCCGCTCCCGTCGCAGCGATCGTTGCGAACGGGACAGCCGCCAGCCTATGGAATTCAGCCTGATGTGACTGTTGTACGTAGTTGCGTACAAAACGAAAAAGTTAAAAATATATTTTGCATAAAGTGTTTTATATTTTGATAAAAAATATAAATTAAATACTACATTTAATCTTACGCGTGTTCTACCTGTATTGTTCGTAAAATATGATGGTGCCGCCGCTCGTGCCGCATCGACAGAAATCGCTGGTTCCGCAAGCATATGAAAGGGCAGTTGCGATTTGCGCCGCAACGACACTGCGACTGGGCCGAAATTTTTCGTGCGCGTCGCACCATGTGAAACGGCCTTTAAACGTCCCCAAGGTGCACGCACATTATGGGAGACACCATAGCGGAGGGTTCCGCATTACCTTCATTCACCCGACGTCGCAAAGCACACGAGCGTATTCTGCACCCGCGGTCGGCATTCCATACTCCTCGCGTCCTCGGCACCCCAACGCCATAATCACTGTGGCCAGTGCCTTTGAAAATTATCGAACAAATAAGAGGTTCAATGAAACAGTACTCTTTCTCGATGGGTTTGTGGCGATTCGTCATTCTCCTGCCCCCAAGGCGTAGCCAGTGTTCTAGAACACTGTACTCCGGGCACATATGTTAATTTGGGCTGTGTAAAATAAATTATCCTGCCCGCAGTGAGAACGCTACCGGGACCAAAGGCCGGAATCGAGCGGCGGATCTTCTCTTTGGTTTCGATGGCCGGCAGCAGATACGACGCTGCGACTTCGAAGCGTGCACATGCTGCTACTAAAGAGGAAGCGAGAACTCGCTGGGACAGCATGGCCCGGTGTCTGTGCCACGGTATGTCGTTCTTCTAGGTGCCGGCGATGCCGGGGAATGACCTGAGTTAGCGGCGTGGCGTTTCAGCTCTGAGAACAGAGGTTACGAGCCCTGCAGAACCTCCACAGGGTTTTGCAAATGTCAAATGGGTAAAATTTACTGGCATAAATGATGTAATGTTATGACCAGGAAATAGGCTAACTATAGGCGGACGATGGACTACGGCAGTCTCGGCAGGCTCTTTACACGCGCACTTAAGAGATAAACCGCCCCTTTCATTACGAGCGACAACGGCATACAAAAGAACAGAGAACGCCATTCACGGACCAAGGCCCTTTACACCCCTGCATATTTTCCCCGTCTATTTTTTTTTTTTTTCATCTGACTACGACAGTATGTCAATAAGAACGTGGCTGAGAGTATATTTGAGCATCTCTTGAACAGCACGACGGACCGGGACAGAGGACAGCAGTGCCTGATGGACGTGCGCACAGGGGAGGAGTTGAATCACTCCTGGAAGGGGCGGTTCCACAGGAACCATGTATTAAGGCGAAAACCTTTAATGGCTCAGCTGTCGTGGACAAAATGTGTCCCGCTTTTGCGGCGGCTCTGATTGGCCGAGGCGGGATGACGTCATAGAGGTCTCGACCAATCACAGAGCACCACCACAGTATGAGCGAATGCGTGCTTTATATGACCATAAGGCAATCGATGACCAACTACTAATTAATGAATTAATTGCTAAATGATAACTGTTTAAGTAATTATTTACTAAATAATGACCAAATAATTATTCACCTACTTAACGACTAATTAAGGAATGATTAATTACGGCCAGTTGCGTAGCAGGATGTGACACTCAGGCTTTCGCCTTTCACTACTTTAGTCGCTAAGTCCCTCGCAATTTTTCCTTGCACTTCCTTCGCCGATCAGAACGCGACTTTTTTTTTTTTTTTCATTTAAAAATTTTCGCCCGAGGGTGGGGAGGTTTATTTTGCTCCTATCCTCTCAGGCAGCGCGATCTTGTAGGATTGCGTAGTCGTTGCTAGCGAAATGCGAATGGGTACGATGCTATCTTCGCATGGATACCACAGTGGCCGATAAGCTCACGTATCTGTCTTCCACTTCTCTGCCCAAGTGCCACGAAGCGAGCGCGTATTCCAGAAATAATGCGCTCGTGTCCCCCGCGGCTTTTATCGAACCGCCACTCAGATCCAATTGGCTCCGTCCGGACCGACAACTTGGAGCGCCAAAGTGGCTTATACGAAAACCACGCAAGCCACCTTCATTTCTCTTACTTTTATATTACAGTCCCAAACAATTAAGTCACCTGAGCACGCTCTTTGCATGCAGTTCGGCATCCACACAAAAGTTTCCAACGGAAACAATGCGTCAGCGGCGGATCACCTTTTAGCGGGAGTGCAGAAAAGTTCCCTATCAGTTCGAACCACGCGGCGCGTGCAGACGTTCTGCATTAGCTAACTCCCAACGAGAATAGGTGTCCAATAACTCCGGTTTATACACCTTTGAGGGCATAAAAAAAGACCACGTCGTAGAGTTTTGCCTCTAAAAGATGAAATTGACGGCGTTCACGGCTGCCACAAGATTTGACGCCCTTTCCGGAGTAAAACCGAAGCGTGGTAGCAAGTTGGGCACAATGTGCTGCAAATCGCTCAACCGAGTTCTAGACGGACACGCCAGAACCGAAATTCATCGTTTTGTTCCGTTGAACGAACTCAGCCTGCCAGACGTCAGTCGGATGACGCCAAAACAAACACGCTCGGCGAAAAAGCCTCAGCCGGGCGGCTCCGAAATCAGTGGCGAGCACACACACACACACACACACAAAAAAGAAAAGCGCTCCAAGGGCACGTCACCACAGTCGCCAAGTGATGCACTTCCTACAATTGCTTTTCTTTTTTTGCCGCTGGCAACTCGCCCTGGCAGGGAGGCGCGACAAAGGGGCAGCGAACCTTGGGATCAAAACGAACAGCCAGATTAAAGCTCTGGAGCAAAGAACTGACAGCAAAGCTGCTGCTGAGACGGAACAGTGCACCATGCCCCTCCTGCCTAAAATACGAGCGCTTGGGGAAAAGTCAACTAAAACGACCTTGCAGGCTTACACCGCGTGTGACACTGAAAGCTGCTCGCTTGCAATGGAAGCCCGCGTTCTTCCACTATGACGGCTGAAGGCCTCTGTGCTTTCAGTTAGGAATTGGTTACAAAAAAAAAAAAAGAAAAAAAAAGCACAATACAAAGACAAGTTTCAGGCGAGTCACGGCGACTGAGAAAGGCGATCGACGATTGTGGACAAGCGTACGTCAGCATGCTTGCGGTGAATTCAACGAGCAAAGAAAATTCTTGCATAGAAGATAAATGAAGTTCACCAGCTTTTTGAGAAAGAAAAATTATGTCGTTCTCATCAGTCAAGCTGTTGGTATGCTTGAGCGTTGCACTATGTCCCCCTACATCTTCCCATTTCCGCACATTCCCGAGCTGACGCCGCGAAAGCCCACCAGCTCTGGTCCCCAACCAACTTTGAAGAACTAAGAATTTAGGCTGTATGAATTGGCCGATCGGTAATGGAGTAATTCGCTTATCAGCCAAACTCTGCAGTCCGGCATTTTTCCGCAGGCAAGACGTGTTAATTTGCACAGAAACATGCGATCCAAAAGTATAAGTGCAGGTCTAAACTAAAAAGCACAAATCCATTAGTAAAGGTAGGGTGGTCAAGCTTGCACTTCTTACAGATGCAGGCTACAAGAAGACAGATTGTACTGTAGCACAGTCGCCGAAAGCTTTGAAGTGCTTCTCTTGCTAATGGCTTCCTTCGAAATGGCAAAACCCGGACCAGCTGGAACCTGTTGCAAGATATACTTCGTAGTTAAAAGCTCCCCGACTGCAAACCTGTCAAAAGCAGTACAGGCGTAGGCGAAGCTTTACTGATGTTTGAATCTATTATCTTCATCTTTTGTTTCACTGAGGTTCAATCTTTTTCCTTTCGTCATATGTTGGCTGCATTCAGACTGCCGCCGAAGCGAATTTCTCACTGTGCCACCGAAAACGGGGAAATGATAATGGGGAATATTTTGAATGACATTGTACTAAAAAAAAAAGTGATTCGGCTCGCCAGAAACGACGATGCATTGGCGATTAAGATAAGATTTTCACTCTTATCAACGCTGTCATGGTCTCACTTCGCATTCCTTCAACAGCTTTCAATGAGACGAGACTATATGAATTACTATGAATGAGATGAAATTCGACCAGCAACTCAACCTAAAATTTATTCGCGTTTTGCAGCTTTCATTTTCCCTTGTTGAATGAAATCTTGGGTTTGACTCCATTAAATAATCATCACAGTAGAAAATTTCAGCAACAAAGAAAGCGAACCAAGCGCCAGCACAACGCATTACGCATAACTGGGTCAGCGCGTGACGTACTGCACGCTTCACGTCCTACCCCGCTGCTAATAGCCAAAGCCAGCAGATCTTTGGCTGCATTTCCAGAAAAGGAAATACAAATGAATTTTAACGAATCTCTTTCTAGACCCCACCATTGAAATTATGCGGTATATCATCCGGAGACTCATTGCCACTTCAAGATTTTTTTCCTTTTAAACATGTGATCATGGCATATTTGTAGCATGTCGCGGTCTATTTTGCACGTGAAGCATATCACTCAAAAGTAAATAGGGATGGCCGAGTGGCTCCATTAGAAACAGCGTACAGCTGCAAACGTGGCAATTAGCATAACGCAAACCACCAATCTATTACGTAACGGGCTTTGAAACGCTTTAAACACAATTTGACCAATTCGAAACATAGTGAAAGCAAATCGTAAAACAGGGTACCGTCGGATACTACACTGTAACGGAAATCCCGTTCGTAACGCCATGCGCCAGGAGTTGAATGGCGACCTTGTCAAACTCTTGAAGGAGACGAGGCGGTGTTGGCACTCGCGCTTCGAAAACAGTGCGGCTAGGCAGCTAATATATCAAAGTATCTGAAGCACTCAGAAATGCTTGAAAAGATTTGCTCAAAAGAGCACATCGTGCTTGAATGGTAATATTCCACCTCCCAGAGCGCCAGCGAACTGGAGCTGTCGTCTTCGCGACGCTTCTCAAGACTGCGGAGACGAAACAAAAAACCGGGGCAGCACTCACATCAGTGAAGCGTTATCGGATGATGGTCAAATGCCGCTTATCGGGCCTTGTCTTCCCTTGCGTGTAGCCGGCGCGGCAAATCAGGGCTGTAGTGAGGTGACCTTGCCGCCAGCAGACTTCCCTTCCGCAATGAAAAGATGCCGCCGCCGACAGAAGGGTAGCCAACAGCGGCAATATGTTTTACTATATATTTTTTTTTCTCCGAATGTAAGCTTCGCTTTTTAGAACATAGATGGCTCTGCTAGTTTTGCAATCAAATGTTACTTAACTACTTTCAAAATTAATATATTATGCACTTTATAGCAAAAATAGAATGTCATAATGCTATAAGAATGCGGTTAACGTCATATTTTGGTATAGTACATGTGGTCGCGCCGGCTGCGAGTTTGCCGCGTCATTTAAAGATGGCGACGCCCATAAACAGTTTTACCACCTGCAGCGTGCTTTTGTAGTTGTAGCATTCCTTCCAAGTCTGTCATGACATTCAGCTTGGTTTTGTTCAAAGTTCTGAGCGTTGGGAGCTTGGCATTCTGCGGATTGGTACCATCTCTTTATTGAACTCTGCAGTGAAAAGACTCTTCACATCTCGTTTCATACGCTCAAGTAATCAGACAGTAAAAAATGAGTCCTGTATCCCCGCATATTTTCGCGCTTACAAGGGGTCACGGACTTCAAGGCCGTCGAATGACGCGCGTTCCGGAGTCGTTTCGCGCGGGCGATACGTGACGCCGGACAGACAGAGGGGATGTGCTTTCCCTCGCCGAATTCCCCTCCTCTCCTCTCCGACAATGCGTGCTTGGTAGGCGAGTGCCAACCTCAACTGGGCAGGGCTCATCCAGTTCTGTCGCGCGTGCTAGCGTCGCAATCGCCTTATCTCGGGTCTTTCTTGCCGTAGTAGCGATAGTACGTCGCACGAGCGTCGTCACTCTTGCGTCGCGCGACGGAGCTTGCCGCCGTCCAGCATACCAGTACGGACGGACCATTGGACGGCGCACGCCGGTTGTGGATACGTTGACCTCTCTGCGAGACTCGATCGGAAGATGGCAGAACAGCGCAAGCTCAATTTTTCGGCTGGGCCGTCAGCCGTCCCGTTGGAAGTGAGGACCTCGGACCCCATGCTTTTCAGCGCATTCGCCTTGTGCTTGTGGTAGCGGCTGTTGACTGTAAATGTAATCGTTTTGACCAGCTTTCCATTCTATTCAACAGGTGCTTCAGGTGGCGCAGAAAGAGATGCTCAATTACAATGGGTGCGGAGCCAGCGTCATGGGTCAGTTCAAGATGGAATTGTCTTTGCTTTGAATTTATTTAAGCAGTGCATTTTTGTTACTGCACTTGCAGTATCAGTCAAATTTAAAGGCCCTTGTGGCTTCACTGGAAGTAAAGAATACATGTAGCTTCTTTTAGTTGCATTGTGGATAGTGAGAAATATGCTGAAAGCAATAAAACAAAAATTGCTGTATTATATCATTCGCTATGGACTATGAAAGAATGTTGCAGAAGATTTGAAAATGTCACATATTGTTTACTTCATTAACTAGTGTTCTATAGGTTGTTGAATAATGAGGAGACATCTTTTGCAGAGCTGAGCCATCGATCAGCTGAATTTGCAGAAATCGTGGAGACTGCTGAAGCTGACCTAAGAGATCTGATGTAAGGCTTTCCTGACTCTTATCCTTTGCAAATATGGAAGGTGATGGTGCATAAAGATGTGTGTTGGGAGCTTTCCCTTTCGCTGCTATCTGCACTTTGTCCTCATGTTATGTGCCTTGTCATTATCACTGATAAGCTGCTGTTGGGCAGCATATCTGCTGGTCTTGTGAAACTTTCTTCTGGCAGCTCATTTCGTATTGCTGAGATACTGCCCTTTTCTGAGAAACAATTTCAGTATCACAGTTTTTGGTCCAAAATTTTTTTTCCAGCAGTTCCGTCAAAAATTTGTACACAGGTGCTATGTTTTGGCAGCAACTCCGTTGAAAAACAATGGAGTTTCTAAAAAGGCAAGTCTCCCACATACTGTGCGATGTTGGTGCATGGCTGAAATTTCTGGAGCCAGCTACTATGGCATCCCTCAGCCTGAGTTGTTTTGATATGTTAAGCCATATAAGCCAAACCACCTTTTTCAGCAACTATGAACTTTATTTACAGGTTTTCTGCATTTAGTGTTGAGAACTCATATTCACAAGTAGCTTGTATATTCACCATGTTGGTACTGTTGCCATACAGTCCACTTATTGTAAGCAGCCACACTTTTTCACCTTGCTCTTTTAAAAAATATTTTGATAGACCTAGCCACAACACATGTAGTAATGTTAAGATAGAGTGAGACAAAGGCACTGCTATTGGTGTAAATTGAATACCAGTCACGCTCACTGCATAAGCCATCTAGCTTTGAAGTCTGGAATTCCTTTGGGGTGTTTGTTGCTTAATAACACATAGGAAAGTATACCCAAAGTACTGTATAAGTAAATATGGAGATAGCTGCTATCACAGGCAATAGTTACATTGTGCACTCTCGCTAGAAATTTCACACAGGCAGCCAGTAATATTTCAAAATATGATTGGCCTGGCATGTGGGCCCAGAGTTCAATTTCTCTGTTGGCATGTGCTGAGTATCGTTTGTTTGCTTGATCTGTGCAGGGGCATTCCTCCCAACTACAAAGTGATCTTCATGCAGGGAGGGGGCACTGGCCAGTTCAGTGCTGTCCCCCTCAACTTGTGTCCACGACTGAAAGAACAGAAGGCCGACTATGTCGTCACTGGCACGTGGTCAGCTAAGGCTGCCAAGGAGGCAGAAGCGCATATTCAGGTCAACAGGGTGCTTCCTAAAGTTGACAAGCACGTGGGTAAGTGGATTGGTATTTCCAGTGTAATACGTACATCTCTCTTCCCGAGTCTCCAAAATGTCTTGCTCCTTTTTTATTATTATTATTATTATTATTATTATTATTATTATTATTATTGATATTGATATTGATAAATGCTGCATGCTATTGCATTACTTCTTAAACATGAGGGCATCTTTCGTGTTTGACATGAGCACAGAGAAATCATTGTTGACATCACATTTTTTGACAGAATACATGTCTTGTGATTCTTTTCACATTAATTTCTTTCTGAAAATGATATCTGCTTTCTTTATTGTTCACACTGTAATTGTCTTACATTGACATAAGCCTACGGATGTGGTTCATTATGCCAGATTCACAATACATTGCAGTTCTAATCACACTGAAATGTAACTGAATGATGTAGCGTCCAGCTGGCAGTTCGTAACACTGTGAACATCAGAGTTATAATGCGTGCTTTTCCCTTAATATGTGACCTTCTCATTTGCACAGGCATCCCTGCACAGAGTGAGTGGAAATGCAGCCCAGATGCTGCCTACCTTTACTACTGTGACAATGAGACCATTCATGGTGAGTGTGCCGCTTTGTGCATCTTTTTTTTCACCCTACATTCAGAATATTTTAATTCCAAAGTGTTGAGGCTTCCGTTAGCATAAAACACGGGGTTGGTGTTGTAGCAACTGTCGGTGTGAGTGAGAAATCACGAGCATGCCCCTGGCAGTTGGTAGTTGGTAGGTGGCATGGCCACACACTGATTGGATGACTGGTTGTGGGACATTGCAAGAGCACATGACCAGAGTTTGCAGGAGACGGGAGTCCTACCTGGCACCCTTGGATCCATATATGTCTATGTCCGGTGGTCTTTTGCATGATGTGACAGCTTACAACTGTAGGCTAATGAGTGTGAGATAATAGAGGTGCATGTATGTGAAATAGGATCCACAAGGAGAGCCATGAAAGGGAGCAGTCAATCTCGTCATACCCTTAAGGGCGGAGCTTAAGTGTCCCCATAATTTTTTGAAACTGTAATTGAGCCTGTCATAGTTTCAGTGCATGCTAAGTGATGCGCAAAATACTTGTGTATAATATTTACCAAATCAATGTCGGGAGCCCCAAATAATTGGAAATATGCTAAAGTTACACCAATACCCAAAACTGGAGACTGCTCACTAATTACTTCTTACAGGCCCATTTCATTACTGTGCACGTGTGCAAAGATACTCGAGCACATTATCTTTAAGCATATTTCGTCATTTCTTGAACTAAACAACATCATAGATAATTGGCAGCACGGGTTCCATAGAGGGCTATCTACTGCAACACAGCTAATGGAAACTGTTCACGACCTCGCGGCAGTCCTAAATAAACAAGGACAAATAGACATAATTTTCTTGGATTTTGAAAGGGCGTTTGACCTCGTGAGTCACCAAAAATTACTTCTAAAAGCTAAAACCAATATAAAAAATATGAGTCTGCTCTCTTGGATACAAGCATATCTTTTTCAGGAAACAGAGCGTTTCTGTCGATAAGGTGTTTTTAAACCCTGAACTTGTTCGTTCTGGCATCCCACGGGGATCTGTCCTCGGGGCGTTATTTTTCTTATCTTTATTAATGATATAGTCACAAATATACCGGTAAAAATCAGACTGTTTGCCGATGACTGCATACTCTATCATGAAGTTAATTCCAACTGACCAGGCCCTTTTAAGTTTCTCGCTTATCGCTATAGAAACATGGTGCTCGACATGGCAAATGAACATAAACACAAAGAAAACAGTAGCGATGACAATCAACCATTAAATTTCCAATATTATATCAACGCACAGATTCTCTTCTTTGTAAACAGTTACAAATGCTTAAGAGCAGCATTAACATCTGACCTCAGATGTGAATACATAACTTACATTACAAAAAAGGGCATGCAGAGGCTGGGTTACCTGAGGAGATCTTTGCGCCAATCAACCCAAGAAATTAAACTTTTAGCATGTAAAACTTTCATTAGGCCAATGCTTGAATACTGCTTTATTATATGGGATCCATACACCCAGTGCAATATAAACAAGTTAGAGAGCATTAAAAAAAAAAAAATTGATAATGTTCGTATTCAATTCCTACAGCTGGCATACATTAGAAACTACACTTGTGAAACAGGCGAAATTAGAGCCATTACAGGTCAGACGCTCTAGAGAGAGGTTGAAGTTCGTGTACTTACTCTACCATAATAAACTGGGAATATACAAGAATACATATATTGAATCAGTCATCAGACGTCCAACATGATCACACCATTAAAAAAATTATTGTAATATAGATGTAAAACCGATGCCTTCAAAAATTTGTATTTCCCACGAACGGTACGAGATTGGAACTCGTTAAATCCAGACACTGTGGAAAGGTCCTCAGTTGAGTCATTTTGCGATGCACTTAAGCAAAACGCAAGTATGTGAAATAACTCTGCTTGGTGATTAAACAGTACCCTGTCCACTTATTGATTTTTTTTTTATTGTTTACTTTTTCGTTCATGTTCTGGCGTTAACATGTTGCACTGTGTTATTTTACAGCCATGGTGTATAAGTAGCCCTGTTTCTTTCCATTTTTCCATGTGCAACCTTTGTTGAGAATGTCTTTATTTTGCATCTATTCTGTATTCTGTTTATGTCATTGTATCGCCCACTCCTGCCTAAGGCCTACAATTAAGGCTGGCAGTACTTTTAAATAAATAAAAATAGCAAGCTTGCTCTACCTAATATGTCTTGGATTTATAGCTTGGTGCATATTGTCTTTGACAACATTTGACTGCTTTATTACTATTTTAGTGCTTGGATACTGTCAGTTTTTCTGACATAGTAGATTATTTGATTGGCAATGCTTCAGGATGCATTTGCAATGCCCTGTTAATTTGCCCACTGTGACATCTTTGGGTCAATGCTAACATAAGGGCATAACATGCATCAAGAAAGCAAGAAATGACATACTGTTTACTTTTTCTCTTTATGGACGACAAACAGGTGTTGAATTCAGCTTTGTGCCAGACAGTGGATCTGTACCTTTGGTCTGCGACATGTCGTCCAACATCTTGACAAGACCTGTTGATGTTTCAAAGGTATATTTGTGCTAAGCATGTAAGATAAGCATGTCAAGATGCTTATTTGGTGAGAATTCAGTACAGTTGATTGTGCATGGGGTTTCATGATGTACACGGGGCTATCAGCTAGTGTCCCAGTCACCTTTACTCGGAACAGAATAACTCACAATGTGCATGAAACCTTCTCCCAGCATATAAATAGAAATGTGCAATAGAATTAGACTGCCGTTGAGTAGCACCTGAAGGACCAGGAAATTTGTTTTCCTTATCAGAAGGTTATCTTAACAGAAGTGCCCCTCCAAAAGAATATGTGAGCATGCTAGCTGTGTGCAAATATATTATAGATAAAAACAATAATAGAGCCTTTCAGAGAAGACAAGTTACAAATAAAGCATTTATTACATTATGCTTGAAGCGAGCTAAAGGCAATGAGGACATGAAACAAGCTTACATTTTCTTATTTCAAAATGATGGTCTATTTTATTTTTATTTTTTTCACCATCTTTTTCATCTCTCTGTATTTAGCTGCAATTGCTACTTTAAAATTTTTTTTTTTTAAGCAAAAGCTTCACGGCACCATTTATCGGGCAAAATCAACCTGTCTGGTCGTTTGACCATCAAAAAGATGGTGTGAGCTTGACCTGATGTCCACCCCAAAGTATCCTGTGCCTTCCTTTCTCCAAAACCTAACTGAAAGGAAAAATATGACAAAAAGAAATCATGGATTGAAAAGGCACTGTTACAGGGGCTGTTGCGGCTACTCCGCAATAGCTATCGTGTTCAAAACTGTCCATCATCAGTGGCATCTTTGTGTGGAGCCCGCACCTTCTGTTTGAGATACGTGGAGAGAGAGAGAAATCTCCCCCTCCGCATGTAGGGAAGTGTACAGCCTAACAGTAACTCGGCTAAATAGCAAAAATGAATAAAATAAGTGATTACAGTTGATTTTTTTATAGGGTTTAATGTCGCAAAACGACTCGGGCTATGAGGGACGCCGTAATAGGGGACTCTGGAACAATATTGATTACGTGGAGTTCTCTAACTTACCGACATGGCACAGTACGTGCACAAATACAGATGCAAACACAGAGAAGGCATAGTTTATGTTTTATGTTTCCAGCATTGAAGTTTTGACAGGATACATCTGTCTTAAGACTTGCCTCCATTGAAATGCAGCTGTCATGGCCGAGATTGAACTCAAGTGACTCAGCTCAGCTCTGCTGCAGTGCCCTAACCACTGCAGCAGAGCGGAAGTGGTTATGAATAGGAATGGAATTAGAGTAGTAGATTAGTGGTAGAAAGTTTGTGGAATCAGAAATGAATTAGATTAGTGATTGAATACCAATGGAGTCGCAACTAGAATAGGATCATAACTAGAACATACTGGTGACTGAAATAAGAATGCTATTGCATTGATTTCGCACCAGTTAATGCGATTGCCTCCAAATATTTAGCACTTGTGGATAAATAGTAACAAATCTCTTAATATTTCCTTTTTTGTGTGTGTGAAGGAGGACCTTGTGAATATGCTTCCTTATTCCTTTCGTCATGACTGTTTTGTATCGTGTATTTCTGACCTGGCAATGTTTGTTTTGGTTTGCGTCCTAGTATGCACTCATCTTTGCCGGAGCCCAAAAGAACCTGGGAATGGCTGGTGTGACAGTTGTCATCATCCGAGAAGACCTCATCACGGCACCGGCCGCCCACTGTCCGAGTGTGCTCAGCTACAAGATAAACGCTGAGAACAAGTCGTTGTACAACACACCCCCAACTTATGCGTAAGGATGCCTTCTTTCCCTCATTTTTACTGCCCTTAAGGAATAGTGCTAGTTATGATATTGTAGCTTGTAGTTTTCCACAGGAAAGCATGCAGTGCATGAACAATGGCAATGCTTGCTACTTTAGATTCCAACGAGATTTTTTCTTTTGAAACGAAAGCTTCACTTCGTCATGTAGCTCGAGCCGTCGGGTATGCACGCTTTTCACCTTGAGGGAGATTTAGAGGTCAAACTTCTGTCAAGCCTGATGGTTGCCATTTGACCTTGGGGCAGTCACGTAGGCCACGAAGTAGCTCTCGACCACTGTCAAGGTCAAGGTCACGTGAGATGTCGTCGGGTGTGCACGGTTTTTACCTTGAGGGAGATTTATTGGTCTGGCTTCTGTGTTAAGCCTGGTGGTCGCCATGTGACTTTATTGGCATAGTCACGTAGGCGAACAAGTGGCCCGTGACCGCTGTCAAGGTCTGTTGAATATTCCGGGTGCTGCCATCGCGGTCTTCACGGCATGACATTTGGGCCATCCCACTGACAACGGGGGATGGACGTACACGGACTGGAATAGCCCATTCTTCACCGCGGGGTACGGCTGTGTGCGCGTGTGTTATGTTGTGTAGTCGGTGATTGGCGCGCGGCAGGAATGCTCCCTTTGTTGAATATTCCGGGTGCCGCCTCCGCTACTGTAGTCTTCACGGCATGACATTTGGGCCATCCCACTGACAACGGGGGATGGACGTACACGGACTGGAATAGCCCATTCTTCCCGGCAGGGTACGGCTGTGTGCGCGTGTGTTGTGTTGTGTAGTCGGTGGGTGGCGCGTGAGAGGGACGCTCGTGCGCGTGCTCCCTTCAAGTGTAACAGACACTCAGCGTTTACGGAGCAGTGCGGTGGTTCATTGAGACGCTCTCCGAACAGTGTCCATAGTGAGCGCAGTTTGGAGAATTATAATTCATGTTGTTGTTTAAAAGTTCTCCCTAACGTATTTGAATAACAAACACCCTTCAAGTGGAAAAGACACTCGGCGTTTACGGAGCAGTGTGGTGCATGGTTCATTGAGACGCTCTCCGAACAGTGTCCATAGTGAGTGCAGTTTGGAGAATTAAAATTCATGTTGTTGTTGTTGCAAAAGTTCTCCCTAACGTCATGAAATAACGAACATATTTTTTTGGTGCCGAAACCCGGGAGTAAGAGAAAAACAACGGCAACTTGAAACCAGCGTTCCAACTGCAACGGACGACAGCGATGGAGCGTCTCCAAACAAAGCGAGAAGTTACGCGCGCCGAACTGAACCAACTCAACGAGGAGCTTGAGCGACTAACGACGGCTCATGACTTCGGCCCCCAGCAACGAGACCTCCTCGTGGAAATATCAGATGAGTTGGACATTGTTTCAAGATATTTGAAACAGTTAGATGCCTTGATTGAGCCGCATGTTCGTGACGAAAGCCTCGCGGAAGAATACAAAGGCATCGTCAGTGCCAAGCTCTCATGACACGAATGCGGACAAAGCTACGGCGTTTCAGCGAAACAAATTCTAACGGTGCAACAAGCACATTGAATGCAGAAGAAACCGCGTCCAGATTACCTGCTGCCCGTTCGGGACAACTGAGGTTGCCTAAGCTGGAGCTTCAGAAATTCAGCGGCAACAAGCTCGACTGGCAACCGTTCTGGCAACAATTCCGGCAAGCAGTCCATGAGAATAACGGCTTGGCCAGCATAGAAAAGATCTTGTACCTGCGGACAGCGTTGACAGGAAAGGCGGCGGCCGCTTTGATCGGCGTCCAAGCGACGGAGAAGAATTACGACTACGCTGTAAAGACACTCCAAGAGCGTTTCGGGCGTCAGGACGTGCTCGTGCAAGAACACTTTACGCAGCTGTTAAACCTTCCCCAAGTTAAAGCTCTCAGTGACGTGAACGCGCTGCGACGCCTCCACGATCATGTTCAGCGAAACATCGCAGGATTTGAAACTTTAGGTGTCAAATCGGACAGCTATGGTGCGATGCTGTGTGCAGCTTTGCTTCGGGTATTGCCGGCCGAATGGGCGGTTGAGTACCATGAGGCCCACAGTGCAGACAAGGATGTGCTGGACAGCTCGAGTCTCCAAGCCATTCTGCAATCAGTTCGCCTGGAAGTGGAGAGCAGGGAAAAGGTGCACGGAGAAAGCATGAACGCTGCTCAGCAAACGCGACCTGACCGCGCCAGTGAACGGCGTCCCAACAGCGTCTACGGCAAAGGCTCAGCTGCCAGCCTCCAGGTGGGTGCCAAATTGAGCAAGGAAAGACGCCCTTTCTGTGCTTCAGAGAGGCATGAGGTGGCAGATTGCAATGCTCCGATATCAATCGTTGAAAAGAAAAGAAAACTGCGAAACGAAGGAAGGTGCTACCGATGCGCGAAAAGGGGGCACATGACGAAAGGGTGTAAGAATTGGACACTACGTTGCGCGAAGTGTGGCCGACGACACATCACCTCGCTTTGTGATCCACCGGCACCGAGCGCCGAGCGCGAGACCGCTACTGGGTTGCACTCAACAGCGTCTCTTAGCAACACCAAAAGAAACGCCGTGCTGCTGCAGATGGCGCAGGTGTGGGTCGACGGACCGAAAAGAAAACGCCTCGCTCGCTGTCTGTTTGACAGAGGCAGTCAACGATCGTTTATAACAGAGAAGCTCTCGCGAATACTGGATCTTGAGGTGATCGGTGAAGAGGAAGTGACCATTTACACTTTCGGCGGCTCGACCAACGTTATGAAGAAAAAACGACGCCAAGTGAAGCTCCGGCTACGAAGCCAGTACGACCGCAAGGAGCACAGCATCGAAGCCCTCGAAATTGAAGAAATCTGCTCCGACCAACTTCTGCTTCCAGAAAACGCTGTTGAGATGAGTCAGGTGGCTGATTAGAAATTAGCGGATGTCACCATCTCACCAACTCGCCTCTACACACAAGGCATCAAAATTTTAATAGGCACTGATTATTATTGGACTATTGTGCACGCAGAAGTAAGGAGAGTGCAAGGGGCATTGGTTGCGCTTAAGACTGACTTCGGCTGGACTTTGCAAGGACCGATATCACTGTCTGCTTCAGGTGTGTCGTGTTCCACCATTGCCGTTCTGCGCACCAGCGTCTGTGACAAGAACGCTAACCTGTCAGACGAACTTCGAGCGTTCTGGGAGCTGAAGAGCCTCGGTATCTCCTCAAGCAGCTGCCTACTTGGAAGCGAGGAGCAGCAGGTGAGAGAAGACTTCACTCGTTCTCTGACTTTGACCGATGGGCGATACGGGGTGAGCCTCCCGTGGAAGGCACTTGACCAAGGGCTAGCCAGCAACGAAGTTGTAGCAAGAGAACGCCTGGCCTGGTTGAAGCCGCGTCTGAGACTCAGCAAGAACAGACTAATGTTCTATGATGCAGCCATCCGTGACTACCTAGATAAAGGTTTTGCTGAAAAGGTTCCAGCCGACGAAATCGACAGCACCTCGTCTCGAATGTATTATATGCCTCATCGTGCTGTTTTCCGTTCAGAGAGCTCTACCACCAAAATAGTATTCGATGCATCTTCGAAAGCACAAGGCTGCTTGTCATTTAAGAATGCCCTCAGCACCGGCCTGAATCTAAACCCCGACCTGCTGCGGCTTATTCTGAATTTTCGATGCCACAAAATTGCATTGACCGCCGACATCGAGAAGGCCTTTCTTCAGATTGAGGACGGTGACGCACTGCGATTCCTCTGGTATTCATCTGCGTCATGTGAGGGCTCACCAGAGGGTGATATAGAGGTGTGGCGCATGACAAGAGTGCCTTTTGGCGCCACAAGTAGTCCCTTTATGTTGGCTACCACCATACGACATCACCTGGCTAACTTCTCTGAGGACTTCTCTCACTCCACACAAATCTTAGGCAGCTGCCGGTACGTCGACGATTTGATAACCGGAGTCAGCTACACGGAAGATGCGTCGAAATTTAATGAGGAGGCACAGCAAATAATGAGCTCAGCAGGAAAGAAACTGCGAAAGTGGAGTTCCAACAACAACGGTTCGATGCTGACGGCGTTGGAAATGCCTGCGCTGACACTGCGACGACGACTTCAGCCATGGCAAGAGTGTTGGGGCTCGAGTGGGACAGAGGAAACGACGAGCTGAAGTATTCCCTGAAAACGGCGCTGGAGCTTCTTACTGTCAACAGGAACACTAAACGCTTCGTGATCTATGCCACAGCGAGAATCTTCGATCCCCTCGGTCTGCTGAGCCCAATAACAATCACAGCACAAGCACCTCTTCTGGTGATAGAAATTAAGCGCTTCAGCAAATTGAATCGCCTACAGCGAGTCACAGCCTGGATGCGACGCTTTGTTCGCAACTGCGATCGAAAAAAGGATCGACTTGAGGGTCTGCTCTGCGCTTTCGAAATCCAACAGGCGCAGAAATGTTCGCATCACGGAGGCGTTTACTGGGCGAGATGGAAGAACGCGATCCTGTATGATCCGTTTACAAGGTGGTACTTTTGTACCCGTTGGAAAACAGAAATTAATGAGCTAGCGCTCATTCGGCGGGGAGGATGTTGAATATTCCGGGTGCTGCCTTCGCAGTCTTCACGGCATGACATCTGGGTCACCCCACTGACAACGGGGGATGGACGTACACGGACTGGAATAGCCCATTCTTCACCGCGGGGTACGGCTGTGTGCGCGTGTGTTATGTTGTGTAGTCGGTGATTGGCGCGCGGCAGGAATGCTCCCTTCAAGTGGGAAAGACACTCAGCGTTTACGGAGCAGTGCGGTGCATGGTTCATTGAGACGCTCTCCGAACAGTGTCCATAGTGAATGCAGTTTGGAGAATTAAAATTCATGTTGTTGTTGTTGCAAAAGTTCTCCCTAACGTCATGGAATAACGAACAAAGTCACATTAGATTCCATCGGATATGCACGGTTTTTACCTTGAGGGAGATTTAGAGGTCTGACTTCTGTGTTAAGCCTGGTGGTCGCCATGTGAGCATAGTCACGTAGGCCAACAAGTGGCCCGTGACCATTGTCAAGGTCACATGCGATGCTATCGGATATGCACGGTTTTCACCTTGAGGGAGACTTTGAGGTAAAACTTCTGTGTTAAGGTCACCCTGTGACTTTGGGGCATAGTCGCGTAGGCCACTAAATGGCCTCCTGTGACCACTGCCAAGGTCATGTTAAAGGGGCGATAGGTATATAAAGAGCCCCTGGGTTCCTGCCTAGGTTACAACACTGCGCGAAATGGAGGAGGACAAACACCCTGCTACAGTAGCGCGTTGGATTGCAAAGGAGGCGCGCTGGCCCGTAAATGAGGCTTTGTAAAGGCGGCTTCAGAAGAGACCGATGAAGAACGGGCTTTACATTTGGAGAAATGCACAATGTGCTTCATCCAAGCTTGGCAATGAGCGTAGCCATGTACATGAAGCTTTTGCTTCCCACCAGGGTTAACCTAAGTTAAACCACCAGCTAAATTTTTTGTTTTCTTAGTTTTGCAGCTTTGCAAGATATGAAGAAAAAATCTATTTCTTCTCAAAGATCTGCCCTCCCTAAAACTTGTTTGTTATTGACAGAGTTCAGAATTGCTTATAGAACCCGGGGGTGTGAAATGCGGCAGCTGCCTCATGAATTTTGCAAGTAAATCTGAGTGAGAATGCTGATGATCAGAAACCATTTATGACTGCACAGACGGGACTCCATTCCAAGATTGCTTTGGACTGAGCCCTAGAATTGCCATTTACTTTGTCAGTGTCTTCTTGACATGCTTGTGTAGCAAAATACTAAGTGGATGTGGTTTTCATTATGTGGTGGAGACGATACCATCTATATCTCCACCTAACTAAAATAGTGTTTGCTAACCACTTCAAATCTCATCTCCATAATGAGATTTTTATCATTTATGTGTAAATTGTAAAACAGTGCAAAAAAGAACGTGTTTTAAACAAATTTATTCTCAGTGCGACTGATGCTTACAATTTTATAAAAGTTAGGTATTTTGACCCACTCATTTCTCATTATTCACTCTACACATTGCTATCAGTACTCTGCAAAATATTGGAGTTCTGAAAGAGCACAAGCTTTTAATATAATTTTGAAATCGTAAAGTAGCACCTGGTTTTTTTACACCCACTGACCAATTTTGATAAATTGTACTTTTACATGGCAAAGCATTGCTTGGGTTGTGAGGTATGCCTAAGGTCCCTAATTTTCTTGAGCATGAAGTTTCAAATCCCACACAGGGAAACTTAAAAACCTCCAATATTCTTCGAGCAGTCTTCCGCGCGTTTAATGCTTGCGGCCTTTCATGCAGCAGCGGCCGCGCTCAAGGCCCAAAGTTGTTGGGAAGTTGGCTTTTCCTTGCAGCTTGTGAGCCTAGTGGGTGAGCTGGCTGTAGGTATCACAAAGAACAAAACTAGCGTTTAATTTTTAGCTTGGTTCCAAATAAAATGTGACGTGTTTTCTCTACCACAAGGCTCATGAAAGAGGAAACATGTTTTTACAAATATACAATGTCATGATTCATCTCATGCAAGTGTGCAAGAGTTTTTCTGCCAGAACCGCAGCACTTCCTGCTGCGGGATGGGGGAGGAAGCATATCAAGGCACCAACGGAACTTCATTCGTGACCAGGTTTCACATTTGAAGAAAATCAAAGCGATTTAATTAGTCACGTTCATATCATTCCAGTGTTCCCTATAATATCCGCAAATGCAGTAGCGTCATAAAAAGAGAGGGGAGGGGGGGTGTTAATCTACAGTTCTGCGAAAAAAATACTAAAATAGTTTTTCTTTTTTTTTTTCCTTCTGAATCTGAGAAATAGGGGCCTTAGGCATCTGGATTAACCGTGGCCTAGTTAGAGCGCCCGTCTCGGCTGCGGGAGGTGGTTAGTTCAAAACCCACCGCCGGACACCCACCGGTAAAAATGGGTACAAGCGTCCCTCGGCCTGGCGCTCGGCTTTTACAGGGGTGTGCGTTTGGGAGAAGCTCCGTAAACCCCGCTGCGCTCCCCTCCTCCGCAGTGGGCCCAAACCCAGTTTCGAACCTCGCAGCCTGCAAAGGTGGTTCTGTTTGTCTTGCAAAGGTACTTCCTTTGACCCTCACCTGAAGTGCTCCCTTAGAGCCTCAGAGTGGTTTGGGCGCCCGTTTCGACTGCGGGAGGTGGCCAGTTCGAAACCCACCGCCGGACACCCACCGGTAAAATGGGTACAAGCGTCCCCCAGCCCGGCGCCCGGCTCTCTCAGGGGTGTGCGTTTGGAAGAGGCTCTGCTAACCCTGCTGTGCTCCTTAGAGGGCTTAAAGTTTCGAACAACTAATGACCTGCAAAGGTCGTGTTCTCACAGGTCGGGTAGGGCTAAAAGAAAACAAACTGGGTGTGGGCAGCAGTCACAAGGGTTTCCAGCACTTGGTGCATAGGCATTTGCACAGTGAAAGTCCATCAGAGCATAGCTGCCACAGTAAAAATCAAAACCAAGAACTAGCGCTTAGCAGCCAAATGACATGCTGACTGAGCTACGATGATGGTTGTCCTTAATTTTGAAGAATATAAAATTTGAAAAAAATCTGGGGACTGACTATATATACTATATGGTTCAACGTGGAACTTGTTTCAGTTGGGAGCAACACATAGCTTTAAACTCTGCAGATGGTTATTATTCACATGAAATGTTGTTTTGCAGGGTTTTTTTTTCTTTTTTTTTTTCCATGGATTTCAAGATATGATGTTTGTCTTAGCATCATGCTGTTCATTAACTGTCGTATAGAGATTGACGTGGAACATTCACAATGCAGTAAATGTTGAAAGAATGCTTCAGCATCCACCTTTATGTGGGAGTTGCGAGGTCGATCCCTAGCACTGAGTTGGATTTATCCACTCAGAGCATGCTTTCCCCTGGCATGTCTTTTCGCTTCTTTTGGGTGATATGCTTGAAAATTGAGTTCTTTGCACCTCACCGTGTTTAGAAAAAAAAAAAAGAACATATTTTGCCATCATGCTCTTGGGCCAAGACTGCCCTTGAGCAATTAGAATTCGTCATCATCATAAATGGTAGAACATTTTCTCGTGTTAATTGTGGGTTTGATTGCATCAATTGTCTGCTCGTTCGTTCATTTTTTAAAGTGTTTTCATTGTGTGTGTGTGTGTATACCATATAGGTTTTGGACATGACAAAAGTGTGCTTTTGATGAATGAGCAGCATATACATCCTGGGCCTGGTTCTCAAGTGGATCAAGCGGAATGGTGGTGTGGAAGGCATGGCAAAGCGATCAGCAGAGAAGTCGCGGCTCATATACGAGCTCTTTGACCAGTCAAACGGCTTTTATGTGTAAGTTTCTTTATGCGTTGGCATATCTATATGTCTGTGGTGGTAAATATGTTCGACTTAACTGTTGTGTCAGAATACAAATAGCTTTGTGAGAGCTATTCTCTGCTGTCGTAACAAGTGTGCTGAGTGAGAGCTTCGCAAGAGCATTTGGATAGTTTGTGTGCACTGGACAGGCTCTGGTTACCTGTTTGTTGCCGTGCTTGGGGGTCTTTTATTGTTCTGCAAGCCTATTTATACGAATCATAAAAATAACATGTTCGCTTTTGTTTCGCACATTTGTCTAGGCATAAATTGCTACGCTATCATCTGCCTGTGCTCTTTCACATAATCTGGTTCTCTGGAGCTATTGCTGTTGCACATCTTTTACTGCATTCTGTAGCATATAAGTCAGCCTTTTCTTACAAATATGGCTGTCCAAAATTAGGGGGTAAGCCTGTTCACAAGGTTACGGTGGAGCCTCAGATGGGCCCTGTGCTGGTTTCCAGCAGATTGCATGGAACCCTGTATTTAGAGAAAAATAAATGTTTATTTGTGTGCAAATTGGCTGCGCTAATGAGAAGTCGAAACTGCGTGCTGCTTACCCACTTTGCTCTTTCAATGGTCACTTTCCCGTTCAGGCGGCGGGTAGCGGGAGATCAAAATTCCGATAACTTTCGAAGAACTTGTCACACAAGAATCTGAAACTGGAGGGTGGCTGTCAGTAGTTTGGTTTGCCGCTTGCCAGGTTAATAGGCCAGGCCAGGCCACATGCATTTATGGAAGGCAGAAAGATGTGCCGCTGGTCTCTGTTGGTCTTGCAATTCTGTCATTACATATTTCGTGCTTTGAGTATGTATATGCTTTGACTCAATACTGCGAGAGACTTCTTAATCCATTAATAATTCCCAGGTATTCAAAACATTTAATAGAAGTAACAAACTTCCAGGATCTCATCGCTGATGATCCCTTGATCAGAAAATGGGAAAAAACTATCGTATTTGTGGAAGAAAATGTCATGAATCAGTAATTGATCCAAAATAATTTTTATTTAATTTCTGCCTACTTAAGGACAACAAATAGAAATATGCTGGTGCATGTAGAAAACCCGCTGTAGAATTTAATACTGCTCATCATCTGTCAATGCAGCTTTATGACTACATAAATTCTTGCACACACACACAGACAAATAATTCTTAGACATTTTATGCTGGAGATGAGCCGGCTATACACACAAAAATTACCGCACTCGAAAAGAGAAACGTGGACGCTACAAGCATGTGCGAGCATAGACGAGTGCTTGTGAGGGAGGCAACAAACCTGTGCGCAAACGCAACAAAGATTGCCTCAAAAGGAAGCACGGACTTTGCATTACAAAAGCATAAAAAAACTCTACATTTCCAAGGGGTCTGTTTTTGTTCGCTGTGTGAGGTTTTGTAAGCATTTAAATTTTTTCTCTTGCTCGATCTCTTCTTGTCATGCTCTGGTTTCCTCATTGTGCTTTGCTACACACATATTTAATAAGAATTTTTTTTATCAAGGGGGTAATGTTTTTAGTGTCACATTGACAGCAAGATAATTGTTACATGAACTCAAGCGTTTATGCGAGCTGCCTGCTAGATGACCACGAGGCATTGGGGATATCTGTTTTTTTCAGCAATTGCTTGTGCAGCCATGGTTGTTGTGGCATACCTTTTACAATTTTTGTTTTGGTTATTGCTTATTGTTTAAATCTTTTGCATTTATATCTTTCAACTTCTCTGTCTGCACATGGCAGTTGGTGGTTGCTCAATCGTGTTGCATGACCCTGGTTGACGGAAGAATCTTTCTCAAAAGGCTGTTCTCCGTATGGTGAAACCAAAGCTAAAGCAGCTTTCGCTGCGAAAGTTTTTGATGGTGCTGCGCGGTTTGAGAATCAAATCTCACTGCATTTCAAATAAACCCTATTGCTACCTTTATTGTCAAGCTAACTAGAAACACTAGTTTGCATTTCAATGATTTTGAGCCTTTCTGACTTTGCATCTGATCGCTCAGTGGTGGGCATGCTGGCAGCATCATTGTTAACAATGCAACAACATGCTAGTCGTTTTTGTTTGTTTTTTTATTTTTTTTTTAAGGGAATGAAGGCACAGCAGTCCTCTTGGCAAGCTAATAGCGGGCAGCTGAAGATGTTTGCAATGTCTCAACCACAGTATGGGTGAAAGGAGATAAAAATGGTGGAGGAAGAGGGGGAGGAGACGTTGCTGCTGCTGCCGCAGTGGATGTATTTGTATTGGTTTCGGTCACCTGATTTTCTGTAATGGGGCTCTGGTGACAGCTACATGTAAATGTTTTTCATCCAATTTTTTTATCCTTTTTGGATGTGCTGATATTTGTGCAGCAGCAAACAGTGCATTTATTTACAAAAAATCTATATTTAAAGAGGAGCTGTTTTTCGCTTCTACTCAATTTAAACTTGTGATCTCAAGAATGAAAAATGAGATGGTAGTCTAGCCTATCCTCGGAGATTGCGTGAAAAAAAGTTGACCTTGGCCGTTGTTGCCGCATGCTTGTGAAAGCAGCTGGTGGTAGCAATTTCTCTGTTTAAATTTTTATTTCTTCTATATCGAAAAAAAGCTCTGTTTTCAGTCGAGCCGCATCATAGTCATAAAAATGCAGTAATCAATTGATACAGGCCAAGTTCAGTTTATACCCAGCATTCCTGAAGCGTGAACTGGCATCAAACAGCACAAAAGGGTTTGCATTTTCTCTCCCCTGAAGTGCAGCCACCACTAGCTCTCCTGATGGCACTTTGTGCAGAAGCTGAAGGGCATAGCCACTATGCATGGCAGCGAATCTGTAATGCCCAGCTCAAAATCAGTGACGCTATCCTGCTTGCAAAGACGAGTGCATTCATTGACTAAAGGGCTTAACCAAACCAGCTTTTTTGGGCTGCCTTCAGAATTTCATGGGCAGGGCCAGCAGCTATTGGCAGCCATTTTGGTTGCGCTAAGCATAGTACTGTCGATGCCAGATATATCGAACTCTAAGGGGATCATGAAATAGTTTGATATATTGATAATTTGGTATGTATATATAAACATGCCATTAGGTGAGCTCCCCTGTGGCACAGAATCATCGGTACGATGTACCCAAGCTACCAGCATGCTTCCTACATCGATTTGATGCATGCTGGCGTACTGGCAACCAGCCGCTCGCCTCGGCGTAGCGACCTACATGGTGCACCCACGCGGGTCATGCTGAAGCTCAAGCTGCTCCTACCTAGCGTCTAGCGCCATGTGGCACATGTGGTGGGGTTGGGCTTGACATCAAAGCTGCTGCGGAATGTGCCTTGGGAAACACCACCGCTCACCATAAGAGGTGTAATTCTGTTACTGGCTCACTATAAATGCTATAATAACTTGGTTAAAATAGGATGCACTTGATTTCTCCATCTTCTTCAGCAGCAAAGCAGGCCACACGACAACTGCCGCAAGCCTTTATTTGGTCAGCTAGACTGGCTTCACCACAGGACACCCAATTGAACTCTGGCTTTTCCGCATTATGGCAGTGACGCGTTCAGAGCAAAGAATGAGCACGCCAGACAGCGAGTCACTTTCCAGCAGACTCGACATTCACCTCGTCAAGCGGTTTTAAATGGTTAGCTCTGTTAGGAGGCGCCCAAGGTTGCGTGGCCGACCTGGTTCTGCACGGGAAAAATGATCGTAGAGACGCCGTTAGGAGAAGCACACCTTGCAAGGGCGTGGTGCGTAGTTCGATAGATCAAATGTTCTGCTGAGTGAGAGATCGATAAATGCGAGCACGACTCCTATACTTTTACATGGGATTTTCACGGGGATATTCTGAGGGTTCGATATATGCAATAATTCGATATATCTGGGATCGACTGTATTACTAAAATTAAGCTCTTCTCATCACAAGAACAACTGTACTCACAAGACTCGGCATGGATGAATTTCAGCTTTCTGAATTATAATTACATATTGTGTTTGATTAGGAGATAGGGAAGCACTCATTCTATAGACTACTACTTCCATTTTGACAATATTTGCTCAATGTGTAACAGAAATGAAATTGATACAACAATGCACTAAGAAAGCATTAAAAAAGTAATGCTGGCCAACCTTGGCCAACAAATAGTGCATGTCAGCAGACACAGGCACTGAAATTTGGCATTGGTATCGCTGCTGTTGCTTTACGTTTACCTGATTTGCTTTCTTACCAAAGCCCTTATTTTGAAAAAATAGGCTTAGTATTTGATATCTCAGAACAGTAATCTGTTAAAGAAGCATAGACACCACATTTTGGTTGCATTTTTCTTGTTAATGATACACAAGATATTAATGTATATGGATCACTGCATTGTTTCCACCTACATGTGCTCAATATATAATTGATATTTTTTCTCACCGGTTCCAGTTTCGGTTTTAACAGCTGAGGGCTATGATACCATAATTGATTCTAGGTCTCATGAGGGATGAAAAAAACTGATATAATCCCTGCTTTTAAACTTGTGATTCCTGCTCTAGGGTAGGCTAGCTCTAACACTATGGTGAAATAAAATGGCGAGGAGTGATCACATTGGAGCTTCTGTTGCCCTCACATGACCTAGACTCCACTTCCATTGCTCGGTTGTTGAAACCAGAGCCAAAGCAAATGAGAAAGGAAGTTTGATTGCATATTATCAGTTGCATGCGAATGGCTCATAATGATTTGTACTTATGCTTTATTGTGAAGCATAAAGCATAAAAAGTATAAAAAATTGGGTGTCTATATTCCTTTAATCTAGCTTTATTGTAATCCCTAATATCTCATTAACAAATAAAATGGCAAATTTGATCAAATATTCTCAAGTCTTATGTGTCTCATGACAAAATGTTTTTGCAGGATAGTAATATAGTATGCTCCAAAAATGTAGAAAACAATTCTTTTTTTATTTGTTGTAGAAAATTGTGAACAAATCGCACTTTATATGATCCCAGTCCACTGTGAGTTTCATGGTGAAGCAGCGCCATCATACCATCACTATGAACAGCTTCCCTTGGTTGAAGTGCCTTTCTGACCAAGACAGTATGCAAAGAGACAATTAACTCTACAGTTGATTTCTCTCAGTGTTCACTTTTTCTGTGATTTTTATTTCTTATCCCTTTAGCATTTTGCAAAAAATTAGAGGGTTGGTTCTGGCTTTTACAAATGAATCCCGATATGTCACAAATGCAGTAAACCTGTTGGTTTCCTAGTTTTTGAAAGCGACTTTTGTAAAAAGGGTTTTCATGCAAGTGTGCATGCTGAAGCTTAACTTTTATTTTCATAATCATCTAAAAAGAGGGGGGGGGGGGGGGGGGGGCAGTACTTTTTTTGCACAGTACAGGGCTTTGTGAACATGTTGACATAACTTTGTATGCTTTCTCCTTAATTTAACACCCTGAGGATGACTATGAAGGTGTTGACTGCAATTACTCGCAATACGTAACAGCCAGCTTAATGTAAAATGCAGTTCAGGAATACAAATAAAAAGATGCTGGTATTGTTCTTGATGAATTTGGTTGCATTTCATGCATAAATAATAAAAATATTTTTAATTGTCATTTCCTTTCTCAAGATGATGAAAACAGAATGAAACGTGTTTAGAAATGTGGACTTACTGAAATTCATTGTTGCAACTAGCTTGCACTAGTTGTTCTGTTGTGTTCTGGTTACTGGTAGCGGGCAATAACCTGTCTAAATGTTTAACTGTTGGTGATGCAGCATAAGGTAGCCTGAGCTTCTGCCCTGTAACGCAGGTGCAATGTGAACCGTGAGCACCGAAGCCGTGTGAACATACCATTCCGTATCGGGGGAGCTGAGGGCGACGAAGAGCTTGAAAAACTGTTCCTCAAAGAAGCGGCCAAAAGAAATATGATCCAGCTCAAGGGGCATAGGTAAGAGAGACCATACCTTCTGCAAATTCCCATTTAAGCCTCTGATGCATGATTCCCATATTTCAGTGTAGAGCATGTGCTGTTGTAGTTTCTTATGCAGTCAAAGCTGGTCAATAAACAGCTAGGTGTTTTATAACTTATACAAGTCTAAGTTAGCGCTATCCACTGCAAAATTGCTGTATCAACGAGCCCAATTGCTGCTTTATTGTCTTTGATTTCGAATCTAGTATAAGTTAGTGCTATCCATTATTGTCTTTGATTTCGTGTCTAGTATAAGTTAGTGCTATCCATTGTAAAACTGCTGTACCATCCAGCCCACTTACCACTTTATGTTTCATAAGTTGCTGCTAATGTGTGGTTGTTGAAGTGTAGATAAGGCGCTTTTAAACATGTGCCCGTAACCCCAGAGAGTGCATGCTGGCTGCGATATTGATGCTGCAGTGGGCATGCTCATGAACTCATCCATTTTGCTACTTCAAGCCATCGCGGGGTGGAACTCAGTATCCATTCAGTTGATGCTCGCATGATGTTGTTACCGAGCCGGACATGGTCTCGTTACCTGCAATGCTGCACTTTTTATGGACAAAAAAGGAAAAGGGGGTTTTGTTTGTTAGAGCCTTTATTGTGTGCTTGTTCGACGTAAGCTAATGTTTCAAAAACTTCAGCAAGGTCCTGAAGGTGTTGAGGAGCACTGATGAATGTCTGTGCCTTGCAATCTTGGGATCTGCTCGGCATACCTGAAATTGCAGAGAAACAGGAAGGCTGTACAATACAAGACGCTAAGCAGATGCAACAGTTTACACATGGCATGTAGTGTGTGTGTTTTTATATGACCCTTTGAAAAACTATGAACATCAGCTTTCCCACCGAGCAAAAGCCCCTTTTTAAAGGAAAAGCTAGGAGCAGCACCCAAACATTCTATTCTAATTCTCATGTGTGGTGCACACGCCTAGCAAGCGGCAGCTTTGCACAGCTGTGTTTCACTCTAAATTTGTGATTGCAAAGCAGGGCAGAAGTGGCTTCATAGAGCTGTGTGCCTAATCACTTTGTCACCACAGCAACACATGGCAGAAGCGAGCAGGAAAGGCACGTTGTTTCCACTGTTGATGTTTCCATTGCTCCGTCCGCCCAAAACATGATTCCTGCACCACCCAGAAATGGTCAGACTACCATGTTGAAGGGCCTTTCCTTGTGCAAAGAAGCTGATTCGAGAGTTTTCCAAAGGGTCCACTGTCCTCACTCAGGCTTTTTAAAACATAAACTGGTTAAGAGCAGTGTATTGCTGAGCTGAACATTCATCGATGTGGCATATTTTTCTTATGAATTCTACTGTGTCATGTGCAGTATGCAGTCATTGTACTAACTTACCATATAAACATGTATAAGGGCCGCACCCCCTATTTCCTGAGGCGAATATTAAAAAAAAAAAAATCTGTATAAGGGCCACACCCAAACTTACCACAACGCATGCGACAATAGCCTTCAAAATGCGTGCACACAGCAGCTTCCAGATGCTGCCCATGGATGGCGCCCGAAGTTGCGGGTCATTGTCATCATAGTTACCCTCTGCCACGAGCTTTCGCAATCTATATCGCAATATCTCGCCAGCCCCAGCCACCTCGGCTTTATTTTGCGACTGTCAAAGGCACGTGAGTAGTGGTAGTGTGGTTGCACACCGTAGTCGTGGCTCTTGTGTGCTCTTTGCTTTATTTTTTGTGAATTGCCATGAAGCGCTGCCATTCTAGCGCGATGGGCAAGCATACTGGTAGCGAGTCACTCCGCGAGTGACGATTGAATGGTAATAAACACCGCACATTCACTTGATTGGTCTGTTTTTACTTGAATTTTCTATGTCGTGTGTACGGGCCGCACCCCTAAAATTGGCCCTTGAATCTGGGGAAAAAAAGTGCGGCTCTTACACGCATTTACTATACGGTATGAACTTTGTATTTAGGTTTTGTCATTTTTGTGTAAGGGTAATGGTTTTTTGTGAGTTTTTATACTGCCTATATGTACTGACAGTTTTGTACCTGTTCTCCTAGGTCTGTTGGTGGTATACGAGCATCGGTCTTCAATGCAATGAGCGTGGAAGCGCTCACACCGTTTTTGGAATTCGCGAGAGAATTTGAAAAACAACACCATAAGTAGCCAAGGTATCACGTCCAGTTTCATAGAGATGCCCATTCCCGTCTCACATGAAATGCGGTCACATTTCTCAGGCTACGAATGCTATATGAAGACCACGGTGACTGTTTTATGCTGTGAGACCCGAAAATGTAAACAATTCCACTAGGCTGCTAATTTTATAGATTATAAATTTTGTACACTAAAAAAGAAAAACTTTTTTTTATACTGCCTCTACTGAGCAGCACATCGGCGTTAACTTTTCTGTCCGTGATGACTTCTCATGCTTTTAGGCTCCTGTTTTCAGAACTGGAAATAAAACTAGGTATTTTCTATGGCATACTTGTCTTTTTATGAAATTGTGTAAAGAAGTATTTGAGCTTCTGATTACAGCTCGTCAAATGAATTCATAGACAGCTGGCCGACAAATTTTAGCTTTCCTTCCATAACTTTCCTTACCCAGTGACATTATGATTGTCTTGGAGCAGACAGAGAGGCATGAACAATATGAGAGTAGCATCCCTACTTGGGCTGCTATGAGAAAACTCATCAGAAAGCATCAGTCCACCAGTGCTAAGAAAAAAAAATGTCTGAGAATAAGATTGAACATCTGTGGTTGCCCTACAGTTTTGAAGCCACAAGTTGTTGTAAACTAAAATTTTGCGCCATAAATCATGTCATAAGCAGGTATGAAAAACAGCTGTGCTGGTCATAAAGATAGCCAAAAATGTAAAATGGGCTCCCCTTAACCTGCATGGAGATGAACAGTTCATGGGTCACTGTTTTCCTTTTCTCTCTTCGTCCTTTCTGTTACTGAGTGTGCAAAACCACAATATATACACCATATATCTACCAAGTAATGAATGCAGGAAGAAAGAGGCTGATCAAGCCAATGGCATTGGCAACATCTTTTTCTAGTTCTATTCAATATCCTTTTTTTTTTCTTTTTTTTTTTTTCACTGCCATCTGAATGAGCACCACCTGCCCAAAGCCTGACTCGCAGCTTGAAATCTAAGGCTTAGTTCTTTTTTTTTCTTTTTAGCATATCGGGTATTTCAAAAATGTGATGCACTACAAATATATTTTCGATATCACTTCTTTCATTTTCATCATGTGATACTAAATAATAAATAAAATACATCAAAAGGTATTACCAAAGATACATGCATATGCGATACTGTCCAGGCCTGCACAGTACATAGGCGTTTTGCATCCCACTTCATCGAAATGTGGCTGCTGCAGCCAAGGTTGAATCCATGTCGTTGTACGCATACTAACCACTGAGCTACCGTGGCGGGCAATACTACATGTACCGCCTTTATGCTTACATGAAACAAAATTTTAGGTGCGTCTGTTAAGCCAAATATTGATGAATTTAAAGAACAAAGTTGTCCAAGCAGTCTGACAACCATCGTAAGGCGCATTTAGAACACTATGTGCACACGAATGATCGTAAGAACCTAAATGTCTTGTTAGCTCCAAAGAAGCATGCAGCAAAAAACAAAATTGTATGTCATACTTTTTTTCCCTGTAAATGCTTCCTGGCTACTGTTTCCCTGCTGGTACATTTTCTTTTTGTAGTTCTATGAGAGCATAACAGCACAGTATACTGTAACCATTATAATATATTAGATAACACTGCAGGCACTTCAGCACATTGGTATGCTTCGAGCATGCCTTGCTTTTAAATTTTGCCAGGGAGGCTCAAAAATGCCTGGATTCAGCTACCATGAAAGTTAAGACTACAAACGCGGATTTAGCCATTTAATTCTGCATTAAATTTTCCCCTATACCTGCTAAATTTGAGTTTATCATGTGTGATACAGTTTTGCACTGCCCAGCATAAAAAATGGGTTTACACTAAAGGAAATGTTACCTGCATTCCTGGAGGGCCCAAATTGTCAAATTTACACTGCCACCAATCTGTAACCTGTTTGGAAATCTGCTTTTTATTCCCAGTTAAATCATTTTCGGAATAATAAACCTGTTCCAAATTTACTGGCAATAAATGAAATGCTAGGAAGCAACTCAACGAAGCCAGTGGCACTGAACCTTGTCACTTTGTCATTCTGTCACATATCACAAGGTGCGTAATTTGCTAGTGAAAAAGCTCTTCTTAGAGAATATGGCAGAGGAGAAAATTCAACTGCTTGAGTGTGCTGGTTACACATACTAAAGGTAAAGAAGAGCATACACAATGTCCAGTATTCATTTATTTTCATGCTGAATAGCATACACACTTTGAACCTAGAAATCGTTGCTCCCTTATTAATTTTCACTTTCCTGCTGGCTAACGAAATGGCCCTTTTTCCAGATGATGTATGCGAGGTGCATTGATCAATATGCCTTTTCTCCAAACCTGCACTCTTGGCATCATCCATCGTCCAACCTGACTAAAGCTTCACAGCATTCTTTGCTAGCAGACATTGTTGCAAACTCTGATTCTGTTCTCTTAACTGCTGAATATCACCTTGTGCAGCCACATGTTCCGAGGTCATTGACATTGGTGTGACACAGGAACACACGTTCCCATGCTGCTGCACGTGTGGCAACAAATGGACATTGTGATTGTCTTTTTAGTTCCAGCTGTGATAAAGATGCTTGCAAAAACAAGGGTGTGCACGTAGTAGTTCCTACGTAACCTCAATGCTTCAAGGCATAGCTGCAACAAGAGGATGAAGTGATGGTTATTCTAATAAGCATATCGTTCAGTGGAATGTAAACATAAGAATGGTCTTGTGGACAGATGTGCAAATGCTGCCTGCTGTCCTGTCAGATTGACAGTTGGACCAATATTTATTGACCTTAGTAGCACCTTTTGAAAGCAGAAAGGCAAGAATGAAATTAACATTTTTTTTTCTGCTTTCATGCACTATAATATTGTTAATGCTGAGTGTGCCAAATAAGTCAACCTTGAAATTTGTGCACAGGCATGTTTTTCTCACTCCTTGAAATTAGAATGAATGCTACCAAGTGTATTTAGTCTTGAAATGCACTTCAAACTAATACTATGTGTTCTACCAACACAAGCCGTTTTTCATTAAACAGTGGCTAAGTGATAAGATCCTGCTACACACATTCTCAGAAATGTAGCAAAGCAAAGGCTGACAACAGGTGGTGACTCTGTTTTAGCAGTATTATCCTTGTTTATAATTGCTTCTTTTACACTTATCTCCTCATATTTTCACACGTCCCAGCTAAATGTAACCGAGCAAAAAGGCAGATGTGTTCTACAGTTGAATCCCGCTATAACGAAATTCACGGTGCACGAAAAAAAATTCGTTCTCGCGGAACTTCGTTATCGCAAAAATTTGACGTGAAACGCAGAAATAATTGCCCAAGCAGCAGCAAAGGCGTTTAATGCCAAAAATCTGTAAGCTTGGTTTGCTTACGCTTCACGGCGAGCAACGCCGTCACGCGATTTTCGCACTCGGTCAGCAAACCCATTGCAACATCGTCGTCTCGGACAGCAACGAAATTCCTGATGACATCAAAAGCGTCCATCACCTGTACGGCGGTTGCCGCAGCCGGCGCTTCCTGTACGTCGTCGTCTTCTTCATCGGAAGAGTCCTTATCATTCCGGGCAGCTTTTATGATCTGCTCATCACTCACATCTTCGTGAACAACAACACAAGCGTCAGCGCCGATGTATTCGTCGAGCTCGAGATTAGGCGGCACGGTTCCTATTTCTCCCAGCGTTTTCCAGGCGGCCGCGATCCCCGGAGCCGGTGACGCCTCTTCGTCGTCGTCTGTAACGCCTGGTGTTAGGCCAGCAGAGTGTACGGGTCGACCTTCGGCAAATCCGGCGAGCCTGAAACAGTTCACAATTACTGAGCGCCCCAGTGTGCTCCAGGCAGCAGACATAATCTGCAGTGCCACGTACAAGTCCACCTTCGTGTCTCGGCCGGTTTCAGTGTTAAAAAGCAGCCGCTGAATTAACCTCCCGCGGTAAGCGCGCTTCAGGCTAAGAATCACGCCCTGATCGAGAGGCTGTAAGACAGACGTGCAATTGGGAGGGAAAAACCTCAGCTCCGTGTTAGTGAGCTTGACTTCGTCGGAGTGATGCGCTGAACAATTGTCCAAAAGCAAGCAAACTTTACGGCCCTGCCGCTTCATGTCGCGGTCGAATGCCATCATCCACTCGGTGAAAATAGCGCGGGTCATCCATGACTTGTTGTTCGCCTTGTACTGCACAGGTAGGCTACGAGTTCCCTTAAAACAGCGCGGCTTGGCACTTTTGCCTATGACTAACGGCGGACGCTTGTCCGAGCCATCCATGTTTGTGCAAAGCAGCACTGTGATGCGTTTTTTGTGTTTGCCGCCGTGACAGCGCTGCCCCTTGAAGTCGAGCGTCCTAGCCGGCAACATCTCGTACAATAGCCCGGTCTCGTCGGCGTTGTAAATGTCTGCAGGCGCGAAGTTGCTTAAAATTCCGGCCATGTTACTCGCCTTCCAAGCAGCTGCTCCGTCCACGTCTGCTGACATTGACTCGCCGCACAACACTTTTCCAACGATGTTATGGCGGGCCTTGAAACGGTTTAGCCAGCCAATGCTGGCTTTATAAAATCACCAATGCCAAGTAGGCATGCATAGTTCAACGCTTTCTGCTGGACGATGCTTCCTGACAGGGGGACGTTGCTGGCTCGTGCTTCCACAAACCACGCATGCACTGCTTTGTCCAACTCTTCATGGAGGGGCCGCGTCACCTTTTTGTGCTTCGAGGATGTGCCTGAAGCAAGTGCCATTCTCACGCTGTCCTTATTGCCTAGAATCGTTGACAGCGAACTTGCAGGAATTCCGAAGTCTTCAGCAATTGCCGCTTTCTTCCTTCCGCTTTCTGCTTGGGCGATTATTTGAGCTTTTTGCTCAAGGGAAAGAGTTTTGCGTTTTTTCACTTGCGTTGCCATCGTGTCCTGCGGATGAAAACTCGTCGTTGTCGAAGAGAAAGGCAGCGAGTGAACAACGCGACCACGACACAAAGCCAAAATGGCGGAACTGCAATCACGTGATTTCATGCTTAATGTGGCTTTGGATTTGAGTTGGACTTCTCGCCAATAAAACTAGTTTCGGTTTCGATTTTGAACGCGAAAATTTCGTTGAAGCGGAAACGCTCTGCAAAAATGGTTCGTTGTGCAGAGAAATTTAGGCCATTAATTCTTATAGGATACTCGCGGGGAATAAAAAATTATTCGTTGTCGCGGAAATTTCGTTGTGGCGGTATTCGTTGTGGCGGGATTCAACTGTAGCTCTAGTGAAAACAACTGACAGCTGTAAAGGGTCATGTGTCCTAGTCTGGTGTATTTTCTTTTTGATCTCCAGGGTTTAATTAAACTGTTTAGCTCACTGTTTGAGTATTAGCTTTAGGAATAAAGTGTCCATAGAGATGGTCTTCAAAGTACCACTTACAGAGCTTTATTTACCGGATTAAAAGAAAGTAACCTCGTGATGAGCAGCTAGCACATATCTCTGGTGCACTGTTTATGCAAGGCCCCTTTGGGAACAGTACCTTAGAGAAATGAGGATTTAGTTCTCTGAGATGTGTCTTGGAACACTGAACCAGTACTACAGCCACATGAGTGCATTTTTATTGCACCATTTACCTTTCAAGGCACCTGTGTGAACGGTACCTTGGTGCAAACATTTTAGTTTTTAGTAATAAGAAGTTAGCTGATTTGTCTTTACAGGATCTTTAGTCAGCCTCACTAAGCAAACTGCCAAGGAGCATTGCTGTGCTGTTTGCTGAATCATTCTTAGCTACTGATTTTTCAGAGTTACTCTTAGTGATTAATCTTACAAAGTCAGTGGGAGACACAGTTAGTGCTGTGCTTTCAGGGCCTGTATTCAGAGTTTGAGTCTTTACTGAAAGTGTCGCTATCTCTCCGACCTTGAGTCAGACTGGTGGAAACACTGGAAACAGAAATGGCTACCACCTCCGGTTCCGGTGTTTCCACCAAATCAGATGATTCGAAGTCAGGGAGGTAGCGACACTTTCAATAATGACGCAAACTTGGAATTCTGGCCCAGATGTGGGCACAGCACTTTAGTGATGGGGCATAAGTCATATAACATATTGCGCTTATCTTGACACAGCAGTGAAGTTGACACAACTCACTGAAAACCCTAGCCCAATATACCCTGTTCGATAGTCTTTCTTTGCCATGTTTTTTTCTGCATTTATGACAGCAATGTACAAGGCACTAGTTTCGTCTGCTGTGGAATGAAAGTTGTTGCTTGCAATCCTGGTGAGTGGAGTTATACCAAAGTGCCAGGTAATGTGCATGCACCACTAAAAGACACCAGTATGAAGCAGCATTTATTTCCAAAGTGCCAGGTAATGTGCATGCTCCACTAAAAGAGACCAGTATGAAGCAGCATTTATTTCCAACAAACAATGGTTCTTTGTTTATCCCATACCCAAGCGGCATGCAATGGTAACAGCATGGAATTGACATGCATTAAACAGTACCCTGTTACAGAGGCTCTAGAGAGCAGATTTTTGTGTGCTCACAAGCAGCCACAATCTATACTCACTGCCAGAGTCGTCGGCTGAAGCCTTTTTTATCACAGTAGCGGCAAGCATTTGATGTGTTGACTTTTATGGTTCTGGTTCACATCCTGATTTGCATTGACTGCATATCTTTACTGGAGCAATAATAGCCACCAAAGACAAGCCAAAAAAAGAAACATGGCACAGCCAATTCTAAGTGCCTAACAATCTGCTCCCTAAACGCAGATGACTGCAAAGCCAGCCAAAAGTCCCACATCGAAAACAGTGGCACAATAAAACATGCATTTCCATGCACAATACAGAAGAGAGCACTAGGCACAGCAAGCAATATCAGTCTTCCTTTCCAAGCTGCAACAGCGTTCATTATGACAATTACTATACCAAAAGTGAGAGGTGGCCGGTCAAAGGGGTGTGCAGTGATGGGACGGACACATACTTCTTCCTACACAAACAGCAAATGCTCTGCATTGCCTCCTTCTCTAAAGTTCTTTGCTGCCACCACATCACAAGGAACCAAGGAGAGCTTGCATTGACCTATATTACACAGCGTTCATGCAAATGACTAAACTAAAACTTGGTCAGATGGAATTTCAAAATGCGCCCTTTGCCTTCAGCACTTCATCCAGAGCGTCCTCCAATGGCTTGTTGGTACCACGCAGTCCGTGCACCACTTTCTCGGCCCATTCAAAGTACTCCTGCACTCGACCACGACTCCAGCCTATCGGTGTGCTCCGCTGGAGGTCCCTCAAGTTGTACAGCTTGTCGGCCAGCTTCACCAGCTTTGCCTCTCGGCTGCAGCTTGATGCATGCTCTATTTGCAGCTGCTTGCGCACTTCCTTGGGCAGACTCTTGTCGTCAGTCACTTCCTCCACTATGGATCGGACCTTGCTGCCGAAGTGCCGCTCAATCTCCTCAAATGAGGTGTCTGTGTCTTCAACTGTGTCATGCAAGATCGCAGCCTGGGGAGATGGGATACACATGAAACTATGCAAAAAGTTGTGGCAAGGCATACACTTGTCGCATGAGTGCCAATACAGGCGATTCAACGTCACCACTAATAGCCTGCTGGAAAATAAAAGGCATGGAGTGCTGAGCTAAGCAGAAGCTAAACAATCATGCAATCCTTTTCTTATAACCGTACAGAAAATGTCTGTACTTCGTCTATAGCAAAACAAGATATAGAAAGTTATATGCGCCTCTTGATTTCCCATGTCCGCGGGACACGAGACGTACCAGTGCCGAAAATTACCCCTTCTAAGAACTTTGCTTTGACGCAAGCACGGCGACAAGCAATACGGCTTTGCATGCCAGGATCCGAATAGTAAAGTCTCGTTAAGGTCTTCAAGGTGATTTCACAAACAGAGCTGCTTCCTGGATAAATTGAAAGTTCAGGAACGTCGCCAGTAATGCACTCTTACCTGCAGCGTCGCGATGTCAAAGATGCTTGCTTCATGGGTAAGAATTCTAGCCACGCCTGCACACAAGAACGACACAAATTGGCTGTAGCCTTATCTGATCTTCGTCGTGAACATGAAGTGCACAACTCACCGATTGGATGGTTGATGTACGGTGTTGCGTCTTCATCCTTCCTACGTTGCCTTTTATGTTTCACGGCGGCAAAATTCACGGTTTCAATCAATTTCTTTACTACTTGTTCCTCCATTGTAAACTACGACCTCTTGAAGCGCTCTTATGCTCAGCAGTTATGTCTCTCTCACGAATCGTTCGTTTTTGCCGCTACGCTTACCATATCTGAAGCTCCTGTAGCGCAGTGCCTTCGCATTACTCCCGCTGATAGACATGAAATGTGTCCACTTCCAAACTTGCGAAACTGCGTGCAACTAACTGCTGCCGCTGCTGCCCTGTGGCTGCAGCTGGCCGAACGGCTGGCAGCTGAGCGGCTGAGCTGAGCCAAGTCACTACCGTATGAAAATTGTGTGGTTGGCAAGGCCCATCCCTTGGTGGCTCGGTTGGCGTTGTTACAGTGCTCTGTTATGTTGGTTATGTTCTTTATAGCCGCGAGTGACTGCGAGCGTGAACCACAGATAAAGAAATTTGTGAATATGGAGATGGAGCGATGGAGTCACTCGGTCGCACCAGAGCGTCGCTCGCGTTGCCATAGGAACGCTGTTAATGCGAGCGCGCGGAGATTGAACAAGGTAAATGGGATGGAACAATGCCTCGAGTTCTCCAGGAGGCACTTGATGGAACCAATGAAACAACTGACAGGTGAGGGCGAGGTGCTTGCCAGTACAGAACAAGCTGATGTGCTTAATTAGTACACTGCACGACCCTAACGCGCTTCACAAGAAAGCCAAGTGCCAACAGTGCTTTCGGTTCAGCTGTGTTTGGGCTCGCAGCGCAAATGATGCGCTTTCAGCGTCACCGTCGCAAAGAAGTGGTCATCGCCACGGAAAGAACGTATAATGTTCGATGTGATCATAAGCGCTATGCAGGCTGTAGAAAGTATTGTCAAAGACAGCTTTGACAAGCCTTTGGCCCATAAAACCTGCTCACAGAACGTTACACTGTCATTTCAAATTGAAACACACATAAAATCAGAATTCTGTCTTGCCAGCGAAACAGCCAGCTGTTGCTAAAACCTTTTTCCTCCAGATGCTGGCTGCAGCAGCTGTGCGCAGTGTTTACAGTGAGGTGGACCCTGCCTTTAACCATCGTAACAGTGGTTGGATGACATGCGGCTACATGTCTCACATACGTGTTGCCAGTGATCGAGTTCCACACAGGACATGTGGTACTCGGCTGTGTCGTTCTTTCAAATCAGTGCCACGGATGCACACTGGGCCTCAAAGAAGGTAGGTAGTCATGATGACTGGAAGGCATCTTACATCTGTCGAAAAATTTCATGTTAAATCTGGCAGAATGGAGGTTGAAGATCTATGGAAGGCTCTTTGAGAAGCGTGGTTTATGATACATAAACATTGTTTGTGATGGGCACCTCAGGACTTTATGACTTCAGTGACGCACTGCAAAGATGGGTGCGACATGGTTTTTACAATTCTCAAAGAAGGATCACATAACGTGAAAAAAGGATGGTCACAGCCTTGCGTGCTCTACTCACAAACATCAAGAAGGGTCAGCCTATGTTAGGCAAAAGGCAGCCTTCCTTAAAATTTAATGAAGGAATTAATCAGCTGCTATGGCAATCAAGTTGAAGGAATGCAAAAAAAACCACAGTGACAACTTTCTATCTTGTAATTTCCACCATTCAAGGCTCGTGTGATCTTTTCTCACAAGAACCAAAGAGTTTGTGCCAACACCGGCCTGCAGAAGCAAATCAAAGGCTCCCCTTTTCATCGTGATAACCACCCCAAGAGACACTTTGCAGATGCATTGCTACCTGTGTACCGGTGGCTTACCAATGCCCAGCTCCTCAGCCATTGTCTTGGCTGAAGAGAAAAAAACCCACAATGCTTCTGAAAGCCTGCATCATTCAATCATTTGGTCTGTGCTACCAAGAGGCAAAAGCTCATTGTTGATTGCAACAGAGACGGCTGTCATATTGAGGCGGTATGCAAGAAGTGCAATACAGAGGCTCGCTGTGCTTATGTAAAATACTGTGCAGCAGTCAGTCTGCCAACTGGCCAACAAGTTCTTCGAACAGCTGTGGGAAAGGATGTCTGGCAAAAAAAAAAAAGGCACCAAAAGCACTTCAGTTTAGAGGTAAGGTACCCAAGCAGCTCCTCGTTGAAAAAGGACACGAAGGACTACAACCGTGGCGCCTGCTGATAAAGTGAAATGAATGGTGCGACTTTGGAATCCATTTTCTCAAAACAGTTTTTCTTGTGACCTGCTCCGATTATTCTGCTCATTTCTTTCATGACTGCAGGGTCTATTTGGATCTCTTTTTTTTTCTCTGTATTCACTGAGAAACAGCTCAGGTCCCGACAATCATGGTTTTTTGGCACATTTGCCGCCTTATTGATTTGACTAATTATTCAGTCTAGATACATGTTGTGCAGTCACCTTATTAAAAATGAAAACTAACAACTTTTACGTTGTTAACAAAAACAATCCAATTATGTCATGACCTCATACATTCATTTTGGTGTAAATGCACTATGAATGAGTCCTATCATATTTTGCAAGTTGCTCAAGCTTGGTACAAGGTGAAAAGCCTATAAATGAAAAACTTACCGAGATATCAGTTTGAAATTTTTGTGGTATCATACAAGCATTACCAGTAACCCTGCTAATTTTCATCACAAACTACGAAGAAATAGAAAAGTTGACCCCAAATGCCACATCCCCCTTGTAATGCATTCTTTTGAATGGTTGCCTAGAGATCAGAACTTCAAATATATCTATCCTTTTTCTTTGCGACTTGGAAGAGTTATCCACTACCTTTGATGATCAAAACAGTGATCTCAGCTTTTGATAGCAGATACCGGAGCTGGCAAACACCTTTTTCTTGTGTTTCTTGCTTATTTAACATATAACCACTTACCAGTACTACTTCTATATGAATTTCAGCAATGAAAATGTGTAATTATATGAAGAAAGGGTTACGAAAGCAGAAAATAACATTAAAAAAAATAGTTTTTCGATTATTTTCAGCACGTACTGAAAGCAGCATTTCCCTTTAACACCACCAGTGTGATGTCAAGTAGCATAGGACAACCAGAATTGCAGAGATGCTTGCACAGTTTTGCAGTGTGCGACATGAATCCAGCCTGCAGTCACACTGCAGCACATCTGCTGCAACCTCTATTTTCTCAGAACTCGACGTTTACCTTCTCGCGTAGTCCACTCACTTGCCCCGAGGGAAAGATTACCATCTTGACGAAGTCTCTTGCCACAGCACTAGGAAGACGTGCAGGGTACTTTGAAAGGAAACAAGCCTGGCATTACCATGGTTTGGACAGCAAGCAGGTATATGTAATGAGGCTCCACGTTTTTCTATGTATTAACATGATTTACACCATAAATGAGCCATTACGTAAGGATACATACTATTTTATCCATTCAGTGCCATGCTGATCATCAAAGGTGCAGCAAATGAAGCTGACTTGTTAGGAAAAGGTTTTTAATTAGAAATCAATATTGTGTTCTATACAGTAGCACATAATGTTGTGTCACAACTTCAGGGAAAAAAGAAAAATAATAGCTGAAATTTGAATCTCTCTATATCCCTTTGACTGTGGCAGACACAAGCAGCAACACTGGTGGGACAGTATGCATTATATTTCGTATATCTCGACAAATTGTACATAAACAAACATTTGTTTACAGAAGTCACAAACACTGTAGAGTGTAAAAAAAAAAAAAAAAAAAAAATTCAAAGCACCTCATTTCATCTGCTATCTATAAATGGCACAGCAATAAAAACTAAAGCAGATCTATAAACCATACACATACACTTACATATATACAAAAAGCAAAAGAACTGTGACCGGGAAATGAGTGGAAGATCATTCTTGCATTATTAACAACTTTCTGGCCTTGAGCTGCATGTGTACAAACCTGCCATCATCTTCAACACATTAAAGTGAGTAGCATTCTAAGGTAGGACTCGAGAGGCATATTTGCCAAAAAAGTATAAAAGACAAGCGAGATTAAATGAATTGTGACCAAATATGCCACCTCGTTTATAATCCCGTACAACAGGACAGTCGCAACAAGGCATTCGTTACCATAATTTCTGTACATCACAGCACACACACACACAAGCTCCCTTTTTCTTACAATCCTGTGACTATTATCTTGTGAAAAATTTTTGTGTCTCATTACATGCACATTCTCAAGCATATGGGTATAAAAGACAGATCTCTACCATGCCACTCAAACATTTCTTGCATACGGAGTCAAGTTATTGGGCCTGTTTCATAAACACTTAAAATGTGAATCCTATAGACACACAGAGAAACATAAACAAGAAACACCAAATGTCTTTAACGGTTAGCTCTGTCACTGCAGTGTTATGCCGTTGCATTTTAAGAGCATTCAGTTGTACCCTGTGGGCATGCTGTATTCCAGTGCGTATAGCGAGTCAATAAACCACAGTCAAGCACCACTCTTATTTATTGCGGCAAGGACTGCTGCCAACTACCAGCTTCATTACTTGGCCTTTTCTTGAAGAGAGAGCTTTGCTGCACAGCGGATAATTTGAACAGGCTGTCCCAAAACAAAACAGACAGCTGTGTCCTGTGGCAAGATACTCCTGGACATGCTTTCCACCTAGATAATGTGCTCTGACTGCACATACTACCAGCAACAAATGAAATGTAAACAGGAGCACCGAAATGTCAACACAAAACACTAACATACTAACTCCCAAAGATTAAATACAACTAAGATTGAATAACACTTTTAAAGCACAGTCTTCACTCCTTCTAAAACCTGCCCTGGTACTGAGCTTTCAACAACTAAGGTCTTTTTATTTTGCCATTCCCGTTCCAAAACTTGTTCGCATTTCACTTGTAGCTGATAGTACACAAAGTGCCTGTATAGTGGCCGTCCATGCTTGTAGTTCACAGCGGGAGTGCTAAGCTTAGCTTGTGTGGAGAGTGCAGATGATGCACTGCCAAGCAAAGAAAGCGACATCTGTCACAAACAGCAGCTCTTTCATGATGCACCTGCATGGCTTGCATGCTTAGTGAATGAACGTGCATTACCCCTGAAACTGAGTCGCTGCGAGTCATATTGCTTTCTCTGATCTGCAAGACATTCATTGCACACTCTAGACAAGATCGGTGTGTACTGTACCTGCATTTCAGTCACGTTAACGTTAGCATATAGGATGTTTGCACAAAGTAATGCCAACTGCACAGTACAACACTTGCGATATTTCAGGGCTAGGCTGCGATAAGTTTTGCGACATAGTAATCCGACAACAAAGCAAAGTGCATTGCTTTCTGTATGTGGAAAACAAGGTGTTGTCCAAAGTGCAAGTCATATACAACCAATTTAGAATGATATAAACCATGCTTACTGCAGGGATGTTCTAGTATTGCCCTTGTGCATTAAGGATGCATGTAAGAGAGTGAATTATATGCTTACCTGCACTGCGAAAGCAAAGCATAAGGATTAAGTGATTGCTCGCACAAGAAATGGCAAAAGTAGCCACAGAGTGCCCTGGGAAGTTAATCGCCACTGCCTGCAAGTCAGCTTAAATATCACAAAGCCTACAGCTATAGCGGAACCATTTCTAAAAACTTTTTAAATGAGTGCGATAGCATCGTGCTCTTTATTACTTTTTTCTTTTCTTTTCCACCTGAAATGACATTAAAGGGGTTCTCACGACCTTCTTGGTGCATTCACTTATCGTTACAAAAGTAAAAATTAAGGACCTCTTACATAGTTTTTGTAGTAGTATAACATAAAAAGGGCTTACAAATAGCTAGAAAAGAGCAGTCACACTGCTAAGTAAATGAGATTTTCGAAACCTCCATCTTGTGCATGATGTTTGGTGCACGTCTCCCGAGCCAACATGCTTCATTTTCATGTCAGGCATCACTCATTTGTAGTGCGGTCTCTGTGCTGAGGGTGACGACAACTTTAATCAGCCACTGCCTCTAAGCAACAGGTGACAAAAGCTGCCAGCAGTCTCACAGCAAGTAATAAGCGGTGTCAGAGGTGGTAACAGGCAACTTTTCACAGAGGAATGCCACAACAAGTCACATATTTTAAATGCTTCTGCCGGTGTTTCTCAAATGCTGCTGCATTTTTCTGCTAACAATGAGGTTATTGTGAAAGCTGTAAGGCTCACGTTTACTGGAACAGCTTTTGACTGCCTTTACATCAGTGATACCAAGCATATGTGAGACAACTTTGTAATCCATTCTCACCGATTTGACAACCAGTCAACGAATGTGTACAAAAGAGGCTCTGCCTAAAAGAAAAAAAATTGCAAATACTGCTGAGTATAATGACACCTAGGAACGAAAAGCACACCAACACACAAAATTAGCGTTAAAGCCAGTGGCTTTTGGCACAAGAAAATAATACACAACTTGAGTGCATAAACAAAAATTAAACGATTGGTGCTTGAACTCCAGACAGAGTGGGATTCAAGCATGGGAACAGCATCGGTGTACATACTAACCAGTCAACACACAGCAGTGGTGACAATGTGGTACACTCCCACCATATAAAAAAAAAATAATAATAAAAGTGAGTACTTGACAGTGCTATGTACAGTGTTGTGCAAAATCTGCTTAGAGTGAGAGCACAGCCTGCCAACAAATCCTAAGGTTCGAGCCATCCCTGAATCCATGAAGTAAACAAGAAAAAAAAAAGTGAGTGATGAGGGCAGTGTTCCGACAGAGGCCCGCGTGCGATGGCTGATGGTGGGACTCCGCGGATGCTGCTAGTATGGCACACCAAACTTGTTGTCTGCCACGGATGCTAATGAACTGCTGGGACGTCGGTGGCTGAACACAGTTTGCTTGCAAAGTCCACTGTTAAATCCATGATGAACACACACAGTCACACACTACTAAAAGTCCTTTGACCATAGATGGCGGCTTAATTAGCACTCAAACTCTGATGCTGTTATTGCATTCAGGTCCTTCATGAGACCTTCGAGGTTCGCCATCTCTTGAGTCAATTCCTCATTGTTGAAGGGAGACTGAAAAAAAAGTGAAAAAAAAAAAAAAAAATGAAATGAGGGTTACATAAGCATACTCTACAACAGTCTGCCTAGCTTTCGTCAATGTGCCCGTCAGTGGCCCCATGGCAATATACAATAAAAACTTCCGCATCTTTCTTAAATTGCTTCTAGCTTTCCCTCAATTGCTACTTGAGGTAGTAATAAGTAATGTCCACTTCCTTTGAATATCCATGCAACTGCTCCTCTTTCATTATTAGCTCCAGGCATAATATTCTCTATATAAACTGACACGAAACTGCTATCACGGGGCCCCTAAACACCCATTTCAGCCACAGAAAGATTGTTTCTTAATTTAATGCTTCTTATTACCTTTTTTTTTTTTCTGTCTAAAGAGATGCTAAAAGCTGATAATGTGCGTGATCCAGTTGTTCAAAATGACCAGTGGTTCCAGTCTCTAGACTTTGATAATTGTTCTTAGTTTGCATTAGGTGCGTTTTCTTCGCATAAAAGGTGCCCTCAGTATGGCTGCTTACATTTTTTTGGCACTTAATGCAACTGCTGGCATCACTTGCAATGTCACTACAGAAATCGTACCTGGGAAGTTTCACGTGATCTTGCCAATTGGCAGAAGTCTGCTCTGTTCTACACAATAGAGCCAGTTTACTAATTGGTATGAGCCATTCTAACACGATGCGAGCATTTTATGGGAGTATTGGCAGAATAACTAGCAGTGTTCTCTATGTTTGCATCTCAAGAACAAGCAAAAATTTCGAACAATTACGTCTGTACAGCTTCAGCCTCTCATATAAACCTATCCCACAATATTACCGCCACTATTTTTGTCCTTTGGTTATCTGCAGGCTGGTGACCAATAGTGCAGTAATATACATATTAAAGTTGTCCAAAAAAAAGGAGGGAAAGAAAAAACTATTTTGGACATACCGCCAGGTCTTCCTCCTTCTTAGGTGTGTGAGCAGTAGAAGCGGAAGACGAAGTGTCCCTGTTGTTGATACTGCGTGGAGATGCCACAACTCGGGACTTGAGGCCAGATTGCCTCCCTGGACTCTGTTTGCTTGAAGGTCCCCCAGATGATGTCGATGTGGCCACCGAAGCCTTTTTGTGCGGACTACTGGACACCTGCTGGGGCCGCACTACTGCACAAGGAGACAAACCACATTACGGTGAAAGGCCGTCAACTCATCCCCAGGTGGTCGTCCATCATGTAGTGATCATGTGTTAGAGGAACGTACCTGACTAGACGAATCTTGTTAGTATGTATTCTCAGCCTAGTTAGTTGCTTCACAGCTTTGTGACCAGTGTAACAACAGGACACGAAGACACGTCAAACAACCAATTAGGCCCAAAATTAAGATGTGCTGCTGCCAACTGCATCAAGGTCAAAGATGTCAAGAAAGCAACTAAGCTATGAATGCTGATCAGAAGGATTAATTTTCAGCAATACAAAGCACTCAAGGGTTGAACACTAATTCTGAAAGTAACAATGCTATACTACTTCTGCAGACGCGGTCAAACGTGCCGCAACAATAATGAGATCATACTGTTTCTGTTGACAGAGATACTGCAGAATCGTGTGAAATTTTAAGAAAGGAAGATATCCAACTGCTTCGAAGTCAATTTGCAGAATCTTCCATTGCTTAGCTCACATCGACACTAATGTGGTCAAGAACCGACGAAGTATATAAGTATGATGACTACTGATGAGTTTCTTTCTAGCCATCTCATTTCATTATGGTACTTAACATAACAGACAATCAGACCGGCGTCTCTCATAGCCTGAGTTGCTTTGGGACGTTAAACCCCACAAAAACAAAACAAAACAAAGAAAATCGAACCTTGTGTTCGGTGTATGATAGCCACAGTTGCTTATGCACCATAAAACTGCATATAACTAAACAATTCATTATGAAAACATGCTGAATGTGACACCTTCAAATATAAATGAGAGAAAAATAACAAACCAGCAGGTTTGTTATTTTTCATCAGCTTTCAGCTTTCATCATTTTTTTAGGATAAGAAATGTTAGAATTGCAGCCTCGTGAAGTTAGGAGAAAAAAGTTAAAATTATATCTTAGTACTGACTGCAAAAAAGTTGGTATTCAAAGAAAGATGTACATCTTCAATTCACAGGCAATATAAGCCTGAGTGCATTGATCATGACTGTTATAGTACATAAATAGAGTACTCATCATTTACATTTCCACATCCTGTTTAAGAGTGGAATGTTCTGTTTTCATTTTGTGTCAGTGACAACAAAGTATTTGCATCAAGTGGGCACGACAATGACACTGCTTTTCATTTGAAGACTTATTGGAAGCACTTTGCTGTACCCACTTCTATCTCCGTACATCTCTTCATGCTAAAAAAAAATACACAAAAACATTTCGATCTCCCAGCTCTGCATTGCCTACACTGGTCGCCTCCCCACCGCTCACCTATGTGCTTTGGTTGGGGTGTAGACGGAGCGCTCTGTGGAGGTGGTGCGGGTACACTGAAGCTCTTGAGGGGGTTGCCAGCGTGCACCCGCTTGGTCAGTGTTCCTGTCTCGGGGGCGTTTGCTGGAGGTGGGGGCCCCGACGGAGGTGGGCCGATGGAAGGGCCCGAACTCAGCGACAGCAGGGGCCCCCCACCAGTCCCCACCAGGGCATTGCTGTAGGCCGGCATCTGGCTGGTGCCCATGGTGGAGGCACCCGGGTGGCACATGCCCGGGTTCAGCACTGGCTCGTATGTGGGGTTACCGCAGCCCATGAGGCCCCCCTTCTGTGGACTGGGGCCCTCGTGACCTGTTCACAGCAAGCGTGTGGCTTTTAAGCATGGAATATTATGTTGCATAGTTGTTGCATTTGAAGGTGCGGTATGCACGTCATATTTGATGCATCTTTAGCCATGCATATAAAACATTTTACAAAGCATTAAAGAAGCAGGGGTAGCAAATTCTGACTGCATGTTCTTTCTTTGGAATGATGTGCAAGACACCTGTAAACATGGATCAGCATTTGGATTCCACCTCCACCCAGTAAACAATTTATAATTGGAGTTTTCTTCTGACGCAGTTTCAACATCTGAACCGTAGTGATCATGTCACAGATGAATTCGGTACATGTTGTCATTACAGCTCTTGGGATGGGCTGGTGTAATTGTAGGAGTGAATTAAAATGACAAAGCAATGATTATACCACCTCACATGGCAGTAATGATAAATCATCAGTGATGCCAAAGAAACTGTTCAGCTGTCAAATATAAAATCAAAATAGGATAAAATATGTTGAATTAGGAAATATTTACCAGGCACAAGCGAGTTCCTTGGGGTAATTCATGTAGTTTTGTAATGCATGATTGCCCCTTTAAAAGTATACAGACAAGCTGACATCTCATGTCTCTAGTTCTTTACATTCAGCAGTGCATAAAGCTTGACTGGGTATTTCAATGAAATTACGGAAGAAAATCACTCAGCTCAAAGTCTGTGAGTTCCTGCTGGGAGTATAAATATAAAAATACAATGCATTCAACAACAATGCTATGAAGCAGTACACAATCGGCATCACAAACATTTCTTTTTTTTCACTAATAATACTAGCTAGTAAAAATTGATTATTAGCAAGGAGGCACCCAGACAAAAAGGGTCACTACTTGCAATTACTGCAGCTGTTTGTCTTTGCTCTTCTCTCACTTGCTCTCCAGTGTACATTCAAACCTCTGAGACCTAAACTGACCTGGTACTACTGCACACCTAACATCTTTTGCTTTCAGGTTTTTGTATGATTAAGTATTCGAGGCACAAAAATCAGGCTTACTTTTTCTATTAAAAAATAAAAAGGTTAGAAATTGGAATTTTGTTGAAACTGGTCAGAATTTGTTTTCTTCTTTCCAGGTCACATCCTGAATCAAGGAATTTACTTGATTCAAACCACCGTAGTTAAAGTGCAATATACAGGATAAAGCAAGGAAGACAAAACACAGCACAGGTCAATAATTTGTGACTTCCTCGTTCCACCTCATGATAGTACGAAAACCAACGAGCCCTATAAGCACGATCACTCATTCTTTTGTGGAACGTAAAATTTTATTTTCCTGAAAAAAGAAAAAAAGGTCTGTAATGTTATGGCAAAAAAAAAAAAAGCTTACAAACTCAGATACTGCTTTTTTTTTCGGAAAGCTTTTCTTCTGCTCTTGCTAACATCTACAAGTGCTGCCTTTCTGTGGCTGTTATTCTAGATTGTTGGGCCTCAGCGTACAGCCAAGCTGCATGACTTGCTCCTGAGTGTCATGGGTGCTGATTCGCACATGAACGGCCATTAATTTAAAAGAGCATTTACAGGTGAGGCATCACAGTGTCAAGCTAAACTGCATTCTCTCATTGGGAAGCTTGTCTATAGAGTTTGTGCATGAGCATGTTGTCCTGGCTGTCATGCAGTGTCGCCTGAATCCTCATCCCCTTATGGATGTTCTAGGGCCTTGGACTAAGCCTTCATCTCAGAAGAAAGCAGTGAGACGATGCTACTGGCATTCCTAAAGGATTCAGGGAAGAATTCAAGCCTGCGAACTTTCAGCGTGCTTTTGCACCCTAACAATGATGGCCTGCAGACTCTTGCAGAACTGATTTCATATTTCACTCTTTCTTTCTTTTCCATTCTCTACATTTATTCCCCTTCCCTAGTGTAGGGTAGCCCGCTGAGCATTGCCCAGCTAACCTCCCTGCCCCTCCATTCTTTTTTTTTCTCTCTCTTTCTCATTATTCAGCCTTGCATTTAATGGAAAGAAATAAAAAGTTTTGAAGGAGTTGACAAGGGTTAAACTACCCATATATTAATTGCGGTGGCTCCTCCTGTTTCAGAACAGAAGACCTGTTGAGGTGTTTCTGGTGGTCATTGAGCAACAGTGTACAGGAAAGCAGACATGAAGAAAATAGCGACAGAGAAAGGTGACCACCTCCAAAGCGAGAATAAGAGCAATGAGAAAACGTTCATGATGTGGGTGAAATCTATATATATACGAAAAGAGATGACATGTCAGTCACTGCAGGAGAACGTAGCACTGCAGAAAAAGGTCACATGTGCAGCTATCAAGTAGAAGAGGTATTACTACAGACTTCAAAGAAGGCCAACTGGACTACGCACAGCAACAAAGATCGTATGTGCTCAAAAGAACATCATTTATGGCAGCATGCCAAAAGCTGCAAAAAGCAATACCCATACCAAACACATTACCAGTGAAAAACCAACACTGAACATTCAAAAAGGGAATGAAGAGCTTTGAACATGATTTCAGTCAAATAAGGATTGGCAACGAGACATACATTAACTGATGTTGCTAAGCCATGCAGCCAGCCAGCAGCTAACGGCGATATTTTTGAACAAGGGCAGCCATTATATGATTGCCAATGCATACATGCCAATGAAAATGCTGAGTACTTGTAGTACAGAGCTAATCTTTTTCTACGGGGCAAAGCATTACAAATTGCTCAAGGAGTGCGAAAAAATGAATTGGAACAAGACGTAGTGCAAGACAGAAATGGATGTTCTCGTAACTGTCACATTCACCATGACACGGCTGAAATGATAGTAGCTATGTTTCACAGTGACACCACAAACATGCAGCCATGCCTAGCATACAGCGACACTGCTGTCTCTTTCGTAGTGAAAGCTACACTACGGTAGGTTTTCAAGCCATCAGCATGGCACCATGAAAGACGAAGATGAAAAGAAAAAGAAGTAAAATAAGAAGAAGGAAAAAAGAAAAAGAAGCAAAAGAAGAAGCAGAAAGAAGAAGAAAGATAACTTGATAATTGGTAGAGGCGAACGACAACAGTGAGTTGCTAGGACAGAAGGTTCAATCGAACATTGTGACGGCGGCACATTAAATCCAGGCGCCCGCAGAAAAATTCGCTGCAACACTCACAGCTTTCGCTCTATCACTCGGCTCAAGCCATGCTTAAACCCCCAGAAGTGTTTTTGACTTGTGATGTTTAGCTGTCGCTAAAATGCATTCTAGCTAGACAACTGATTTTATTCTATCAATGGTTTTAATGCATCCCTCAAAAAGTGGCATTATAAAACCATCTGCCAACAGCCTGCCACAATCAATTGAACCAATTAATTGAAGTGAACTGAAAATTAATTAAATAAAAACTAGCCAGTATGCACCTGCCAGGGTTCTCAGGTGGAAAAGTGGAGAAAGGGAAACCCCTTACCTTGAATGTTTAAGTCATTACGGATAGAAGACCTTTGAAAGAAAGGAATTCTGAGAGAAAGGTAATGCGAGGTAAAACGGGGCTTCAATGCTTTCACATTAACAGCCCGTACGGTACCTAAAAGGGTCATCTGTAAGTTTCTATATTACTTGTAGGTCAAGCCTTTTCTTTTTCATCAAAGTCAAAACGTACCTGCGTGCAGTGCGTCGATGGTCACATGAGCCCGGGGTATGTTGTACTGAGTCCTTGGGTAAATGGGACGGCCCACATTAATGGAGCTTCCTTCCAGGCCAGTGTTCATGCTTCCATTGGTAACAGCAGCTGGTCCCATGGCTGTGGAAATGTAACGAGAAATAGGCACGTTTTTGCCGACTAGTATCATATAGTATATTTCAATACCCATATATTTAAAGCAAAGAGTATTTCCTCCAGAGTGAGAAAAATGTAGTTACACTTTTGTAAAACTTTATGTGCAAAAAAAAAAAAAAAGAAAGAAAGAAAGGGAGAGAGTACATAAGTATCACATCTATTGGTTTAAAGTTCATAGGAACACAACCTAAGAATTTCGATGTTAGATTAGTGCTTTTATCATCGAATGTGTACAAAGAGCAACTACAAATTTCTGCCATGCAGAAATGGTAAGACCATGTACTGAATGCATATGGCACCACAAACTTGCACAGAATTTAGTTGGCACAGGGTGCCGCTTTCGAAGCTAGCTGTGCTGTATGGTGAAGCATCGATAATAACTAGGGCCATATGTACCTCAAAAGCCTTCATTCAAATTTTTGGCTTGCTACACTTTTGTGCTGGCAGCCTCGTACAGAAAGCAGAGGTGTAAATGGCAACCATGAATGGCAAATTTTATGCCATGTTAGACCACATTTTGAGCAAACTCTTCAAAAGCGTTCTCCATCAAAATGAAGCTTCAAGTTACAACAGAGGTGTGGTCATTTTCATTAGAAAATGTGAGCTACGTGGGACAGTGAATTCATGCGGAGATACGGTGAGGAGTAGAGTGTTCGCGAGAACCTAAATGGGTGAACGCAGGATAAATATATACTCACATGCTTTACTAGAATCAGGCAGTGACTTCCGAGAGTCTAGCGGTAACATCATGGGCTTAGTGCGTGATGATTTGGGCAACAGCGGCTTATCAGTTTTGCCACTGTCGTCGCTGCTTAACTGGTCTGTGCAGGGAGGGAGAAACGATGGGGGAAAACCAAAAGGGGGCACAGACAACATCCATGCATCAACGTTCATAATGTGACAGCAAGTGTGGGTGGGTGAAGTGGGCAGACAAACTGAACTCAACGAAACAAAGACACAAAAGTAATAGTGGGTGCTTTGAGAGACAGTGTGTCGGCACAAGCAAACCAATGCACCTGGTCAAGGCAGCTCATAATAATGGATGATCTGTTTCAAATTCAAGAATGAATTCATGAAAAATTTACTGCTGCAAGGCTTTTTTATAGCCAAAACCAGAGCGTACACACTCTCAGGGCAGCAAAATTTGGCTCGTGTAATGATGCAGAGAGACCTTAAATCATTCCCTAAGTGGCAAAAAAATGTCATTGAATAATTCCTTTGTCAATGTGGTGCTGTCTTTAGAAGGTGAACATGCATGCTTTGAAAGCTGTACAGGTGATAATTTTTTAATAAATTATGTTATTAAGTTCATGCACAAAAAGGGGAAATTTAACTCTAAATGAAACAACACAAGAAAGGGATCAGTCTGGTGAACAAGGTAAGCTAAGCTTACTGGCCCGTTAAAAGGTATTTATGTCATTGAGATTCGGTTCAAGGATGTTACATGACAACTTTACTCATATTCACTTTACTTACAGTGACTGAAAAACAAATGTGACATTTTTTTGTGAAAGTCAGGAAGTGAACTACTGGTGCATTGTCACGTGCAAAGCCTCAGTTATAACAATGCTTGTTATGTCAGTATACTGACCAAAGATCCGTTACTTAGTTGGCACATGATTTGAAGCCTCAGTACTTGAGACTGTACATGCTAGCCACAGACAATTATAGCACTGCTGCATTAGATCTAGTGTCAGCCTAGTGACCCGAACTGAAAGAAAGGCTACTTTTTGGAGATGTTAGTCTCGGCACTACACATTAAACATAACATTGTCAGGAGAGTAAGTTACTGACAATAATAATGTGACCCATTAGTGCTTCACAGCATTCACCTCCAGCAACATTGCTACATACCAGGTGCCCCAGCTAAACATAACCAAGGTAAAACACGGCGCCTCTTAGCACAATTAAACTAATTGAGGACTTTTGAGAGTGATGTGGCCTAGCCTGCAGTATTTTTCTATTCTCCAATCTTTTTATTCCACCAAAGCAATGACTAATCAGTTAATTTTTTTAATTATTGACTTCTGGAAAAAGTGCCGCTGATACACAAGTTATAGGTTATCTTGAAAAACAGCTTAATGAAGTGTTTGCACTAAGGTATCATTTATGTAAAGCACTTTGCTTTTACCGCTTGAAAATTATCATAAAATAGTAGGCATGTAATAGCTCTGCAAGAAATGCAAAGAAAAGAAATGCAAGAAAGCAAACTGGTTATCTGAAGAGGCTTTGCAAATAGCTGAGGAAAGGAGGATGGCAAAAGTTATGGGGGAAAGAGAAAGATACAAGGTTCTCAATGCGGATTTTCAGAAAATAGCAAGGAGAGATAAGAATGCCTTCCTGAACATACAATGCCAAGCAGTTGAGGACAACAGCCAATTAAGGAACACAAGAGCTCTGTATAAGACAATCAAAGATATCAAAGGAAGCTTCTGTGCTAAGCTGGGCGTGATAAAGGACAAACGAGGCAAGGACCTCACTGAAGCCTCAGAGATAAAGAAGAGGTGGCAGGAATACACAGAAGAACTGTACAAGAAGGACCCGAATGTGCAAACCCAACATAAGACCGTTGTGATTACTGATCTTGAGCCGGGCATCCTGAAGAGTGAAGTTGAATGGGCCTTAGCCAGCCTAAGAACAAAGCTAGCGGAATTGATGGCATTCCAGCTGAGTTGCTTCAAAACCTCAACCATGACGCTGTTAACATTCTGCATACATTATGTCAGAAGATTTGGACAACCCTGCAGTGGCCACAGGACTGGAGGAGGTCAGTTTACATCCCCATTCCAAAGAAAGGCAGTGCCAAGGATTGTTCCAACTACCGCACGATCGCGCTTATTTCGCATGCTAGCAAGGTGATGTTGAAAATCCTCCAAGGTAGGCTGCAGCAGTATGTGGATCGGGAGCTTCCGGACGTGCAAGCTGGGTTTCGCAAGGGCAGAGGAACTAGAGACCAAATTGCCAACCTTCGCTGGATCATGGAAAAAGCAAGAGAGTTCCAGAAACCCATCTACTTCTGCTTTATTAATTATGCGAAAGCGTTTGACTGCGTAGATCACAGCAGACTGTGGCAAGCTCTCCAAGAGATGGGAGTTCCTATTCACCTCATTTGTCTCCTCAGGAACCTGTATGAAGGACAAGAGGCCACAGTCAGAACTGGGCATGGTCTTACTGATTGGTTTCCGATTGAGAAAGGAGTGAGACAAGGCTGCATACTGTCGCCCTGCCTATTTAACCTATATGCAGAGTCCATCATGAGGAAGGCCGGTCTGGATGAGTCTTCAGCTGGAGTGAAGATTGCTGGAAAACGTATCAATAACCTTAGATATGCGGATGATACCACTTTAATGGCAAAAAGTGAAGTGGAACTCAAGAGACTTCTGATGCGCGCACAAAAAGAGAGTGAGAAGTTTGGGCTTAAACTGAACATTAAAAAGACAAAGATCATGGCGTCTTGCCCTATCAAGTCCTGGAGCATCAATGGACAAGAAGTGGAAGCTGTGACAGATTTTCTCTTCTTGGGCTCCAAGATTACCTCGGAAGGAGACTGCAGCCATGAAATTAGGAGACGCCTGCTTCTGGGAAAGAGAGCAATGGTTAGCCTTGACCGCCTAGTAAAGAGCAGAGACATTAGTCTGCCAACCAAGATAACTCGTGCTATGGTCTTTCCAGTTGTGATGTATGGATGCAAGAGTTGGACTGTGAAAAAGGCTGACCGCCGAAGAATTTACGCATTTGAATTGTGGTGCTGGCGAAGGCTCTTGAGAGTCCCTTGGACTGCCAGAAGATCAAATCAGTCGATATTGTCGACCATAAACCCTGACTGCTCATTGGAGGGTCAAATTCTAAAGTTAAAGCTCAACTACTTTGGTCATCTGATGAGAAGAGAGGAGTTGCTGGAGAAAGATTTGATGTTGGGAAAGGTTGAGGGTAACCGGAGAAGGGGTAGGCAGCGAACTCGATGGTTAGATGGCATCCTCGAGGTACTGCAGATGAAGTTATGTGATGTTAGGAAGATAGTGAGAGACCGAAAAGCGTGGCGTGACATGGTCCATAGGGTCACGAAGAGTCGGACACGACTGAACGACTGAACTGAACTGAATAGCTCTGCCGCTACAGTGTCCCCAGATGTGCCTCAGTGAGCAAAATCCGCTTTTATTTGGAGCGCTCTTCTGAATAGTGCTTTGTGCGCACACTGGGCGAGAAATATGAATCAACAGTCAGTCACAAATGGTACCTTTCTTAGTAAGTCATATCTTGATGCAAACATAGCAGCTAGACAATCTACAACTTTTGAATTTACACTTTGTTCCTGAATTCAATAATGAAAATACTAGCTAATTAGTCTGTATTATTTAACTATGGCAAAGGAAGAGATACTGCACATTAGGCCAGATGACTCTCAATAGTTCCCAGCTGGTTTCACTGGGGTCGAGATACTTCATGCTATCTAAAACCATGGTTACATTTAGCTAGGACACCTGGCGTATAGCCACACTAGTTTATGAGCTAGTTGGGGCTAGCTGGGCTGCCTCTATGTTCGGCTGCATACAAAAAAGAGCTGCCTTTGTACTGGAAGGCACTTCCACACTGGCATCAAGAATACTAAAATAATTCTGGCCTCTTATGAACATGTACGGGTTCTGCACACATGCACATGTAGAGTAATAAGCGAGGAACAAACATGCCAAGCAGATAAGTGCTATGGAGGGTTCATGCGTAGGCAACATGCAGGGTCTTGAAGCACACAGCCAGCCAGTAGTAGGGTCCCTAGAAATATTGCTAGTCTCTCGTCCGCCGGCCGCGACGGAGGCGGCCGCTGAATGATCGCTGCGGTGGCACTGCGGTGAAGCGGAGCGCCACTGCCGACGGAGCAGACGACGCGTGCGCCCGTGCGCTTCGAAATGCATTCGCTGCATGCTCATTCTCAGGTGCCTTGTACATGTGATGCCGCTCTTAGGTCTTTGATTTCAGTTTAGTCGTAATATTGAATTCGCAGCCGAGTTGTTGGCATAACCACAGATACGATTTTGTTTTTGTTTTTTTTCGTGAGCGAATTTTTGCGCGCATGCCCCTGATCCGATGTAGAAACGAAGCTGCTTTTTATACCCTATTATCCTGCTGAAGCTACTGCCGTGCCGTATTGTAATGAAGACTTCTTAGGATTTTGTGCAAACAATTGCGCTTGCATGGAGGGCTATACTAGATGCACATTCTAGGCTCCAAGGACCATGTGTGTGAGCAACAGAGCGCTGTCGCCGGCGTTTCCGTTCACGCTATAGTTTCATCTTAACTTCTTCGGACGTTTAGCTAAGTCATAACACGTATGTAGAACTAGAAACTTTCGGATGCATGCACAATTAAAGCACACAAGATGGGAACCCGAGCCCGTCAAATCGCACCGCGCTTCAGGCAAACTGCTGATAGGCATTCTTTGGTGCTTAGGAAGCCTAGTAGCCACTCATCAGAGTATGCTATCACTTTTGTTGGCTTGCGGTTTGCAACCTCTAAAACATATTTTAACAGCCAGCTGTTGAGAGGAAGGGCACTAACACTTCTTTCAAACTGTGTCCTTGTTCATTTTCATTTTTCATTTCACCTAGAGCTTTTACCAGCTTTGCCACCTTGTCCTTCGTACGACAAACTGCTCGAGACATAAAAGTCTGTTTCTTAATTTTTTCTTCTTCTTGGCAGGGTGTTCCGAGTTAAATTTTGCAAGTATTTGCAGGCTATATGCATGCTGCATCAGAAATAATGGTACAGTTCGTCGCAAATTAAGTAACGCCCATTGTAGGAGGGAAATTTGGTCTTATAGGCTTCAATCCGCTGCCAGGACACAAGCTGAGTTTCGCAATGTCCTGAAGAAAATTAATTACCTCTTCTGTCGACTTTACAGCTATCTCCTTGACTTTGTTTCCTCGAATGCACACAGCAGCATTCATGGCAACTTCACCTGTATCACTGTGATGGAACAGAACTCGCCGATTTGCGTAGATTGCCTCTGCCCCGGAGATTCGTCCTCGCTTGAGTGGCACTATGCGAATGTTAATTGCTCAACATACGAAAGATCGACATTTGTCCCCAGTAGCGGTGGCATGCAGCTTTCTGCATTCCTTGAGCAGACTCGTGTCACACGATCCACCACCGCTGTATTCTTCAACTGGCTCCACTGATGCTTCAGGATCAGTGCGCTGTTTTTCTTTTTCTGCAGGTCTCCCTGCTGACTGTTTTTGCTCGTACAAGTTGCGCTCCTTTCTCTTGAGAGGCAGGTGTTTCAACAAGTATTTTGGAGTGTCAGGAAACAGCGTTGAGATGGTATCCTTCGTGAGTTGCGTAACATCCCGGGGAATCTCAATTACCTTTACCTGTCTTAAAACAATAAAGCAGGGTTTGAAGTGTCGCTCACAAACGTCGACACTAGCTTGTTCGTGTTACAGTAATGTGAGGGCAACCCCGATCCGGATCCTCCGATATTTATATATACCGATATATATATCAACGTTCAGGATTTCCTGTCTGCAACTCACAAAATAATGAGGAAGATATCGCCACTTGTGGGTTTGCCCGCCACTGAAGCCGACAATATCGGCACCTGACGGCAGTGGGCCTTTCGCTGAGCAACCCTTCTTCGTACATTGCTTGCACGCAAGAGCCTTATCATCGTTCTCTCTTGAACTTTATAAGAACACAGCCAACCTATTTTCTTTAATTTATTACGCCTTTTAATTTTCGTTTTACATATTTTTTTATGCCCTAGCTGAGACAATAAATGCCTTTGCCACCGCGCTTGATGTTGCGCTCCCACTCTTGCCTCTTCCTGCGTCTTTCGGTGTCCTGGAGAGAGAGCATTTCACCTTGCACGAGCGCTACCCGCTCTTGCACCCGGGCAAGAAACACATGCTATCACTCTTACCCCGTTTTCTGGACATGACGCGATCACATATTCATAAAAAAGGCACACTTGCACACATGCTAGCTAATTTGCGCGCATTCCGGCTCGCGAGCGAAAAGAAGTGCACGTGGTGCATGAGCCTTGCCACGGCACCAACGGATCAGCGCGGCGCAGACTCTCAGTACGGCACAACCGCCACAGCACCACGTACACAACGCGACCATGCTCCGAATGCGTGCAGTGCCCCCTGCGCTTTCATCCGGGAAACGGCCAACCGGTTCAGTAGGGAACCCCGCTCGGACGGCAGACTAGCAAATACTTCTACGGACTCTACCAGTAGTAAACCACAAATGGCGCAAAACAGCATGAGGGTCCCCCTTCATTGGCTCTCTATTGTGCTAGGTGGCAGCTTCTCATTTCGGTTTCTGGTAAAGCACACCACCGCAAATCTCTAACAACATGCCTGCACGTTACATAGAGGGCTGCAGGCATCTTGCAATGCATTTAGTTACGTTGTTAGCAACTGTATTGTTATGCATATACACAGCATGAACAGGACAAGTGTGCAGGCAAGTCAGTTGCGCAGGTAAACAGCTGGATAAACTTTTTTTTTTTTACCTCACCACAAGCTCCGCGTGAACGAGCAATTTCAGCACTAATACAGCACCAGTGAACAGTGTTCTCTACCTAGCACTTCCGATGCGAGTCAGAAGTTGGACACTACCAAAATTTCCCATCCTATCCTATTTTTGCACCAGCACTTAGGTTCTACAAAGAGGAGCCATACATTTTTCAACACTTCCTCTGAATGCACCATCTCCTGAAAGCTTCAGCTTCAAATGACAGAAATTGAAGGGACTAAAGTTGTTAAAATTTCAAAGGTTTGATCCACACAGAGGGGCGACAAGAACTCCACAACATCATTTTTCGTGGCATAAAAGTTGATTCTGTGAATTTTCTGGCTATGCTGATGTTTGCTCAGCAGCAAGAGACACATTTAGGCCTTAGGAAATTGAATTAAAGAATTTCTTGTTTTAACCCCTTGATACAAATTGTGTAGTGGTATCAAAGCTAGACAGGATGCTGCGATCACCGTTTTGAAGTGAACGGTGACATATCCTAGCCTTAGATATCCGTGTAAAACTGGTCTTAAATGTCATCACAGTTTGTGAGAATTATCGGTGACAGCAATACTCAAATTTCATTTTTTTTTTTTTTAGTTTTCTCGCTTACAAAAGCTCCGTTCTATGCGAAAGTTGTCTCTTTAGTCGTTAGAATGCAGTGATCTATCAATGCACGCCAATTTCAATTTGTTATAAGCGACCCTTTCAAGATCCTTGCACTTATTGCTACTTGCTGTGATAGTGGTACCACAATGCATTCATCTCACAAGGCTTGTAGGAACCAGAAACGAGCTACACTCATAGCAAAGACGTCACCTTGCTAGCCATGCCTGAGAGCACACACAGCCTTGAAAAAAGGGACGCACCCATGTATCCTCCTCCAGAGTTTTTCTTCTTGTCGAGCGTGCCAATGTGCTCCTCGGAGATCTCCTGGGAGTTGCGCGATATGGGCGTGGCGGTCATGGCTGCCTCTGGGTTGCTGCTCTTGTCCATGGCCTTGAGTTCCATCTGATCATGGTGGATCCACAGGTCGGGTGGCTTCAGGTCCTTGGTTGCTCCCTTGCCTCCCTTGACAGCTGCACACTTTGCACTCGCATACCTGCGCACGTCACGCACACGGTCGCACAAGACTCAGAGACAGTAACACACATTGGGACACTCAGCTGTGTGCAGCAAGGAACAAAGACTGCAGCCGGTAAATTTTCACAGCAAGCCATGAAAGCACCTCTCCTCTACAAACTGCATGTCCAGCCTTAGTGTGCATAAAAATAACCCAGCTATATTCGCTAGATGCACCCAGTGGGTAGTGATTTGCTGTTTTGCCCTCAGACCGCACTCTTTTAGTGTGATTCTGGCCAGCAACTTTTCCCGCCCATTACATTCTGATCACCTAAATAATGCCAGCATTAGTTGCCTTCTGTACCGGACATGCCATGTAGCGAAGTGACCAGCTAGAGGAACAGAAACACTCACGTCTTGCTGTTGACTGGTCCAATGTAACCCTGACGTCGTCGGCACACCATGTAGCAGATAACAACCAGGATGAGCAGGATGATTGCAAAGCCGGATGCAATCGCAATGTAGAGAACATTGTTTGAAATTCCACCACCTAGAAAGGAAGGTTGCTTTCATTAGGGTCAACGTATTGCTAAGCATCATAGCATTGTGCTTAACGGCAAATCTAAACTGTTGTTCAAGAGATGCTGACAACAGAACAAGTTGGCCTGTATCGTTAGGGCACCCTGGCATATCACTAACACTATGCAAACAAAGTAGCTGAACTAACAAGTATACTGACCAGATGCATGCTCATGCATATAATTCAGATAATGCACAGTGAAAAAAAAAAAAGAAAATAATTTAGGCTCAACTCATCATCATGCCATGCATCCATGTACACTTACCATTGCTGGTAGCTCCGGAAGCAACCTCAAAACCTAAATTTTGCAACAGAACAAACCAACAACAAAATTAAACAAACACATAAGCAAACACAGAGGAAAGTGCACATATACAGTAACATGCACAAAAAAGCACATATGAACAAAATAAAACCCAGTTCACAAGCCATGCTTTATAACAGAACAAAAGTACAAGTGTGCATGGTGCACTTTTTGCTTGTGTTTGCCTTTTGAACAGCTGGGGTAAAAAAAGGGCAAGCATCTTAGACATGAACGCACAACTTGGTCTTCCTGAAGCTCAAATCCCAAAAACTCCACCGCGGTGGTGCAGTGGTTAAGATGCTCAACTACTGTGCTGGATGGAGTACCCAGGTTCGATCCCGACCGCCGGTGGCTGAATTTCGATGGAGGCGAAACAAAGTGGCGTCCGTGTGCTGTGCGATGTCAGTGCACGTTAAAGAACCCTAGGTGGTCAAAATTTTCGGAGTCCTCCACTACGGTGTCTCTCATAGCCTGAGTCGCTTTGGGACTTTAAACCCTACAAATCAAACCAATCAAATCTCAAAACTTGTGCGCATATCATCATGTAAGCAGCAAGGTGTAAAGACATGTTACTAATGTATGTGTATATAATGCTTATGCCACACTAAACTAGTATGCACTTCAAGTAGACTGTGCTATAACCATAGGAGTGCAAGAAAATGAACCTGCATACACCTATGAGTAGCATTGTTTATTATGAGAAGCCCTGTATAATGCCCATAAGTTCCTTTTCATGTTGAGCTGCCTGAAATATATCTGATGCAGACATTTGATTACAGCTAAAATATTGTAGAGTTGTGGGTACTTCCTGTGGCTTACTGCAAAGCTGCAATGAGTAAGCCACAGGTAATATGAAATGGAAGCTTGGATAAAACTTAGATACGATGTCTGAAATTTATCAAAAGAAAAGTCTTGAGTTTCATGACATGAGTCGTAGTAAATATGTGTGTGAATATGAAAATAACCTAACTTTCACATATACACTACTTAAATATAGCCCTTTAAAGTAGGCGTCTTGTAAATGCAGTCAGTGTGTACTACACCTTACAAATATTCGTAACACTGCAATGAGCATACAGCTAGTCATAGCTGACAGATTGCCTAACGATAACTGCCTGTAATACGAGCAAATCCAGTCAATTTTTGCACTGTATTGATCACTGCTCCTATGGTATATAAAGTGTAATGACCAGTGTGACGAAATACAAAGCTTCCAACACCACTGCTGCCAAGGTTCAAGGCTACAATGTACAACATATATCTTAAATATCATTTCTTATTTCAAACCTTAGTTATTTTTAAAACATATGTCAGCTCACATCTGTCAAAATTTATATCTATTTTTAAACCACACCACCAAAATGGCAAATGTTTGTACTCGGCCTTTTATTAAGCCTCAACATTGTCAACAAGCTACAACCTCCGTAAAATATAGACTCCATCCGGTGACTTGGTGCAATATGGATGAGAACAGTGTTTTTAATGTGCTTTGATGGACAGCTTTTAGAAGGCAAAACTGAAAAAAGACATTCTATGAACATTTCTTATACCCCCTTCAAAATCAGAATACCATAATTATTTGCAAATTTTAAGCATACACTGAAAAACCATTTGCTGAGACTCCCTCCCAATACAGGAGTAAAGTGCCAATTACCTTCATCATCACTTGAAACAGAGAGCGCAATATTCAACACTACTCAACAGAAATATCTTTAACATCGTCCGTTACAATGAAGTCACTAAACATAAACTTATGCCTGATCCACCGCAAGTACTGCCGCACATTATCATGAGCTGCCACATTTCCGTACAGAACACCGTACCAGTTTTGTCACATGCTGTTGAGTAATGTGCAATTGTGGGATATTGCCAAGAAAAAGGCAGAATGTTGTTTTATAGTAACCAAACAGATTATTTTTAATAATATTATAAGAGTGAAACAGGTAGCAACTCTATATGCACCCTTTTATTATCTGTTCATTTAGGCAGATTTTATATCACCATTTTACTCTTTGCGGAAAACAGTTGGTATCAAAAGCTGAGGACAACTTAATTGGAAGAACATGGCACCCGCTAAATGCCATCCGGCTCAGCTGTCATGTGTACTCCATTCTTCAAAGCAGTTCACATAAAGGTGATCGAAATTTATTGTTCATAACCCCCAAAACTTCTCTGTTTTACCACAGTGAGAGCAACAACAGCAGCTTTAGCTTTCTCATTTTTCATACTCAGCTTCCAACCATACGTGATCATTTCCTACGCACCCAATCAAGCTTCATTAGTAGCTCATAAAATATCATAAAAAGCTCTGTGACCATTTGCAATCAGCTTATGACTTCTCCAAAAGCCCGCTCATGGCTATCAAAGCTGAAATATTTCACCGTGTACTGCCGCTTTGTGATTGTACTTGAAAGAGCCATTAGAAGCTTAGAGACCTTCAACGAAATCATGTGTACGCTTTCATCTCCGTGAGTGTCTCTTCTGTGCAACCAAATCATGGTGACGACCATGTCACAGCACACACAACAACCAAGCGCCGAGCACTCGTGGCCATACAGGAGGAGACCGTGCGGCACCATGCTGCGAGAGGGGGTGCGCGGCTGGAATAAGGAAGTCTTGCAGGAGTGACACCCACACAGGGCGATGCAACATACTCTTGCCTGTGTGGTAGACCACTTCGGAGGACAGTGGGCCGTAGCCCTTGCCGTTGCGGGCCTGGATCTTGAAGTGGTAGCTGGTGTCTGCGGTGAGACCCTTGATCACGGCCGTCATGCGGTCACCCACCACAGCTTCAACGACCCAATCCGTGTCCTGCTGAGAGTTGTCCGCTGTATACAGGATCACGTACCCTGCCCAGCAAACAGGAGAAATAAATTACAAGGGTTCAACGCTGCTGAACCAAATATTGAGCGAAAGCATTAGCTGCGGGTGACCGAGCGTTCTTCTTCTTCTCTTTTTCTTCTTCTTCAGCCCACATATAAAAAAAGCCTTGCTTTAACCAACCGATATGAACGTGCCTTAGTGGCCTATAGGGGTAACGTGAATGCCAGGATCCTAGCAGGCTGAATCTGACATAACCGTCCCATGTGAAATGAGAGACCCAAGTTGGCAGCTCCTGCCAGCTTGGGGTCGTCTACAGGGGTCGTCTAAAGGTCAAAGGTCAAACGTGGTTACTGCCAGGACCACGCTGACGGCTTGAAAGTGCTAGTAGTATTGCTTTCGCAATAAAAAAAAGATTGTTTAACGTGGCTGTTGTCAGTCGTTATCTAGCTATAGCTAAAAATGAACTCAAAGCAGCAGGCTTTCTCAGTGTTGCTGTAAAATTACTGCCAAGCCCAGAAGCGCTCTGTTTTATTCCTAAACAGAAATGGTTACTAACTATTTAATTCTAATGAGATAAGAATGGTTAACGATATTTCAATTCATAATAGTTTTTCACAGTATATTCATAATTAGGCAATACAGCCACTTATGAAAGAGCTGTGAAGCAATTGAGTAATCTGCATTTAAAATGATCTAGGAGAAATTTTGCCAGCACAAACTCAAAGCTTGTTACATATTTTTTTTTTTTTTCTACCAGGAACCATGTCAGTTATAGCCAGTTATGAAAGCAGCAAGGCATGGTGAACAATGCTTAATTAATTTAATACCGAAACCTTTTTGGCCGCTAGTAATCTGTGCATAAACTATTGGATCTCTATTGCATGTTGAAACCAATAAAACCATGTGGCTTCACAAGTACAAATACATTGTCTTCGAGACATCATTAGTATGTATTCCAGAGAGGTTGCAAATAAATTCATCACATTTCACACACGAACAAGCATTAGTTATGCGCTTTCAATGTGAAGCTGCGATCAGCAATTCTGTTAGGTTATGCTGCAAGCAGCCACAGCTACCACCATTGTTACGAGTGGCTTTGCTCAACCTGGAAAAATGCAATAAGAAGTAATACTAACGCACTGTAACCTAACGCATGACATACACAGAACTGCAGTAATGGCCTTTCCATTAGGCTGCACAGGAGGTTCTTAATAGCCATAAAAGATAGAATAAACAGAACAGATTACAACTTGAAAAAGAAGCCAAAGTGCGCGAAGCAACAGCTCGCTTTTCTGTGCATTACATTTAGATTTGACTAATTTAATTTCCTTAGTGTATCAAGGCAAATCGACAGCTGATCGCAGATGCCTGGGACACTATCACTTTACTTAGTAGATATAAAGCAAATGCACAGTTAACCAAAAAATAAAATAGAGCAGCTTATTTCTACAAGCCAAAATATCAACCATCCAGGTATTTGTCAAAGGCATTTACATAATTTCTGCTCAAAAATGTGTTGACCATAGTTGACCATACACGTTGAAAAATTAAAATTTTTGTATTTCCAGGCTGTCTAAAGCCACAGACTACACAGTTAGGTATTTTTACTATCAAAACTGCTTCTTAGAACATGTCCTGTCCAATGATTCTCATGACCATGATATTTATTTAGACATTCAATATTCAACGTTCATTCATCAAAAAGGCTGCTACAGTGACATACACATTTGTAAAAGGGTAGTTTATTGTTGTAGGGCAGGAAATGCACATAGTGTAAACAGCTACATGCAGACAAGCTTTAACTAATGTGTACACCTTAAGAATAATTTTCTTAAATAAATCACATTTCTATAAGCTTTAAACAATTTAAAGGTTATTTACTTTGTTAGAAAAAATACATACACATAAATTTTCCTTTCTTTTCACCCTCTCACTTTGCATGATCAGTCTGATATTTGCCATTAAGAAAAAGTGTGCAATGGTTACCACAACCATACCTGTAATCATGCCATTCTGCTGCTTTGGAGGCTGCCAGTGAAGATTTACGGTGGTTGGGGAGTCTTCACTTGGAACCACAGTCAGGTCTCTTGGTGGACTCGAAGGCGCTGAAATTGGGCATTTAAAAGTGTCTTATAATATATGCCACTGAACATCTTTATTTTGCTGTTTTCCATTGCAAGCTCAAAAAAAAAAAAAAAATTGTGCTACTCTGAATGTTTTAATTCATACCAGGTATTTGTGCGATACCAATGTACCAAGCTCTTAAAACAAATTTGGACAATGCAGACATAAGAAACCTAATGCGTGCCATTAGTAATCATACAGCGCAAGCGAGAGCAATGTTTACACTGCACTTCACAGAATAATTAATTTAATTAAACCAATTGATCAATAAACTGCAGAATTTTGCATCAGGTATAAGCCTACCAACAATTGGATATGACTAGTCCACATAACAAATAACAGAGAAAGTAAAGAGAATGCTTTTGTATTGTTTTCTAGACATTTTAAATTTTATCTTCAAAACGTTTTTCCAGATATACTGCAGTTTTGGCAGTTGAATTTATTTGATTGTTAACATACATCTGGTAATTCTCAAACATTGATGCCTTGAATTAAATGTGAAAGAAATATCAAATGAATTCTGATTCATATTCAAAATTTCGAATATTCACATAAATTTAAATACTAACAACAAAGGAAAAAGAAAAACTGTCTTTCATCCCGAATTCTGTTGATATTTGGGAATAGCTTTGTCATTTGCTGAACTGCCGGGCTGTCTCAAAAATTAGTCGGATGTATTCCTTCAATACCAATCATTTCTCAGCACAATCCTCAGCATACCAATCACATTTGCGTATTGCAAGTTCTGAACGCTAGCATTCCAGAAAATTTGGGACATGTGTCTGTGGCGACTCACGGCTCTCCTGTGTGGTGTTGAGGACATCCATGCTGTAGGCACTTTCCCGGCGACCCTTGACGACCTTGACGGCGAACTCATACAGGGTGTTGGGTCGCAGATCGTCAATCATGCAGTTGAGGTTGGTGGAATTGAAGTAGCGATACTTGGGCTGGCCGTTGGCCTTGTAGCGGACCGTGTAGAAGCGGTTGTCCGTGATCACCTGGCTGCTAGGCAATGTACTGTCGCTCCAGAAGAGGACCACCGTGTTAGGGGACAGCACGATGGCCTTGAGACCCACGGGTGGCAGCATTGGGACCAAAGGCTCAGGGGCTGAGGGCAAGTGAATGAAAAGCAGCGTGAAAAGCAGCGTGAGAAGCTGGTACGCAAACCTTGGCAGCACCCGAGCAGAGCAGCATGCAAATAAAGTGGCAATTTATGTTGCGCTAACAGAACAAAAGCACCGTACATTAAAAAAACAAGAAACAAAAACAGGTGCTTTGAAATATTCTTGGATTCCCTTCAGTGGTGGAAATTTCTCATGGAAGCATTTCTATTCAAACCACGCAAAAATTAGCCTTCCCCCCCCTTCCCCCCCCCCCCTCCAAAAAAAATAAATAATTAAAGGGTCTCTTTAATAATAATAATAATGTAATAATAATGTTTTATTTACACCCAATGTGTACATAAGATGAGGGAGCACAGCAGAAAAAAGTTGTCGTAATGACAACTTGACAAGGCCGCAGGCTCCCAAAACAATAACAATGACAGCTTCACATCGGCAGTGCAGAAAATGTACAATCACAAAGTATACACACTAAAATTAACATAACGTTGCAACAGACAACATTCTTCACGGGGGGGGGGGGGGGGGGGGCTGGGCGGGAATAGAATGAGAGAAAAAAAAAGCTAATACAACACTAGTGCAGACTTCTAGCATAGGAAAATAATAATGCACACCTCTAAATGGACAAAAAATGTTTTCTAAGCTCTTTATAAGTGATTGATTCAAGTTTAATGTGTTTTCTATCCAGATCGTTTAATGTTCGTGGCAGTATGTTGTGTAATGTTTGGAGACCATAGTTTGGTCTGTATGTGTGTACCTTCCATTGTTCATTTTGGCGTGTAGCGTACGCTCTGTCGTTTGCTTTCAGTTCAGCTAGTCACTGCAGAGATCTAGAATTATTTATGAAATCTCGTTTAAGTGACTTACATAGTCGATAGTCGTAAGCTTTAGTAACTGGCATAATATTGTATTTTTTAAAGAGATCATGAGTATGAAAATAACGTGGGACATTTTCAATAATCCGAAGAAACTGCTTTTGTAACACATAAACTTTTTGCGTGTTTTCTTTAGTGGTTGAACCCCAACCTAAGCCACAGCAGTTAAGCCGTGATGAAAATAGGGAGTTATATATTAGTGTCATAATATTACGTGGCAGAAAATTATTTCGATAAGCCAGCTACACTACCTGCGCGAGTTTACTTGTAAGGAAATCTACATACGCATTCCATGAAAGGGTTTCATTAAAGATTACACCTAACGTCTTGAATGTCGGTACGATTTCTACTGGTATGGTCTTGATATTGTTTTCGTTATTATTATGCTCTTGTTTCTAGGGCGAAACAGAACTGCTTTTGTTTTCGTTGTGTTTATTTTAAGCATGTTCATGCGCGACCATTCTTCTAACGCAGCAAGTGTTAAATTTGCATTATCAATGAGTTATCAATTTGCATTATCAAGAGGAAAATGGCGAAAGCCTACCCTTCCTATCCCATAATTTGCCTCCCATCGTTAGCCTCTTGTCGGCATTCGTTGCAGTGCTACATATACCTAATTATAATTGGTTTACAGGAAAGGAAAGGCGCAGTATCTGTCACACTTTCTCCGGCAAGTGTGAGTTTGGATGGTACATCATCGGTCCTGTCGCATGGCGTTTCTTGGCGCGCGTTGAAGTGTGGTATTGCAGATGGCAGGGACGCATCCTGCCTCGGCCAATCATAATGCCGCAAAAGCGGGACACACTTTGTCCACGACAGCATGAGCCATTAAAGGCTTTCGCCCTAATAAAGAACTGACTCTGGACTACAATTAAATTTGAAGACCCTAACCATACAGTGAGCTGTACAGCAACAAAGCAGATAACAGATGCAGTTCACATTGGCATTTTTCTTCATTGCTGCAACTAGGCAGGCATCTTATACAATTGGTTCAGCTTCCACTAGATAAGGAAACATATCACGGCATTAAAAGTAATCTGCCACGGAGATAAGTGCCTTTTAAGTGTATCTGAGCAATGATTTGTACTTGAACAAGGAGTCTATGCATATCACCACAACGTAAAATTGATGAAGTATGAACTCCCACATAGGCTGATCAGTTTTTGAGGCTGCGAAGCAGCACAGCAGTAGAGGTTTCTTCGAGTCTTATCTATATCAAGTATAATGCGTTTTGATCATTACACGCCTAGGTTTCAATTAAAGGTATCAGAGATACTGCAATACTAATTTACCCATTAAAATTCTCTTTCATTCAAGTATATACATACTGACAAGTGTCACTTTAGGGTAGGATCAGTTGGTGCCTTACAGGAGCCCCGAGGTATAAGGAACGGTTCAAAAGCGAGTAAAGATAACTGTGTTATTAGCATAAAAAACAAAAGACAGAGCGAAACAGAGCAACATAACGCCTACTTTATTTGTTGCTTACATTACTTGTGGTGCTTACCGAATTTCTGCAGTCATCGTTTAACAATTAGCAATGCTGAAAATATAAACTATGTGTAAGTGGATCGCAGCTTACACAATGTGTGCCTGAGGTTTCTACAATGCAGAAAGAAATGCATTGACAATGTAAAAAGACTTTCAGAAATCTCACATGATACTTACTTGATTCAATTAGTGTTTTCACAGTTTCATAAATGGGCTGACCGTCACCAATCTGGTTAAATGCTCGTACACTGATCACATACTCATTGGAAGGCTCTGAAAAGATGAGAACAGGCATTATTGAGTGGCTTCATCAATATTTCAAGAGTATATAACAGCACATTGAGGTCAGGCTACATGTTAGCACAATAGTAGGCCTCAGAAATATGCCTGAATAAATAAAGTCAAGTTACATACATAAAACCAACAAAGAGCATGACAGTTCAGGTTACGTGGATCGATTATTTCAAGCCCTCGTTATGCAATGAACAAGGTCAGAATTAAATGCAAAACTGCTTTTTGCTTCCAGGTCACAACTGTGAAATTTGCAATAAACATGAATTGAGAACAAATAAGTGAATCATTAGTATTTTCAAAAAATATCTAAATGATGCCAACCCTCAGATTGTGTTTAGCAGCATGCAGTTTGTCCTCAATTCAGTTTTTGTATGAAGCAGCAACAATATTTGGAATGAACAGGTGCCCTCAGTAATGGTTTAGTCATCATGAAATTAAAAAATGGTGTGGACTGAACTCAATGATATTCAAATCCCCTACAACTCTTTTGTTGCAACCTCCAGGAAAAAAAAACACAGCTTTCACACATAGCTGTCTATAAGCAAGCTAGTCAAAGAAGGACTCTTCTAATTCTGCAAACACTGAAATGTAAAATTCTTGCATGAAAATGTTTTCTGTGACCTTTCTTATTACTCCTTGACGGAGGAGGTCGAGGAAAGGCTAAGATTACGATGGCAAGAATTTATGCAAAATAACAATAAAATTACAAATGACATGGTGTTTTGACATAGACACACGACAATGATGAGACTCGCACAAAGAAGTCTTGTTCGCAATGGAATGGCATGCTTTAAAGGGCATGGTCCACCCTCTGAACGAAAATATTTTCTTCCCCAGTGACTGAGGCTCCACCCCTGGAACACAAAGCCGCAAACATTTTTTGAAAAGAGTAATCACTAGTGCAGTTACAGCCACTGCCTTCATTCAAAAGCCGAAAAGGGAGCCCCCCTTTTTCTCACCAGGATCAGTCTCCGGCATTTCTTACAAAATCAGGTGAGGGCCCGTACGTCTGTCCGTTTTTCTGTGTTCGCAGTGAAGCGACTGTATGACCAGCACAACACATATAACACTCTGAAGCGTGCATGGACTAGGCAAGAAACCAAAAGCTTTCTTTTTGTGTGGCTGTATGCTCACGCAAAAACAAAAAGGCATGACAGAAATGCACGTAGTGAGCGGCTAACACAATTAGCGACCTACGCCCACCTTTCACCCCAGAAAGATAGATCAATTGATGCCATCCATGCTGCTATGCCGCACCGCAGGCCAGAGTAGAGAACAAGGAGGTTGACTTTCTAGAGGGGAGCATGAGAGAGCTTTGATTTGTGTTTCTGCTGCTTCCCGGCACGTGCATCGCTGTAGTATTTTGCAAAGACTATTTCCAATACCTGACGAAAGCACTGGACTTGTTTGTTTATAAATGCCATACTCTGTACAGTGGCTATTTAAGTATGATTCGTAGACGTCTGATACATTATGTTAGAGAGTACTATTTCAGATATCATTTCTCATCAAATATAACATTTTCGTGCTTATGTATTTAAACAGGACTCCCCAGAAAAATTCTTACAGCTTATTCTCAGCCATTTATTGTAAAATGTGCTATATTTTTAATTTTGTTACACAAAATACAGATGCTATAAGCTCTAGAACATGCACTAGTGACATTAAACAATTTTAGAAGCCAGCAGAGTGTTCTACAGCTTTAGGCTGCTTTCATCTAAACCCTGTCAAGCCAATATAAATGGCATCGTGGCAAATGAAGAGAGCAAAGACTCACGCAAGTTTTCAATTGTGTAGTAGCGCTGCTTCCCATTGAGCACCTTGGTGTAGACGTCAGGCAGGCCTATGCCCCAACCAATGGTGTAGCCACGAATCATGATGTCCAGGTTCCGCGGGGGAGCCCAGCTCACAAAGATACTCGTTGACGTTGGCTTCGCTCGCAGTCCGCTTGGCTGATCAGGCACTCGTGACTCTAAGCAGTGGGCAAAGGAGGATGTGAGAATGATCTCTGTGTGGTTATCATCGCACAAATTTTATCCCTGTGCCACGTCTAGCAGACAGCAATGAACAGGTAATAAGAATTCACTGAAAACCTGGCAGCACTCTTGCAAAATGTTTACTGCAGGCTCTTCATGTTCAATACAGACCTAGCTTGCACCAAGCTATCAACTACTCAGCAAATCTGGCCTTACATAGCTTCATCTTATTCTAAATAAAAGTAGTTCAATAAAAAAGGAAGTTAACAACCAGACGAGCATAAAATCATATGACCAAAGAAAGAACCACCCTGTTGTGCTGCCAAAGTTAAAAGGCTCAGCCAGAAGTGCAATGGAAAGCATGAGAGGGTGTTTCACATATACAAGGTGTTGCACAATTAGACGCGCGCTGTAGAATGCTTCTCCCAGCTAAACCGCGGAATCCTTGCAGTTCAAATTTCGCACAGAAATCGCATTTTGTCGCTAGTATTTTTTAATACTAAATTTGTTTAGGGTACTTGCCTGATTCGATCAGAAGAAGTAAAATATTCCCATCGCCTGCGGCGGCGGCGACGCCAGACGAACCGCTGCCCCAGCGATGGGACTGGGGGCGCCACCTCATGCTGCTTACAACAACTTAAACCTGCCAGAAACGTTCGCCCCCTCTTTTCCTGCTACAAAGTTGTTGTAAGCAGCATGAGGTGGCGCCACCAGTCCCATCGCTGGGGCAGCGGTTTGTCTGGCGTCGCCGCCGCCGCAGGCGATGGGAATATTTTACTCCTTCTGATCGAATCAGGCAAGTACCCTAAACAAATTTAGTATTCAAAAATACTAGCGACAAAATGTGATTTCTGTGCGAAATCTGAACTGCAAGGATTCCGCGGTTTAGCTGGGAGAAGCATTCTACAGCGCGCGTCTAATTGTGCAACACCCTTTACACAAAGAAATCCGCAGTCTATCGCATTGCTGAGAGGAGGTGTGGACTTAAAATTTATACAGTGAAAACTCGTTAATTCGAACCTCGGTAATTCGAATTTTCGGATAATTCGAACTACACTACTTGGTCCGGCCAAGCTCCATAGAGATCTGTGTATAAAAAAGCCTGTTAATTCGAACGTGGGTCGGTTCCGCTACGGATAATTCGAACTACGCGCCGCCGCGTCTGGGCGGCTTGGCGCACATCACGCGGAAAAAAAAAAAAAAAAAAAAAAAGAGGGGGGGGGGGGGGGGTGTAAAGAAACACCTCCGTGATCCGCAGGCATAATTAGAGGCTGCGCACGTCCAAAACGGGGACAGAATAAGGAACCAGGTAAAACCATGGAAGAGTGGGTAAAACTTAAATGGCGCCATGACCGGCGTGGCGGCCGGCGGCGTTGAAGGGAGGGGACGCGGCCGCGGCAAGGTCAGTGCATGGCCGCGCGGCGGCAGCTGCCTGCTCTCGCTTCTGCGCAACCTCCGTAGCTCGCAACTAAATACTCGTTAATTCCAACCCTGTTAATTTGGAAATAGGGGTAAGTACTGTCGGCGCGGTCCCAGCCAATGCCCATAAAAGGCTATGATCTCGGACGGGCACTATGGATTAAACTTTTTTTTTTTTTTTTGCGATACCCATCCATCCTTCCACCCATCAGTCGTCAACGGAAGCACGCGAGTCAGCCGCGATCATGAGGCCAGCTTTTAGCACCGTTCGCTCCGATGATTAGAGTGGCAGTAGATGATTAGAGTGGCCCGCCCAAGTCGCTCATAGCATGATAAAGCGAACGTACTGAAAAGGAGGCTTGCACAACCGGATAAGCGCTGGCACTTTGCCAAGTTCGCTTCCCTCCCTGCGGGAGCTAAAGTCAAAAGATAAACACGCCGTTATCGCCGCGCAGCATCTTGGCGCACTGCCAAGAAATGCGTTGTGGACCGTGAAGGCGCGAAACAGAGGGACGCGCTAACGACTGGCGCCTTTATTATTTTTTTTTTTTCTTTCAGATTCGTAGGCACAAATAGGGGCTGGGTGGGTTCATTATGCGAGCGAGTTCGTTACGCGACTAAATACGGTACATTTACCGTAGTACAAACGGTTTTGGTCAGTTTTTTCGAGGCCATTCGATAATTCGAACATCGGATAATTCGAACATTTTTTCCGGTCCCGTGAAGTTCGAATTAACGAGCTTTTACTGTAACAGGAAGAGTACAGCGCATTCTAGGACAGATAACAGAGATTCTATTATTAACAGTTGCAAGCCAGCCATTGCAAGGATCTCACGCCCCTGCCTTTGCATACTTGTGTTCTTTGAGTCAGGCAGTGTGCTTAGCCATTCTGTTTGCATCTGTGTTTTTAGGAGCCTTTGCTATCAGCTGCTTGCTTTAGCTAGACTTACTGCTTTTAGCGCAGTACTATGCGCTTCAGTGTTCAGCTGAGCAAACAGATGAAAGATGTCAATGATTTTGCAGCTATCAAGCGTTCGGCACAACTACTGCCAAGCATTTTGAAGCGCAGACAAAGCTGATGAATAAGGATTGACAACTGACAATGTTCAGATGCTGCTGCCATGATCACAGTGTCGCCAAATGTGGCGCCACATGTGGCGCCATACAGATATTGCTGTAAAAATGAAGTTGTTTGCAGTAAGGACCTAATATTAGACAACAGTTTGGGTAAAAATTGGGCAAGTTGACGCAGTACAGTCAAATTTTGCAGCGAATAAGTAAAAAGATCATAAAATAGTTCAATATAGTCAAAATTTGCAATACAAAATTTTGTAAGAAATGCATGCAAAAGCAGTGTGGTTCAATCACTGAAACAAGTTCAAATAGCATGTGCTGACCGCTAAGTTGAAACTATCCACGCCGCTGTATCTTCTGTGCCCCTGTTGGCAAATGTAAGATAAGAACAGTATAAAGCAAGAACCTTCACGCGAACGCTGCACAGTATTTCCATTAGTCACTTTTGTACTGTGGCAAAGCCTGTCACCTGTGATAGAAGCAAACACAGGTTGGTGCTGGGAGTTCAATGTAATCTATTCAAGGTGAACCACGTTCCACTAAGTAAAGTAGAAATTACATGGCTTTGTTAGAAATATTTAAGAAGAGTTTGATACAGTCAATAATTCATAATATCAGTGTTACATTATATTGTGGTTTGATTTTATCATTTTAGGAGAACAGTGCATAAGAAAACAGGATGTGGGAAGAAACTGACACAGTTTGTTCCTAGATACTGTCTATGTACTTTTTTCATATGCTGATAAATCTACTAACTTCTGATAATCCGCTGCGCAGGTATAATTTCAAACGCAGCATTCTGTAGGGTACATATACAAAGTGCAGAGTGTGCACACGTCATCATGGTGATGAGCTTGGGCAACAGTGTTCAGCATGCTCCAGTCACGTTTTCAGACTTACCATCGAGGTCATTCTGGTATGTCTCCACAGTCATCCAATCCGTGGCAGGTCCTGTCCCATTTACAGACAGAGCAGCAATTTTCACACTATACTGAGCACCTTTTTCCAGACCTGAGAAGAAGAGAAAGTTATGATGTGGGTAAACAAAATGGAACGAAATAAGATTAAGGAATATATGAGCCAGAATTTAACAGCACAGAGAACATGCTGGAAACATACAGGATGTTGCACATGTACCCTGGTTTAGGCTCGTTAAAAAGCAGTTGCTTTGCATAAAAAAATTGAACTGGTTTTCTTGGCAGCTACCATAGGCAAGTTGACGATGATCAATCAGCAGACAATTGCTAATTGCCATGAGCAAGGTAATGTGCACGCTAATTAAAGACGGTTAATAAAGGGCTCAATCACGAAGCTGTACACAATCAAATGAACATCCTGCAGCAGAATGATATCCCAGAGAAGGTAATATTGAAACACCTTGTTTCATACTTCGTATACACTACGTGAAACAAAGTTAAAAGAAGACAGACACATAGGGAAGTTCAGTGATCTGACAACTATCACAGCTAGTACTCGAGCTCAGTGCACATCAGCAAAAAAAAAACATAATCAAATAAATCATGCTATACAGCTTGTGCACAATGATGAATGTGAGCCAAGACCAGACATGCACTGCAATTTCTTCACCAATGCAACTTTGCTGTGTCAAGTTTCACTTTATATTTGAAAGAGGGAACTGTACTGCTACCGTGAATAACTACTAACAGGGCACTGCATGAACTCTTAATTAATTTCTTCAAAAACAGAATTTGCTTTTCAATGAACAGAAATTACTCAACAAAAAGTACTCGAAAACTATTATATTTCCATGCGATCCCTTGCTACACTTTTAACTTTCTGATGCTTCTAGTCAATAGCCTACTTTTAGAGCCAAGTAACAAGGTCAGTACTAAAAAAATGCAAGTCAACGTCTCTGTTTCCTTTAGAATGAGAGACAAACATTTCTTGTCCCCAAAGTGGCACATAGGCTACGAAGGACACCGTAACGAAGGGCTCTGGGCTACTCTGGACCGTCTCTAGTTTTTTTAACCTGCGCTGACATCACACTGCACATGGCTATTTTTGTACTTTGCCTCCGTCATAAAGCAACCGTTGCAGTTGAGATCGAACCTGCGACCTTGGGATGAGCAGCCAAATGCCAAAACTATCACGGCGGAGTTCTGATTAGAAATTTTTATGAATAAATCGTTGCTAGTTTGCACGACATGCGTAGCAATTTTGTGTCCCTTCATATATATGCCTTGCCAGTTGAAAACATTGTGAATGTGCAGTTTTGGTTAGTGCGCAATGAGAGCTGTTGCAACTGAAGGCCGCAAGTGCAACATGGAGGCAACGACAGCCCTCTCACATGAGAATCATCGTACCTCCTTTTTCGATTTCATGCACTGTCCACATACAAATATGTCCTGGCAAGTTCCCACTTCATGGCAGCAGGTAACTGCATGGTGTGCACTATACCTGCAGTGTGTCCTATATGGACACCCAGTGTACCTGGTGAAAGAGCACGCATACTAACCTGACAGGGCGTACAGCCTCCTGTTTCCATCAGTGGTTATGGTGTCTCCTCTTCGGCTGCCCTTCAGCTTGTACCTGATCTTGTAGCCCGTTATGATGCCGTTCTGGGACTCCTTTGGTGGGGGCTCCCACCTAATTATGATACTCTGTGATAACGGGAAAACACAAATTGTGAGGATTTATACACTCGGAACAAATTTCACAACGTAAACATAAACAGCAGCCTGCAGTCAGTGATTTATTTAATTTAGAGCCTCGCTGAGTGCGCAAACACTTCATTGAAAGAAAAGGGAGGGGGAGGAGGAAGGGTACTAGCTTGCACATGCTAAATCTACAGAGGCTATTAGTTTACAATGTAAAATAATTAATGAGCACTTTGTAACAACAATTGCTCTTGTTTAGGAACTGCAGTGACTGCCCCACCAGAAAATACTGTAAAATATGAAGTATAGGTCGACCCTCTCAACTTACCAGTGCTAAAATAAAAAAAAAACAAATGAATGGCACACGCGAGTCAAGCGGCTCTGCACATTGATGACATTATTTAATTTTATTTGCACTGGAATGCTGCTTGTACGTCCATTACATACCATGTAGCCATGAGGTATGCAAGTGTTATAAGAGCTTGAATTGGATGTTAAATCCCTCCTGCTGTGTACGTCCCACAGTGAACCATTCCCTGTCCAGCACTATGCTGATGTTGCATTTCCGAAAATATTTTCACACTGTCTTTATGATGAAAGACTACACGTGAACTACAACCAGCCACAGTTGGCAGCATATATTATAAAGTATGCGCATTCAACCTTTAAATGCCTTTACTGAGCCATTTATTTTGGGTCGCCACAGAACACTGCTGATGATGGCATTGGTGATGAAGGCTACTGACTTCAGCTGCCCATTGCAGCAAGACTCCTGTTGTTATCCACCAATGCTCATAATATAAGAAGGTGGCCTACTTTTCCTCTTCTTTTTGCCTATAATAAAGTTTCTACCTACACTACAATATTTCATAGCACTTATCTTGCCCTGCTTAAAATATGAAAACTATTACACGCAGTAACCTAGTATGAAGCTGCTTTCAAACTTCATAGTACAATGAACTTTTGCTGACTTTTTCGTGTCATCTTTGGGCCTACAAATGAAGTCTGTAAGTTATAGAACACACCTGAATTCCACTTCTATAAGTATTATCAAATTTATGTCACAAGTGGTCTCCTTACCGTAGAGCTTGCAGCTTCCAGGCTTACATTTTGTGGGACATCAGATGGAGCTGAAAAACAAAAGTATCGCAGCTTGTTAACCATGAATGTTACTGAAATATGAGCCCTCCTTCAGGCCACATCCTTTCAGTCTTCAAGAGCGTATGTTCATTTAGCAAGCTCACTAGAAGCTTTAGCAAAAAAAAAGAAAGAAACCAGCAACTAATTCGCAATCTAGTCTTATCAACTACGCCAGTTCTATGCCACTCACCATCTGAGAAAGTTCGAGCCAGGGTCTCCTCAGAGCTGATGCCCGAGCCATTCTGATTAACAGCTGTGATCCAAATGTTGTATTCCGTGTACTTCTTGAGGTTTCTGAGGTGGTACCACGTCTCCGTGGTGGTCACTCGCTTCTCCTCTTCTTCAGTAGTGCCAGTCTCCTGGTATGAAAGCTGGTAGTGCTGGACCACCTCCCTGCGGCTTTCTGGGGGCTCCCAGTAGACACGGATTGCTGTTGGTGACACTGGAATGGCCTTCAAGCTGCGCGGTGGCCCTGGGATGCTCACTGATAAGTGGAAAAAAAAAACAAAAACAGAACTAATAAATACGCTTTCCTAATGTGACATACCACGTGAGCAAAGTACTATGCGTGTAAAAATGTTGCAACCTTGCGATGGTTTAGGAAGTCAGAACGCTTCCATGGTATGTTATGTGCTTTTGTGCATACTATACCTTGCACATATTACACTCTTGATGAAATGAAGAGCTGACTAAGCTGATATATAATCATTTAATTTATTTACAGAATACCTACATTGCCTAAGGGATATTATTTTAGAGGAGATAGCTTCAGATGATATGTTATTGCTCACAATAATGAGCAACAAAATACACAGAAATGAAATTAAATATAAGAGTGCTAACGCTCCCTTTGCATGCACTCCCCTATCAGCTTCTACACTCCCTTATTGCTGTTTACTAGTCAAACTCACCATGGCAATTAACAAGAATCAACATAGGTAGAATGAACATAGGTTTGTCCCGTCCAATTCTCTCGTGTGTGTCTGCCTCAGCGCTTTCAAAAGTTATGATGCTATACCAACTAGCCCAGCAAACAGCCTTGTTAAAATATGCTAGCGATTGTCATATCATTTCAGCACCAGCCCCCACCTAGACAGCGGCCATCTGCTCTTTAGCACTGCGCATCGCATTTCTCACTCACAGTGGTCATCCGACACCCTCCATCAGCCTTTGGACACGTGCACATCTTAATGAGGTGGTGCCAACGTGCCCTTTTTGTATGTGATGCCTTTTAGAGTTCGTGTCCAGTGTATGCACTAGAAACGACTGCCGCGCCACCACTGGTCAAAATCAGCATGGCGCACACCTCTAATCAGTCTAACCATGCCTCTAATAAAACTGCAAAGCAGGATTGGATTGGATTCTTGGACTGGATGAGGCTGGCCAATGTTGCCTAGACGCAGTGCGTGATGGAACAGAAAGCGAGGCAGGCTTTCTCATAATGGCGCGGAAGTGTGAAATCAGCAATGCAATTAGAGGGGGGGGGGGGGGCTTTTGCAAAGGTGGTGAGGTCTTGGAATTTTATTGTTGGTACAAGCCAGCATGCATTCAAAGATTTAACTCGTGCATAAGCTCTCAAAAGTGAGCCAACCCTTGAACTTTGTGCGCATAAGATGCACTCCCTTGCAGTGAAAAATTGATTCGGAAGTAAAGACTCTGTGAATGTTGTGTCTCTGAGGCAGGAACCAATTCACCTTCGGGATTTGTCTCCACCTCCAGCTCTGGTGAGCTCTCGCCCGCCCCATGCTCGTTATAGGCCACCACGCGGAAGTAGTACTTGGTGGAGGGTCGCAGGCCCTGGATGATGATTTCCTCCAGGCTCTGCCGTGTCGTGTTGAGGACACGTTCACTGTAGCAACACAGAGACGTATGATATGCACTCTGTTGGCGGAAATGACTGCCGTGAGAAACATGCTCAGTCTTCAGAAACATGGTCACCGTGGCATCACGTTTCAAGACAAACGCTCAGTTTTCACGAACTACGATGAAACTTGGTTCACCATAACATAGAACTCTGCAAACACCTATGCATACCATCATTTGTTTGCTAAGAGATTCGTTTACAAAAACCCATGAGACCAAATAAAAACACAAATCGCGAATTAACTGTTATCAGCATAATCAGCCAAGTTAGGTTGTAACGGCCATCTTGTGCAAGCCCTGTGAGCATCAGAAAGCCCACTGAAGGGTGCAGAAGCCACCACTGCTCAGTAGTAATTGATGCTCGTGAAACAATGAGAAAAACATTTTGTCAGCTACTAGAGCGACACCTGGAATACTAACCGAGAGGATCCATCCTCCCTGTAGTAAACGGAGTAGGCCAGGATGTGGCCTTCCACTCTCTCCGGGACAATCCACGAGAGCGTTGCAAAGCGCGTGGACACAAGTCGCGCCGTCACGTCGCGTGGCGCTGACGGGACGTCTTTGCTTCGCTGCAGTTCACCTGTGGTTTCCAGGAAGGGGGTAGTGAAAGCAGCGTGGGTCGCAAGACGAGGCGACTCTGTGTTAGCAAAGCGTATCAGCAGTGGGCCAGCCAAGGATGTTGGTAAGAGATCAAGAGTTTTATTGTGCACACAGGTAGGAAACAGTGATTGGCGTTAGGCTCACAGAAATGCAAAGTGCATTTAGTTTTTACATTAGAAAGAAAGAAGCAGCAAGGAGAAGGAATGTTATCAGATAACAGTAAGAATGAGTGAGTGGTGTGAGTAAAATGGAAAATCCAGACAGACAGAAGTTGACATGCAATCAAAATATATAATTACACAGACAGCAGAGAATTGGCGAAGTAAGCAAAGAAGACAGCAAAGATGGGGAAGAAAACAAAAGTAAACATTTTAGGTAGGCAAATACTTCAAGAAAAAGGCACTTACACAAAAACATCATAATTAATACATAAACAAAAACCTCACAATCAGTACAGTATCAAATATTTTTTTATGTTCAGCTTGTAATCCAGTGCAAGGCCAAAATTTTCATGCACATATTAGGGAGTTTTAGAATAGGGGGCCACTATCGGTTAGAAGGGCAGGGTAATTGTGGGACCACAATGTACACACGCGGAATGGTGCAATGAAAGGGTGGGGGTTGTGGCAATCACTTTAAGCATGCAAACTCACACCTTGCTATTACCTTATTTCCTTAGCCAATAGCATTCCCCTATTCTAAATCTTGCTATTAGGCAGTGTCAGTAGAATTTTTACACCTATATTATGAAGTGCCAGTAGAATTGGAGAAGAAAGATTTTATTTTTGTATAAAAATACCAGATATTAATCTCAGTCTTTATACAGGGGTAGCCACAGAACAATGAATACAGGCCCCCTCTGCAATTACAGCATTTGAAAGTATGAAGTAGTGTCGTCTGCATTGAGACAATATATTTAAAACAAATTCATGTTGTACTTACATGTGGCAAAGATAATCATAAATAAAAACATTTTTCTTCATTACATGTTCCCAGGCTTACAAACATATGTGAGGGTAACGCAGAGACAATACACAACCTCATGCCCGTACAACCAAGTTTTCATATACGCAGCAAATGCAAAGATGCAAAGACCCTCTGCTCTCTTATCTAATGCCTTAGAACTGTCACATACCCAATCTTAAGGAGGTATAACGCACAAAAATATCTATACTTGCAAGACATGCACAACATAAAAGCTGCTGCAGTTCCCTGAGGATTCGCTGCGGGCTATTTTTGTTACTGGCAAGATCTGGTCACCCACATTCTCTCCTTTGCAGTCTATCATATTTATTTATGCCCTCTTAAGAACAATCAAAAAAGCCATTTGCACCTCTTCTTATGCAGTACATAGGAAGTCTTACAAGAACATGAAATGAAATGTTAGACCAGTCCCCTTCCACAACTCACCGGGGTCAAGCACGATGAGCTGGGCTGCAGTCTGGATGTTTCCAGCTGGGTTGGAACCCATGCACTGGTAGATGCCCTTGTCTGCGTCAACCAGCCCCAATATCCTGAGGCTGTTGCCGTTGACAATTTGGAAGTACTCGCTCTGGATGATGGCTTCTCCATTGCGATACCACTGCACTACCGGGTCTGGCTTGCCATACACCTCACACTCAAACTCGACATCCTCTTTCCCATAGGCTACCTTGTTCTTGGGCTTTTTTGTGAACCTTGGAGGAACTGGAAAATCGAAGAGAAAAAGAAGAAACACAACGACAACGAGAAGAATAGCTCAATCAAATTTTAGAACCATGAAACAAGGACGACAGGCATAGCCCAACCACAATAAAATCAAACTTGAATATTCAGCTGCTATAATTAAGTTTCTTGAATGTAACCAACTCTGGCAATAAACTACAACTTCCTTTTTGCATTCAGAGTGCACCACTTAAGACTTAAAGATGCAAAGCATAATATGGACGAGCGAGTTTTGGTTGCAAACAGTTATTCTAAAATGTGTATATAGGTGGTGAACGAACATTTGCCTGCAGGTGCAATATCAGCGAGAAATGAAATGAAAAAAGTCAAATATAGTAAAACTTCTTTGGTAAGCTTTTAAAGATATTTGAGAAAAACCGTATTATCCACAAAAACGTATGATCCAAGAAGCCTAATTATTGATAAACATAGCTTTTCAGCACAGCACACTATAGTGAACTGACATTCTCATTTCATAAAAACTAGTGATGAGCATTTTTTGGTGCAAAGTCTCAGCAGCTTCTTTTCTAGCATTCAAAGAATTCAGCCTACATTTGCACAGTCCTTAGCACAGAAGAACCACTGTAGAGAATTACATCTGTTGAAAACAACTGTGGAAGTAACAGAGATCTCTTCCACATTTCTTTTTTACGCTTTGACCCCTAGCAATGGTGTCCTATGGGGAAGCCACTACAGCGGCTGATTATTGCAGTGTTTTTATTCTTCATGCTGCTTCCCTCATACCCAGCCCACTACTTCATATTAGCGTACCATTACTATAGCAGTTCACAGATGCTTCCCCCTCCTTGCTTCTCGGCACTGGGAAAAAACAGCTGCATTTCTCTTCGTGGTCTGTGCCTGCTGGAATGAGGTTTGCTCCTACGTTAGCACAGGGGCCGTATCCAGTGGAGGTTCCTTTTGGGAACCATTCTCTTTCAAGATGACGTCAGTTTGACGTCAGCAAGGGCGCCACCTCACGGCGAGGACGGGAAAGACAGCGGCCAATCAACGATGGTGCCAGATCGTAGGCGTGTCCACCACGAGCATGTGGCTTTTTCTGGTACCAGATACTTGTACCAAAGTGGTGTTAAGCACGAAATAAATCTAATAATTACATAGTAATGCAAACTAGTGAATAACAGACAGAAATATTCTTAGAAACTTCCTGTTAACAACTGCCAAGCAATTTTCTTGGATCATGAGTACCTTTCTCGCCGCTAGATGGTGTCGCGCGCGTGGCGGCGTCTGCTTCCTCACTCGCTGTGAAGTTTTTGTAAGTTCTGTTTTTCTCTTTCGCACAAAATGGCAAGTATCCTAAGAACGAGGTCTACAACGCCCATAGTATGCAGTCCGAATCACGCTAGCTCTATGACGGAGGAGTTGCTGCCGCCGTTGTGAGTACGAACAAGCTGCTTGATACTGGCACCGCGCCGGCGCATCCGCGCCTGCCTATGTAGCGGGGCAGCGTCCGTAGCCTTATCGGCCGCTCAAGCGTCGTGAGTATGCACAAACTTTCCGTGAATAGCTGTCAATGTAGGACGCAGCCGATGACACATGGAATCCAACCGCACTCTATCCAATCAGCCACCGTCTGCTCCCCTTCCGCTGATGTAGGAGGAGGCAAAAACTTAGCCCGCACACTTACGGACGCGAATTATTTGTCTCTACAACTGCCGGATTCAAATGGTCGCACTGCTGTTGACTGAGAGCTCCCGATCGCAAAGTAGCGATCGAAGCGCGTAGAGCACCTTTGCTTCTGACGGCAGCCCGGCATACCCCTTCGTCCCCACTTCGCTTCGCGATCGGCACACAGCCTTAACCAGTGTTGCCGCAAAACCTCCTGAGACATGTAGAAGGCGGCGTCTCGCTCGTCTTTTTTTTTTTACTGCGTCAGTATACTAAAACCGCAAAGCGCTGCCCCCCCCCCCCCCAAAGGATACCACGGCCGTACTCAAGCAGCTGCGCGGCGCGCGCCGTCGCTCGACTACGGCCATGAGGCACCACAGCGAGCGCAGAGCGGTTCCTTCTCGAAGCAGACCAACTCGTCGCGGTTCCTGCGCCGGCCGGCAAAACAGTTTCTTTCGGAGCGGTGGCCCCGCCCCGTGACGTAGGCGAAAAACGCAGAGCCGCCTCCGGAAGTTTTGGGGGTCACGCCGGATGTGACGCAGCAACCAATTAAGAGCGGCGAAAGGAACCAGTTCCCAAACGAAACCGTCGCTAGATCTGGCCCCAGTTGTTATAAATGTTGCTCCCCTTTAGACCCATGAAATGTAGAGAAGCCATCACTGCAGGTCGCAACTTCTATTGACCGAAGCTTCTAATGCAAACAGCAGATCCAGAAGGAAGGTTGCAGATGAAGGAAGAGTCGTGCATCTGATTTTCACTTCAACAGTGCAAAGACTGCTTAATGGAAGTGTTACTGCATCCTCTGCCTGTGTTTCTTCTGCAGCAGCTAATATTTCTGCAATACCCTGTTCGTGGTACATGTATCCTGTTTGCATTTCATTTGTTGCTGACAGTGCACTACAAGGCGTCTTTGTAACTTATTCGGAGCCGCCATCCACAACAACGTCACCTGAGGGAGCTGCACGCAGTAATTTTATTTCAAGAGGGTAATAATCATAGCTGTCAAATATTTTAAGTGCAACAGATACGACACACAGACAATATAGGACAGGAGTTGTGCAAGTCCTGTCCTATCTTGTCTGTGTGTCGTATCTGTTACGCTTAAAATTTTTGACAGCTATGCAACAACCTGCCCCGCTAAGTGTTTTACTGAAGTAATAATCATATATCAACCAGTAATGTTAATTGAAATCATGAAACTAATTGTCACTGTGCGCATTTAAAGATCACAAATGAGATCCAATAAACATCACTAAATAAAGGAAGGTGAAAAAGAAGAAATGGCTAATCTTATTTTAAGCCTATAGAGCCTACCTTGAACTTCCACAGTGGCACTAGCATCGACCGAGTCCTCATGATTCTCAGCTCGGCACATGTAGGTGCCTTCATCAGCTTCCTGAATGCTCTCTATCTGCAGGCTTCCAACTCCCACTTTCCTGAATCTGCTGTCCAGGAGCCTGCAACAATGAGTAAACAGAAATGCAGGCTTGTCCCTGTGGTACAAAGAAAGGTATTAAAGAACCTGGTTCTGAAATATTTCAGTAGAACAATGTATAGAATGAGCACTAAACTAGACTAAGTACCCATCTGAGTGCTCAGCTATGATATCTGTTTTAAACTACGAAAATCGGTTTCACTTAACAACTGGACAATGGCAAAGCTTTTGCAAGAAAACAGTCCACATCACTGTGCCACCTAATTTCCCACTTCAATAACCTCATCAAAACAATTTGGTATAATGACCCAAGCAACCACCGATGTCTGTTGTACATCCGAGCTAGAGCCGTACATCCTTCACCAAAATTGTACGTCCGTCGGACATACGTATGACCTCTGGTTTCGGACATCCGTATTCGTACGTCTGTCGGAGGTACAGACTATGTCCGTATTTGTATATCCGCATGAGAGACGAGGTGTATGTCCGATGTACGTACGGACAAGTATGTTTCCAGGACATACATTTCCTCGCTGACAAAATTCTGTTTCAAGATTCACACTTGTCTCCAATGCTCGAGATGTGTCCTGCCGAGACAAAAAAAAAAAATTGGGGCCAATTGGGATCTGCAAATGGTTACATCTGGACCCAATATTGGACACCACCTCTCCAATGGATTAGTCCAGTTGGATTAACCAAATGGTTCTGCAAATACCAATTGGGCATTCCAAATAGTTCCAATTGCGTGTAAAATTCCATTCGGATTTTCTAAATGGATGCTCAAAATTCCAATGGGAAATCCAATTAGGTTTGCAACTTCCATTCGGCCCCTGAGATAGTGAATTGTATTATATCCCAAATGATTAGCTAGTTGGCCTAAAAAACTCTGGCACATACACAGCATGGGGCGATTGTCATTATTTCTCGGCTTTCACGCCGCAATTCGTTGTATCCGTTGGTAGCAGCGGTCATGATCTTCAATTGTTACGCTAGTTGAGCCTTAACGTATGTACTACATGTACCACCTATGAATGGATACAGGCTCTTGGCCACGTGTAGTGGCCGGGAGCTGGTGTCGCTCAGCGACTGTCAAAGTTGTTGTTGTGGCTGTAGGAAGAAGGAAAAGAAAATGCACGGGCCTGCTACTGGCTCTGTAGTTGAGCCACCTACGCTGCCTCGTGCAGACAGAAGAGATAAAATAGAGAAGAAAAATATGAGGGAGAGAAAGAGCGTGCCACAACAGCCGTCGTCCACCACCTAAGCGGTGGCAGTGATGACCTATAACAGATAAAGATTCGGTGGCTGGCTAGCCCCCGCCGCAAGCGGCGTTGACCTACCGTCCCAGCTCCGTAGGGCCGGGAACAGCCACCCTTCACCACCTCTTTATATATATATATATACATTCCTTGACAAAGGCCGGACCCCGGCCGAAATGTCGGATTAAAGTTAACTGTTTTTTCTACCGTGCGTCATCTTCTTTACGTTTATGCCCTACCGGACCCATTCGAGCTTCAACCCCCTCCATATACAGTAAAATACCACTTGAACAAACGTCACTTAAACGAAGTATTCAGTTGTACGAACTTTATTAATTTCCTCCGCCGAAGCTCCATTGAACGCTATGCAAACGCCCTTCATTTTAACGAAATTCAATTGTTGCTCATTTCAGTCCTACAAACATTTTCTATAACGTCATCCTGTGTTTCCCACGTCATACTGAGTATTTCAACCAGAACAACGTGCACTTTTTATGAATATTTTGAGAAACGTGTTTTATTAGCGCGTGATGAAAGCTGGCCGTCATTTAGCTCCAAGCTTAACTGGCTATCTAAACAAGCTTGTATCCAGCAGAATCACAGCTATCTTTGCATGCGTAATTGGATCCACAGTCACAGCCATCCATAGCCACAATTTCAGCCCTACAAAGCTTCTTAGCTCCAAGAAAGGCGTACGTATACTTGCTGGTTAATTGTGATCTGCGGAAGGAATGATCTGGTTGGAGGAAATGAATGCCTCTGCTGCCCAGCAGACAGCTCCGCCTGACGAGGTTCACAGGAGCTTGCACACAGTGACCGAGGCCAAGACTGCAGTCCTAAGTTCAAAAGTGCTGCAAAATTTCTGCTCAGCGAACTTTCACTTTAACAAACATTTTCCTAAGGTCCCTTGAGGTTCGTTCAAGTGAAGTTTCACTTATATATATATATATAGGCCTCCCTGTCAAAGCCCCATTCGTGAGCTGTTGTCGTACGGAGCGGAGCCGGCAAATATGCATCGCGAGCCGGCACTGGCCGCCATCGGAAAGCTTGTTTCCACTGCGGTGAGGCCGGCCACATTTTACACCACTGCCCATATAGGCGCATCAGCCTGCACGGCTTCATCATTCACGATGGTCCACGACCCCGTCTTGGCAAACGAAAGCGCCGGATTACCTTGCACTGTGGGTCTTTACAAAAATAGTTTTTTTGCTGTTTGAAATCCCCGCCAGTTCCCGCCAGCCAGCGGCCGTGCTGTTTTGTTGAAAGTTGCGTATTTCATCGCAGCGTGTGTGTGTGGGGGGGGGAGGGGGGAGGGGGACGGTAGGTTTCGCTTGGTTACCTTCACAAGAAAGGGTAACCTATTTAAAGAAATTAACAATATTCAGTAAAAATATAGTGTTAACTTATTACAGCCAATTCATTTCGGCGCATGAATGTTTCTGCCGTAGTTTCGAACCACGTGTCGCTGTGCCGCCGCGGCTCGCGCCAGCAGTTTTTTTTTATTTCTGTGTGAGTGCACGCAACTATGCTCGAATGCCTTCACCCATCTGTGTGCGCTGCAAGGACAACGATTGCGCAGTTGTGCCAGTTCCTAGTGTGAAAGGATTACCCCCTTGGAGCAACAGTGGTTCACGGCGATAACACATCAGGACGGACGACTCCGGCGAAAGCGACCGCGTTTAAAAGTGAGTACTGCGACCGAGCTCCGTGAAAATCTGCGTAGCGAAAATTGTATGGATATGTAACAGCGCAGTGAACCTACTGACACATTTCAACACGAGAGCATTAAGGAGTTAGTTACACCGAAAACCAGGCGTAATCGGCACAGTGGCGTCCGTGTATGTCGAGTGAGTTGGCTCTTCCTCTCCTCTACGCAAACTAGGAAATTGCTGGAGGTGCTATCGCGTTCCACTCTTGCAATCTTGCGAAGCTTATAACCAACCTCATTGTTTTCGTCAACCAAGGTGTTGGGTAAACAGTCGGTCTTCAATAACTTTTTTTTAATATGCTTGCCTTCGCAAGTGGCGCATTTTTTAATGCAAGTTGCAGGTTGCGAGGGCACAGTCTGCGCTGCAGTGCATTACAGTGATAAAATGCATAACTGCTCCTGTACAATGCGATAATCGCCCAAGCTCGCGAGCTTGAAAGTTGTTGTGCACCACTACAAAAAAAAAAAACATTTCAGATAGTGAGTGGCCTTTTCTGTACTTGAAATTATTGAAGCGCGTTATTATCAGCTTATTTTAATTTAGGTATGGTCTGTATGATACTGCCTTCTGAACTTTTTAGCTTATTTAGCTTTATCCTTGAAGCATTGCAGATGAAGCTATGTGATATTCGAAAGATAGCGGGTGACCAGAAAGCTTGGTGTGATGTGCCACGACTGAACGATATAACTGGCGATATAACTAAGGGAAAGGAGGGCAGAACCTCGCTGATATTTGAGACTGCTTGTAACAAGTGTTGTAGGGCAGGTACAATATGAGAAATATTCAATTTCCTCGTTATTGGCCTCCAGAAAACCTCGAGTCAAGGATTATGCCGTGCATGAGCTACAGCTAGCTATTTCTCTCACCTCATTGTGTTATTTTTGACTTAATGTGAATACCAAGACAAAGTTGCCGAGCATTTCAGAAGGTCTACTGAAATTTAGTGTAGGCTTGAAGACTAACCTTTGTTTTTTTTCTTTTTGCAGAAAGCTGTTTGCTTCCACTTCATCACGGAAGATGGATGTGCGCTTCAAGTTTTACGTCATATTGAGGAATTAGATATTTTATAATAAAATATGCCTGTTGTACTTTAAGCTGCTTTTCTATTTTATTGCCTCGTGGGAGCGAAAAAAGCATGCATGCAGCATATATGCGAATATCCGAGAAAGATCTGGGAACGGACGTCCGGAATGGACGTCCATTAGCCAGACAAACATGTCCCTTTGGACGACCATCGGATGGCCAACGGACGTCGAGTGGCTATTCGTGGACGTCCATCGGCCATCTGGAACATCCGAAACAGATGGCCATTGGCCGTCCGATGGATATCGGTGGTTGCTTGGGGACTGCACTTTGTACAAGTAGCATTTAAGCCAGTCCAATGCCTTTGTAAGTCCATCAATGCAGAAAACATTGTTCAACTCATCAACTAATTATGAGCTGATTTGGTTTGATCCATGGAGGCTAATATCCAAAAATGATTCAGGCTATAAAGGGTGCCCCAGTGGAGGGGGCTTAATAATTTCGGCCACCTGCGGTCCTTTAAAGTGCACTGAAATGGCACTGTAAAATGGGAGTTGTGTGTTTAAACTAAATGGTATTGCGGTTGCTATGGCTGGAATTGAGCCCAAGTCTCCCAGCTCAGCAGCTGAGTGCCCTAACCACCATGGTGGGTCAAACTTTGAATTCTGAAAAATGCTGGCAATGAGTGAAATTTGCATCACAAAAACATCGCCTTACACAGACTTTTATACTGAGTTGTGGACTAGGAGACCTAGCAAGCATGCACATAATTCGGTCTAGAAATGTTTAAAACAGTGCCAAATCTGACCACTTAGCAGTATGAGGTTTTACAGTTAACAACAAAGAACATTAAAGACCACAATTACCAGGTCGATGACCTCCTCAATGCTTTGCGACTGTAAAAGATAATAACAAACAGTATTGAAGGAGCCTACATCTATAAACATTCAGTCACTCAGAAATTCCAAATGTGCAGATTTTATTTAAAAAATCTCTTATACAAGAAAAAACAAAGTGTAAACATTGAATTCCTGTGATGATCCATTATGTATTTTTATGCACTACGAATGATGACTTGTACTGAGCAATTTAAATGCACTACATTGGTTGCTCTAAGAAACGACATAAATGTCAACAATGAAAACAAGAAAGGAAACCTAGAAATAAAGAGTCCTGAAAAAAATAATGAAAAGGGTTCAACGCTGCTGAACTGAATATGGAGTAAAAGCGTTAGCTGCGGGTGACCGAGCATTCTTCTTCTTCGCCTTCTTCCCCTTCTTCGCAGCTGTTCAAGGTCATTCGTGACTGTGGCCAAGGACTATGCGACGGGCCGAAATCTGGCATAGTATTGCTTTCGCAATAAAAGAAAGCCATGCCCAACCCCTTTAAAGAAAGGGAGGAGGTTCAGGGGGTGAAAGGAAACAAACTCTTACGACATGTCAATGGTGACACCATCTTTGAGCCAGGTGAGATTGGGGCGTGGATTCCCGTTGGCCGCGCAGTCGAGGGTCACATTGGTCCCCTTCACTGCCACAGTGCTCTTTGGTGCTGCCACGAATGTAGGCGCTGATATCTTGTTCGCATCATCTGTGCGACAACAAAGAGCCAACATGCAGACAGTGTTAAAGCCAAACACAGTATTGCAGCGCGTCATTCAACAGAGACAGCACATATCCCACGTAAGCTGAGTCAAGGACTTAGAAAACATATGGCTTATTCTACGAGAATCAGACTGAGTCAGCGTAATGTTGCCAGTTGCTCAAAAAATGCTGGGAATGTATACTCAGTAATCATTTCATTAGCTAAAAGCCTATACAGTTAAGACAGAGGTATAGGGGATATTTGTCATGGTTGTCATTAGAATATGATGTCACACATACTACTGTTACATAAACTACTTAATTTTCCTAATTACAGTTAAATAAGCTTACAACCAATCCTTCAGACTAGTTGTCTTAACATTAATAGGGCTGTATCAACAGCATCAACTACTCACCTTTCATGTGGCAATTGAAGCTGATATAATAGAGTGTTGCAAGGTATGCAATGTTGCTATGTGTGCACAGGCCACACTTTCCTCCAGAAACTTCGCCGTAGTTGGTATAGTGCACAAAAAGTAACGAGCATGCTTCTGACAGATAGTATAGTTAACCACTGACATGACCAAGCATTGAATAGTGACATTATGAGACCATACGATGTGGCAGGAGACGCCAACTTGGGCAACTCCTTTGAGATGGGAATCAACCCTCCTGAACCCTTGGATCTTGAGTAGACATGTCTCTCTTAGGCCACGCAAGAACGTTTGTACGGTTTTGGGTTTACATCTATGTTGGGTGGCCTTTTACAAAATGTGACAGCCTATGAAATTATGCTAATGGACATACAGTCTGCTAATGGGTATAATATATGTAGAAGTGAAGCATTTTAAAAATTATGAAAAATGTAAATGTGCATTACATGTGAAGTATGTGGGGCACGATGAGTATATGAGCAGTTAGAGCCTACTCTACACTTTCCTATATTAACCATCCTTCATCTAACTCAATCCTTCCCACTTCTTGAATGTTATAAAGGAGGCACTCGCATCAGACCTACTAGTGCAGACAGTGCTTTGTGACCTTGCCTCAAGCAGTGTGCAGAGGCACATTTCTTTTCTGTGTGATGATGATGAGGCTGCCCTCTTTGCAGCAGGTGGGCACAAGTTTTGTACACTAGCCGTTAGGCTCAAAACGTGAAAGGAAGAAATAAATAATTAGTAGAGCTAAGCTTACTGGTTTAGTGCATTAATCAGAGAAACATTAGCGGCATATTAGCAACTAAGATGACTGGATAAACTGGTGTGGCAGTCCTTTTCGTGTCTCGACAGGTGTCTGCCTAGTAAGGCACATTTCACAGGGCCGTTTCAGCCTCTCTACGCTCACGTGAGTGTTCAGCCTTGTTTTGCGGTCTTCGGTTCGATTTCCTTTCTGGCACAGACTCCAGTTACGCTGCTGTTGCAGCTACATTCCATTTTCACTGCTCTGAAGAAATTCCATGGTCAATCTATCAACTGCTAAGCACGGGCGGATGAACTGCTCCAATTTAAACAAGTAGGCCTCGGGCATTCTGTCAAACTGGCTATAAATCGCTCCTGCAGACGTGATGTCATGTCAAACACGTATACGCGATGTTTCACTCAGCGAGTCTATCATGTTTCCACTCCGCATTCGACCGTCAGTTAGACCAGCGCGCAAGCGTCTTTCTCTCCTCGACGAGCGAGCCAATAGTGCTTCGGCGCATGCGCAAGCAGCTGATCCTGTAATAGCGAACTCAAAGGGGATCGCGAAATATTTCGATATATGGATAATTTGATATACGTAAAACACACCAAAAGATGAGCTTCTTGGCAATCCATAAGCATGCATACGGCGTACCCACGCTAGCAGCGCGCTTCCTGCTGCGATATGTGTCCTGCCGGTATACATGGTAGCCCACCGCTCGCCGCGAGTGCAGCGTCTAGCGAGGTGCAAGCGCGCGCATCGAACGTAACTTCGCAACAGACATTAAAAGGAGGAACGCGTAACTACATGCCGTTTTGTGGGTGCACACTCACGCTCTCAGTATTTCATAGTAAGAGGGGGTGTCAGGGCTCACGTCCCGCGCCGCGTGACACAAATGCCTTTGCGGTTAGGGTTAACACTAAAGCTGCTGCAGACGGTGTTTCGGGAAAAGCCACTACTGGTCATAAGAGGCCTAATTCTGTTACTGGTACAGAATGAATGCAACAATAATGTCTCCTTTAGCAGAGAAGCAAGCTATGCGAGAACTGCCGCAAGCATGCAGTCAGCAAGGCTGGCTTCCCCACACAACAACCAGTGCACCGAAATCTGGCTTCCCCGCAGGGCGGCAGTGTTGGGCGGAAAATTATAATTTCAAACTGAAGGCCACTTTTAATCGGGCTCGATGTTCAAATCGTCCAGAGGTTTTAAATCGCTAACGCTGTCAGCAGGCGGCCAAGGCTGCGCACCTACTCCGCATGCGAAAAGTGACCATGTGGCGCCATTAGGAGGAGCGCATCTTGCCTTGCAGGGGCACGGAGTGCAGTTCGATATATCCGGGATTCACTGTATCGTCATTTTAACGACAACATTGATTCAGGTGTCGTATACATACCGTATGAGAGTCCGACGAAGAGGTTCCCCGCGGACGAGACGCGATTCCGGTCAGCGTTTTGAGCGCTGCACTGGTAGGCGCCCTCGTCTGTGGTCTGCACGGCGTCCAGTTCGAGTGCACCACTGGGCAGCACCAGCATTCGCGATGGGTCCAGCCGCAGCGGTTGCTGGTCCTTCAGCCATACCACGTCGGCTGGGGGCAGTGCGAAAGCCGAGCAGGGAAAGTATGCGGTTTGGCCCGGGAACAGCCGCAGGTCGCGAGGCTGCTCGTCGAACCGTGGAAGGGCTGCGAATGAGCGGGGAAGATATGTAGCAAATGCAGAAGAGCTTGTGGGGCAGTATCGGCAGCTGCGGTCGGAGATAGTCCCGATGCCACAGCACGTGACCAATCGAGTCATATGGTTGCAACTCCCACACTCCTTGGGTGCACCCGCCAATCCACATGACTCCGACGAGAGTCAAGAACTCTCATGCATTTCATCCCAGCCGCTGTTGTATATTACATAGGGCATGAAAAGCTATTTACTAAAACTAGAAAACGCACATGCGCAATACGTATCCCATCAATTCTCTTTGCAATGCAAAAATTTTTAACCAATACCTTATAAGCGTGAAACATAAGGGCGATCGAAAATGATGTTCCTCCCTTCCCCCCTCAACTTAGCACATGTCGGTGCGCAAGAAAAAGAGCGCAAAGAAAACAAATTACGACGGCGCCCCACCGCGCCCCGTGCGTCACGCGTCACGAGTGGGCGCGCCCAGGAGATCCCAGTGACGTCATTGGGGAAGCTTGCGAGCGGGGATGTGTCACCGAAATCGGTTGCAAATGGTCGCCAAGAGTACTTCTTAAAAATTATTTTTAAATTATGTGCTGCCCACAGAGCATTTAAATTTGACTCGAATATTCAAGAAGACCACCCCTATAGATTTTTTGCATCAGAAAAATTATCGCAGGTAGCAGTTCAGGGGCCTTTAATAGTGCACTTAAATGCCAACATAAGGGCGCCTCATATAATCACACGCTTGGGAAAAATGCTGTTCACACATTTTGCCATTATTTTCAGCCAATTCAACATGGCTGGGAGTTCACAGTTCCTCATCACTAAAGGGTACGTGGGGACTTGTGCAGACAGTAAAGAGAATGGAATTGAGATATGACGCCCAAAACTTACCGGCCACTTGCAGCTTGGCCGACCGGCTGAGCATGGTGCCGACGTTAGGTATAGAGGCCACGCACTGGTAGACTCCTTCATCAGGACGCTCAGCCCTCGTGTGGTGCACACTCCGGAAGTAGAGAGACCCATTGGACAGGATCGACCTGTCACGAGGGGAGGTAGGAGGTGATCAGAGTGATGTGCACGTTCAAGTTCACCCGGACTAGAACACCCACCCATCACGGTTTCAGTTTTTTGGAAGCTAAATACAATTTTGTCCATCCACCCATGAAACTAATGAAAGAAGTGTTCTCAATCTAGAATAACAGGCCATGACAGCTAGGTATGTAGCAACAAAACGAAGGACTCCACAAGATATTAACTTTTTTCCTCGATTCACTTTCTTTTGGTCACATATATGGCGTAATTACACTCAGTTCAATTAAGGTTGCATGAGACGTAGGCCCAGGCCCTGCTTGTCTGATTTAGTTTCTTATTTGCATTTTAGCTGCTCTTTCGTATTTATTTTTGCTGTGCTTTCCGTTATGATCACGTACGACACTGCATGCCATCATGGAATGGGGTCATACCGAATTAGTATGTAACATATATATCTTTTTCGGCACACAGATATATGTCTGGTCGTCTAAAATAAACCTCTTCAAGACGATGAGGTAGTGTACCTTACACGATAAGAAACTACTTGCTCCAGCCACAGAACTACAGACTCAATATAAGCATTTCTATTATTTAAAGCTATAGATCACTGCCATTAGCATTGCCCTGAATGTCAAACTTTTATCACTTTTAGAGCAGAAGAATTACTTCCCTCATGCAAACCTTAAGGTCATCTGGCGCCGAACATCTGACCCGTCTGACCTTCAAGCGGCGCAGCGGGTGTGTCTGTGATGTTGTCCCACATGACACGCCGGGCCTAATCCCCGCTGTTGGTTCGACGCGCGGTGCCGGTGGCGCTCGCTCGCCTCGCGGAATTACGAATGTGCAGTTATACTAACCACGCTTTCAGCTTCCGTTCTGCATAACGATAGTTCAGCTGAGGTGAACCACACCTGATTTCACCCCTTTGCTGCGAATGCAGGACGAATAAAACAGAATTATTATATTATTATTATTAGATTATAAAATATTCTATATATTATTAGACTATATAGACAAATATAATATTATTTGACTAGTTGACGACAGGCACAGCAAATGGAGGAAATTAGCTGTGGTTCCACTCGGCTGAACTATAGTTATGCAGAACGGAAGCTGAAAGCGTGGTTAGACACGTGCTTAGTTTAAACTACTGCACATCCGTAATTCCGCGAGGAATTACGGATGATGATGATCCGTACATCCATAATGACGTCACGGACACATCCGCTGCATGCTCCCATATATATTTCTGCAATCTAGCGGGCGCGCCCACCTCCTGGGGTCGTTGACGAGGTGTAGCAGTGTTCCTTCCCGTTTCCAGGAGATGGTGGGGCTGGGCTCGCCGGCCGCCGAGCAGTTGAGCAGCGCCGGACCGTCCTTGGCGGCGACCGTGTCCGAGGGCTCCTCCAGGAACCGCAGCTCAGCGAAGTTCACCCCGGTACCTGTGAGGAGCACATACACCTGAATATATGCCGCAAGATAATAATGCACATGCACTGCACGTGCAGTAGGAACGTGAGAATGTGTACTGGTAAATGCCGACAGAAAACAGTTTCATCCCGCGATTATGATGATTAACAGGCGATCGAGTTCGTTTTAGTACAACGGCCCGTCAATCACAATGGCATCCTATCAGTCTTGCCTACAACTTCAACGCTGGCCGTATCTCCGTAAATTTGTGAAGACAGTTGTTCCATATAACTCTACATGTAGTTTACGCAAATAATATTGCTACGAAAAAAAAAAAAAATCCGCGATACATGTGCAAATTCTGCCTCCTCAAACTTGCCATAAACAGCAAACCTTGCTGAAAAATATGAGGGAGGGGCAATTTAGCCTAATTGATTTTGTTTGTTCTTTTTATATGGTTAAACATGTCGATCACCCTTATGTAAACGTGTTGCCGTGTTAAAAATTAATTGTGAGCTTATTGTGGCCCTGCCTCTCTCTTTTTCTGTAGCACTGTTCATGCATTCCTGTTATATATAGGCGAGCTATACAAAACAACTCATCACACTTTCGCACCCTAGAAAATTACTCGACAAAAAGGTGGCCTAGTGCATCTTTTGGGAGTAATCTCAAGAGAGTAATCTCATACCCAGCTTGATGCCATTTAGCAGAGGGCCAGAATCCAAGAGACGCCGTTCGCACGTATGTGAGTAATGATAGCTGTTTTCACTGGGTCCCTGTTGCATTAAATCTAATGAAAAGGGAGATTTTTAAGCAAAATCCGCCCTTGGTGAACCTCTTGCTCCGTACATACCTAATACCGTTACTTAACATTAGCACGATTTCAAAATATTCAACGTCTTCATTACCTCAGTCACAAGCCTATCCTTTCTGCACCGGATTACCAACACCTATGGCCTTGGCGTGGACGCAGGTTACCAAAACTAAATCTGTATTTAATTCAAGTCAAGTCAAGTCACTTTTATTTTCAACATTTTACAATGTTGACGGTCTCCCAGGCAAAAAGCTGTAGGGACAGCTTGACGGGGCCTGGAAACCGGCGGCAGGCAACAGTGACAGCAGTACAAAAAATGAGTACAAGAGATCAGTTGCTACTTGGGAAAAAAAAAAACAAAACTGATATTTTATCACAGACATACAAATGAGACGAATGGAGTGAAAATATAAGTTATATCAGGGTGTTATATAAAGACTAGCGTTTACATACACAAAATATTACAACAAACCGATAATTACAACATGACGGACACAAAACTCAATCTACTATGTATATTACACGCGGTACCATTTTACACTGGAAACAGCAAAACACAGGTCAGCCTATAAACATTGAACGTAAAACTTTGCGTGTTAGTACAGCGTTACTAAGAGTGGATAAATTGAACTTATTTAGCAACATTGGCACTGTATAACTTAATGACTGCAGAAGGTAATTTGTTCGGTGGTGCGGAATTGTCCATTTTTCAGGTGTACGTGTTTTAGAAATATTGCAGCGTAATGTTGCACCCGAGAGCGTAATTAGAAATTCTTTATACTTTTCATTAGCAAAATGGAGGTGGTGGAGAAGATGGTAACTATAAAGAGACTGAATATTGATTATATGATGCTGACGGAATAGCTCGGCTGAAGGATGCAAAAGTGGTACTTTGTTTATGCAACGTATGGCTTTTTTTTCTAGACGCAGAAGTGTACTGATGTTTTGTTTGGTGGTCGTCCCCCATACTAGCGTGCAGTAGTTAAGGTGTGAGCGGAAGAGGGCATGGTACACTTGTAGTCTGACAGACATAGGAAAGAGGTCGCGCGTTCTAAATAAGGCACCTGCAGCAGACGAAAGTTTTTTAGCCACTTGTTCAACATGACTGTCCCATGTCATCTGATTGGAAAATGTCACACCTAGGATTTTATGCTGTTTAACGATATCTATTTTACGGAGACCTAATTTTAGCACCCGACTACAGGCCAGACGTTTGTTTTTAGGAGCAAATAAAATTGCTTTTGTTTTTTTCCCATTTATTTCTAAGCTGTTTACTTCGGACCATTTCAGTACCTTTGACAACGCCCTATTCGCCATTTCAAACAATTCGGCTTCATTAGTTGAGCTAAAGAACAAACTTGAATCATCCGCATATAATACAAATACGGCATTATCATCAGTACGCATAAGATCATTAACGTAGACATTAAATAAAAATGGCCCAAGAATACTGCCTTGTGGGACACCAGATGAAATCGGTTGGAAAGCGGAATAGTAGCCATTAATGTGAACACACTGGGATCGGCCGGCTAGGTATGACTGCAGAAGAGTATTTGTTAGCCCACGGACACCATAATAATCTAACTTGTTAAGGAGGGTTGTGTGACATATTGAATCAAAGGCTTTACTGAAGTCTATATAAATTCCCAGTGTTAACTTATTAGCTTCAATGTTTTTAATGATGATTTCTTTTTGCAGCAGAAGAGCAGATTCCGTTGACCTACCCTTCCGAAAACCATGCTGACAGTCAGATAAAATATTGTGCTTAGTAAAAAAACCGTCTAGTCGGGTGAGCATAATCTTCTCAAGACCCTTAGAAAAGATTGGAATTATAGATATTAGATATAATTGTCATTCGTTTCTATCCGTTACTAACCTCTGTGAGCCAAAGAAATTGAATCCATAGATAATTTTGTCCTCTTCTGCCAGCGATTCGCATCTCTCCGTAAACTTTTACTTAGCGACTCCCCTTTCTAGATTAGGACTTCTTTCAACATTCCAGTTCTCCTCTCCTTCGGGGCAAGCGTCAAGGAACATGCCTTAAAACCAGCGTGCGATTCTATTCATGATTACATAATTTTAACAGGCAGATTCCTATGCTAGGTGAGACTTCATTGCTTTTTCTTTTCCTTTTTATTTTTTTTCGAATTCTAGTTAAACAACCATATTTATCTGAATACACCAGTTCTTGATCACATATATTTAGAATCTACAATGTACCCTGGCCAATTCCCCGCCGTGGGTATGTGCCATTTTGACTGAGTTCATCATCATCATCTGTCTTTGGCAACGCACAGGCCAACTAACAAAAGTTGTCTGTTCTAGTGCACGTTTAAAAACGGCCAATTTATGTTGCCTGCAACATGTGACACCTTATGCAATAGTTGCTTGCACCACTGAGAAAGCCGCGCAACCGCATGGTCCGGAATCGCGTTGTGCTTATTACGAAACTCGCGAGCTTCCTGTGGCATTAAGATCCGAAACCATCGCATGTATGAGCCGGTTGCTTTCGCGATTAGGCTAACCATCCTTCATTTCCGACCTTTTGGAGTGCGTCCCGAATATCAAAATCAGTACACAGAAACCAATTAAGAATCACCAATTGCGACTTTTGTACTAATTAGCTCCCACCTAAAATATCATTTTCTGTCCATGACAGGTCTTTAAAACGGTAAAGACGAAAACGTGGGGCAGTGGGATTGTCATCCCTGCTTTCTTCCACGTCTTGCGCAGGACGCCCCTCGATCATTATTTGGCTCGGTCAGCCAGCGTCGGCGCAATCAGTAGCTGGAACCTTACGCTGCACTGCACCGCGCACACGTAACAAACCACTACGGTAGCATACAGCAGATCAGCGGATGTGTTGAGGTCGTTTCCTTAATGATTACCCCTAACCAGCCGCTTGTTACAGTAGCCTCCGCATGAAAAGGCCCACGCGTGCGGGCGAGTGCACTGCGAGTTCTCCGCCGCGCTGTGCATGGCATGGGCGTATCCCCGAGGAAAGAACAGCGCACCACCGACGTTGAGGAGAGACGCGCATCGCCTACATGCCTGGCATGATGGCATCTCTTGCACTTCGCACCGCGCAGCACGTGGCTTGTGAACACCAGTGCAGGCACCCCAGGGGCGCACACAAAACAGACAGGAAATTAACACGGGAGAAACCGCCGATATGCACTCAATCTGCCACTCTGATCCACCTTGCCGTTGTCAGATGGGAAACAAAGAAACATTAGCTGTGGTTAAACCTGGAAATACGCGAGAGCTACCTGCATGGATACGCTTAGGTTGCTTGAAAGTAAAAGCATGGCTTTTGCACGTAGTAGTTTACTCTATGTAGTTTCAGCTTTATTTATGCCACAGGGAGCACTTTTGACCACTAACGTGCGATGAGGCGAAAGCCTCTGTCGCGCGGTAGTCCGAAGTCCTCCACTACGGCACCTCTTTGTCTCTGTTTTCACTCCCACCTTCGTGATGACGCGATAGCGTAAGCTACCAGCCAACATATAAAGCCCCGCTTTAACCGAGCCGTATGATCGTGTCTGCGCGGCCTAGGGATATAACGTGAATGCAGGGGTCTTGCCAGGCTGATTCTGATATCACCCTCCCACATGAAAGGAGAAGCCTGAGTTGGCAGCTCCTGCCGAACTTAAAGTCAGGCAATCCTACGTCCAGTTAGTGCCCGGCCATATCAGCTGCCAGCTACCGCCTGGCAGCTTCCATGCTCGTAATTTCTTTTTTTTTTTCGCTCACAACGTCAACGCCGGAGGACGGCCGCTGACTCCGGCCACCGATGCCGGTTTTATTGCGAAAGCAATACTACTCTAGGTTTCGAGCCTTCAGCGTGACGCGGCGGTAGCTACGTCTTACCCACGTGACGCTATGGCGTCACAACCCACGTGACACTAAGGTGAGAGCTGGGCTACCAACTCAAGCGGTCGGCGTAGCGCGGCGGTAGCCACATTACCCACGTGACGCTGTGACGTCACACCCCACGTGACACAAAAGCGAGAGATGGGCTCCCAACTCAAGCGGTCGGAGTGGTGCGGTCGGAGCCGCGGCTCAGTTGGCAGGAGCTGCCAATTTGGGTCTCTCGTTTCACATGGGACGGTTATGTCAGAATCAGCCTGCTAGGACCCTGGCATTCACGTCACCCTAATAGGCCACTAAGGCACATTCATACGGCTTGGTTAAAGCGGGGCTTTATATGTGGGCTGAGGAAGAAGAAAAAGAGAAGAACGCTCGGTCACCCGCAGCTAATGCTTTCGCTCAATATTTGGTTCAGCAGCGTTGATCTCTTGTAATTGTTTTTCGGTGAACGGGGCATTTAACGCTATCACGATAAAAAAAAAATCGTCTGATCCACTTGCCTTTCACGCACTTCTCGACGCGCCGCTAGCTGCATACACATCGCGCAAAGTAGCGCGGCGACGGTTTATCTTCAACTTCCGCCACTGGCATGAAAGAAACTGGACTAAACGCCGTCAAGTTTAGCCGCACCGCCCCACTGCTGCGGCGCTCTCTCTCTCCCCTGACGCCGCGCGGTGTGCCCTGATGAAGATGGCGTGGCACTGAAAAGCCGCACGCGGATGACGTGCGCTCCTCAACGTCAGCCAAGAAACGTGCCTGGAGCCGCCTACGGGGCTCTGGACTACGGACCCCACTCGGCAAGAGGCTGTGATTTTTAAGCGAATACCAGCCCTACTGATAAAAAAAAACAACAACAAAAAATACCGGTGTAGATGTCACACGGTATAAAAACATGTATGTCGTCAGCGGGAGTATAAAGCCAGCGGGCGGCAAATTCCCGCAAAAAGACCACCGGTGGAGATATTGCATTCGGCCGTTCGTGTGAATAAGACATTTAGGCCTCACCTCCGTTCACGGCATATCGGGTACTATTTTAACCATTTCGCAGCCAAGGATTTGCTGGGCCCATCCATTATAACTGCGTGCGCTCCTCACGAGAGACGCATTTGGACTTCATCCGGAACGCTGCGGACAATCGGCGTTGTTTCATGAATTTCTTTTTTCTTAAAAGATCTCGCAGCCGTCCTTTTCATCTTCGGTTTTTGCTGCTACTCCTCCAGGAGATTCACGAGAAGGGCTCCCATTTTATCCGCCAAATGATCAGCCTGTAACATGATTGGGCGTCGCACACCTACATAAGCGATGACATCACCGCGCAACGCTCACCATGAGCGAGACCACGCACTTATGTGGTGGATCGCGCTCGCGATCTACAGGGGGAGCCGCGATTACCGGAAAGTTTTATCGACTAATTTTCTAATATTGTATTTCGATGTCGGTTGGGGCATGAGTAAAAGAAAAACACAGCCGGAGGACGCCTTAAGAGAAGACGCGACGGCGCCTTTAATACCGCCTCTTTGCATTCCGCGAATTTTCGGCGTTGAGAGACTGGCACATGGTTAAATGTCTTTAGTTGGTTTAGTTTCAGGGGAAATGAAGGTGCAGTATCTGTTCCACTTCTATATGGTCATATATAACTTACAAAGAACGGAATAAAGGAATAAGCCAACAGTCGGCGAGGCGAAGGAAAGCGTAGAGTTCTTCCCCTTCAATTTTCTGGGGAATACCATTAGGGGCAATTATGTCGTCGCTTACAGATTCCCAGTCGTGAACATAGCCCCCAACCTGACGATAGCACTTGGATGGTAAATGTGAAACGGAATGTATGACACCACCTTGCAGAGGGCTACAAAGGTTGCGCGACAGTCTTGATGCGAAATCACGTGTGTAGTTTTTCCGACGCATTTTTCACAATTCCGGGTTAGAGCGAAGACATCGGTGACGCCTTTTCGACTGAACGAGCTGTGTATACGCTATTGTTTTGTACTCGACGTCTCTATCTAAGAACGTTGGTCGTACCCATATTGACTCCCCGTCCAACGTAAGCCAAATCGGCGTTCAGTGCAACGGTCAGGAGCCACGCAGACCCAGGTGAAAGGACAACAGATTTTACGAGAGTTTATTCTTTTTCCGCATTGCGATACGCCGGGACGTCGGCAGCTGCAAAGAGACGTAACAGAAGTATGCCCGGATGACTGGGCGGTGGCCGAGCAGAGGATTCTACAAAATCGCTTCCAGTGAACGTACAACCATCTCAGTGACCGAACGCCTTCGACAAATGGCTGCGATTATCTGTGGTGTGCGTATAGTACAAGTAACGGGAGGATGTTTCGCCACTGTACTTGCAATGAAAGATACATTCTGTAGGCTTCGAATACTTGCATTTTATTTTATTATAAATGTAATTTTTGATAAAGCAAACCGGTTTGCCAAATCATACCCCCCCCCCCCCTCCCCCCTTTCTTTTAGGTGCTGCATTACAGAGCGGATGTTTCATGCGCCGCACAAAAACATTTGCACATGCTCATAACCGCGTCACTGGCGCTGCTCTTGTTACAGGTATACTGGCGCTTTTTTGTCATACCTTTTCTGAAGCGTTTCAGTCGCCGGGTGTTCGAGATCACGCGAACAGAAGCGTGAGTACATAGCGATAGCACGGCGGTGCAGGAAAGCTAGAGTAGGTGGGAAGGACGAGAGGATTTGGGTCACAGCGATGCGTCTTCCTTAAGCATGACGTAGACGGGATCTTCCTGCTATATATACCCGATGCACACACACTCACCTAAGAGTAAATAAGCAAAGGCGACAACGAAGAAGCGAACTGGCCTCCCCTCTTCCATCGAAGCCCTTTTCCCGCCGCGCGCTCTATATCATGTGACGAATGCGCGTGGGGGTTCATCGACCACGCAGCCGAGATGGACAGCTAGATGGGACAGTGCAGTAAATCTCCATTTCCGCACAAATACAAGTTGTTCCATGTAGTACGCGACAGCGCGTACCGATCGACACATAACATAAGCTGCTCGCGTTCACACATTCAAAAACAGAAGCAAGATTGCCGTAGTTTATTTTAACAAAACTGTTTCGATGTTCCGAACTACTCCTACGTCAGTTGACTCGTTTTGTTTTTTATTTGGTAGCAGCAAGCATATTTATCATTTGGTAAGGAAGAGTGAGGAGATAGGGGTTGGAATATAATGTGGAGCGTCGGTGGTCGCTCTTCCCAGTCTGCAGGATTCTGCCGGCCTTCGCTACCGCCTTGGCCCTCGTCACCGACATGATCTGCTTTCGGGTCGGAGTCGGTCAGGAGGGCCTCCCACTTCTCTAATCTATACCAGGCTCTTTTCGCAGCCCCAGATGACGTGGTGCTTCGTAGCTTTTAACTCCTCCGTCACACGCACTCTTCTGCATACCTACAGTCGGCCATACCTTGCGATAACATGGCTCTGCTCGGTTATGTGCCTGCTTGCAGTGTCGTGTGAGCGTATAGCTATAGTGAACTAGAATTCTAGTTCACTATAGTATAGCGGCCTGCTTTTTGTTCAAGTTGTCCGCCGGAGTCGCGTACCGGAGGCGTTGTTAAGTTCCATTTCTACCATCCGTTCTTTGTTTTTCAGGTTCCTCTATTTCCGACCGCCGGATGACAGATGCAAGATGACACTGCGCCGCCTTTCCAGCCTCAGCTCCCTACGTTATCGCGTTAAAAAGTGCAGAAATAAGCAGAAGCACCAAAACGAGGATGCAGCTCCTCAGTCCGGGGCCCTGTGCAGAATTGGGCTAGCAAGCGAACCTGGATCAGCCCAACGACCAGACGTCACCGCATACACCCACGGGTAGAAAAGGAGGCAAAGAAGGCAGCGGCAGTCGCAACCAAAGTATGACCAAAGGCCCCCTTTTCGACGAAGGGGCCCTTTTTCGAGCAGGAAGGGGCCAGGCAGTTTCCTTTTTACGTCCTGTTGCTGCTCCCCTTTGTGAGTGCAGCCTTACTGGGAAAGGAGGCCGCCAGAGCTGGGAAGAGCGACAAACGAGAGATGGGAGAGGATTGGAAGAAGTTGCTCGGATGCGGACGAAGAAACGACCGTGGCAGAATTCTGCCGATTCTGCCGTGACAGAATCTGTCACACGATAGTGCCTCTTTTTGTGAACATCATCATCATCATCAACATCATCGTCAGCCTGACTATACCCACTGCAGGGCGAAGGCCTCTCCCATATTTCTCCACTTAACCCGGTTCTGTGCTAGTTGCATCCACTTGACCCCTGCGAACTTCTTAATCTCATCCGCCCACCTAACTTTCTGCCGCCCCCTGCTACGCTTTCCTTCCCTTGGAATCCAGTTTGTTACCCTCAGCCACCATCGGTTATCCTCTCTTCGCACTACATGTCCTGCTCATGTCCATTTCTTCTGCTTAATTTCCACTAGAATGTCAGTAACTTGAGTTATTTCTCTGACCTACTCTGCACGCTTCCTATATCTCTTAATGTTACCCCTACCATTTTTCGTTCCATAGCCCTCTGGGTTGTCCTCAACTTAAGTAGAACTCTCTTGGTTAGCCTCCACGTTTCAGCCCCATAGGTGAGTACAGGCAAGATGCAACTGTTGCATACTTTCCTCTTGAGCGATACCGGTAAGCTGCTAGTCATAATCTGCGAGTGCTTGCCAAATGCGCTCCATCCCAATCTTATTCTTCTTGTTATTTCCTTTTCATGGTCCGGATCTGCGGTTACTACCTGTCCTAAGTAGACATATTCGCCTACTACTTCCAGTACTTCGCTACCTAATGTAAACCGCTGTTCCTTCCCGAGGCTGTTGAACATTACCTTAGTCTTCTGCATATTGATTTTCAAGCCTATACCTTTCTACTTTTCCTGTCTAGGTCATCAGTCATTATTTGCAGCTCATCCCCCGAGTTACTTAGCAAGACAATGTCATGAGTAAATCGCAGATTACTGAGGTATTCTACCCTTATCCCTAACTTCTCCCATTCCAAGTCTCTGAATACTTCCTCTAAGCAAGCTGTGAATAGTACTGGGGAGATCGTGTCTCCTTGAATTTTGTTACTTTCTTTATGCAGAACTATGATTGCTGTGCAGCCACTATATATATTTTCTAGCACTTTCACGTACGGCTCGTCTACCCCCTGATTTCGCAATGCCTGCATCACCGCCGAGGTTTCAACTGAGTCAAATGCTTTTTCGTAATCAATGAATGCTATGTATAAGGGCTGGTTATATTCCGAGCATTTTTCTATCACCTGATTGATGGTATGGATATGATCGATAGCAGAGTACCGTTTCCGAAACCCTGCTTGATCCTTTGCTTGATTGCAGTCAAAGGTTGTCCTGATTCTATTAGCGATTACCTTCGTAAATACCTTATACGTAACAGACAATAAGCTGATTGGTCTGTAATTTTTAAGGTCCTTAGAGTCCCCTTTCTTATGAATGAGGATAATGTTTGCATTCTTCCATGGTTCCGGTACCATCGATAACACCAGGCACTGCGTATACAGAGTGGCCAGTTTTTCTAGCACGATATCCCCCCCGTCCTTCAGCAAATCTGTAGTTATCTGATCCTCTCCAGCTGATTCCCCCCTTTTCATAGTTTCTAGTGATTTCTTGACCTCGTCCTTCGTCACTGATGGAACGTTTGACTGTTTTTCCCTACCGCCAATCTCATTACGGTCCTGACTACTGTAAAGATCTGTATAGAATTCCTCGGCTACTTTGACTATCTTGTCCATATTCGTGATGACGTTGCCCGCCTTGTCCCTTATCGCATACATCTGGTTTTTGCCTATGCCCAATTTCTTCTTTACCGCTTTAAGGCTTCCCCCGTTCTTTACAGCATGCTCAATTTTTTCCATGTTATATTTCCTTATATCGGCCACCTTGCGCTTATTGATTAGCTTTGATATCTCGGCCAATTCGATATGGTCTGTTGGATTGGAAGCTTTCATACTCTGGCGTTTCTTAATCAAATCTTTCGTTCCTTAGACAGCTTACCGGTATCCTCTCTAACTATCCTACCGCCTACTTCTACCGCGCACTCAGTAATGATATCTCTGAAATTATTGTTCCTTGCTTCTAGGGTAATGTCGCCATCCTCGGTTAGAGCTGAATACCTATTCTGTAACGAGATCCTGAACTCTTCTGCCCCCCCCCCCCCCCCCCCCTCACCGCTAATTCGTTGATGGGTTTCTTTCTAACTAATCTGTTGCGTTCCTTCTTCAGATTTAGGCTAATTCGGGGCCTCACCATCCTGTGGTCACTGCATCGCACTTTCCCGATTACCTCTACATCTTGCATAATGGCGGGGGTTGAACACATTATGAAGTCGATTTCATTTTTAATCTCCCCGTTAGGACTTTTCCATGTCCATTTCCGGTTCTTCCGCTTGCTGAAGAAGGTATTCATGATTCGTAAGTTATTGCGCTCTGCAAACTCAACTAGTAACTCCCCCCCGCTATTCCTAGAACCAATGCCATAGTCACCTACTGCCTTGTCTCCTGCCTGCTTTTTCCCTACCTTGGCGTTGTAGTCGCCCATTTGTGAACATATTCCTTTTTTCCCGCAAGGGCCAAGCTGAAGGAGCGAACATGCAATGCGACAAACGCGATCCAGGCGGGCGCGAAGAAGACAAACACTGCCGCGGCAGGAGAACAAAGCCGCACCTGCTTCGCATGTGGAGAGAGCAAATTTCTGCACCTCTCACGGCTGGAGGCAGCTCAGCGTGCCGCGCACATGAAACCAAACCGAGTCACCGTCCTCTTCCGGGCCAAGTTGAGTATTTCGGATGCGCGCCGCACAGTCCTTGGCTTTCTTCTTCCACGGCCCGGGTAGCAAGCACACAGAGCACTGGTTTTCCAGCTGCGCGCCTGGCACAGGCGCCGGCGGCTGGTGGTGTTCCCTGCAGCGCTGCTGCTGCTGCTGCTGCTGCTGCTGCTGCTGCTGCTGCTGCTGCTGCTGCTGCTGCTGCTGCTGCTGCTGCTGCTGCTGCTGCTGCTGCTGCTGCTGCGATCTAGCTCACGCACAAGAGAGACGACGCTGTATGTGTAACAAGTTTCACCGGGGTAGAAACGGCTGCCTTGAGGTCATGCAATTATCTGTTAAGCGCCAGCAGATACAAGCCGCAAGCGACGCTTGATAGCCACAGGTCCGATGAGAGGTACGCCCGTGAAATTAGAAACTTAGTGCTCGCTTATCACGCCCGCATAGGTGAAGACGAAGCACATTTCAATACCTCCTAGCACCACAGCAGTGTTGGAGGGGACAGGGAGGAAACAGCTAAAAGACCGGACAAACGGTTAGGGACTAGCTTTCACGGGGCAAGGCAGAACAGTTAAAAACTACTGCAAGGAGGTCGCAGACATTGTCACTGACCTCCGCTCCTATTGTGGGAACTAAGCACGCTGCAGTGTATGATGCTGTGCTCTCGATCTCCGGATTTACAGCACTGCCAACTCATTTTATGCTCATCCTCTTCAGATATATAGCGCACTTGATAGAATCAACCGGGCTGCAAGTTCGCTGCGCACTGCATCCAACTGCGCAGCTTCCTGCGCGAAGGGTCCCGGTATAGTGGAATGCCGCTCGGACGGCAAACACTGCACCGAGGCCTCGTAGTTACGTGCAGCACACGTATGGCATCCCATGCACCCTGTCTATAGACGGTCTAATCCGCAGAGCAAGCAAACGCAGAAAAGCACACGCAGACGCAGCTTTAATCGCACGCGTCCCCTGCGCGGGGCAAAAATTAAGCCGGATCCGAGATGAGCCGCATTTCGCCTATTCGCTCTCTTTCCCTCGAGAGGTTCAACTTCGAAGGACTAACCCTTGCGTGTGGACCAGCTCACGCCAACGGTGAGTCATCCTGCCCAGGATAGGCGCTCGTCAGTGGTGGCACTCGATGCATATATAATGGAAGGTCATGAGACGACCGACTGATCTCAACACTCACATAAACCACAACGAGTGCACTTTACGTATGCGGAGAGCATACAGGATGTACACATACATCGGCTGATTCCTACGACTTTCAATTACGAAGTGATAATCGTACCCTACTTTGTTCCTGCGGATTCGTCCACAGAGGTGCTCTCGAGAAATTACACATTGTAAGCGCTTTCTGAACATAGGTTTAACTGAAAATAATGCAAAAAATACACGCAGAGAGAAGGACAAGATAAAGTCAGAAAGGGTCGTGTACATGTGCGGACAAAAAAGCGGAGCACGTTATTTGTTAGATTTTTCTTTTTTTTTTTTTCATGTGTTGCCTGTTTGAAACTGGCAGCCGTGGTATGTGCAGGCTGGCAGTACAGACGCCAGTGCGCTTTCATTTGGACAAATAATCTTTTCTTCGTCCCTGTACAGAAGGTGCGATTGCTACTGGGAACGGAAAAGCGTGCCCTGTGTTTACTCATGTCCGCGCTTGTACACTTGAAAGCATGCACTTTGAGCGGGACTCTGTCATTGGATACGACCGCGCAATCCCGCTGCGACCAAACCAATATATATATATTCGTAAAAACTCCACACTGTGGGCAAAAAGACGTCGAGATTAGCCCGAAACGCTTCGAATGATAGAACAAAGAAAACAAAGACTAAAAAAAAAAAAATAAAAACAGGAAGGGGCGTCATAAGTTTAGCCTCCCGAATATTAAACTAGCTTGCGGCACGGCAGCCCTTTTTGTGGTCCTGAGTGACGAAATGGAGCTGAGGAGAGAAAGAGAGCGAACAGAATAGAAAGACGGGGAGGTTAACTATAGGCGGTGCCCAGTAGGCTACCCTACACGTGGGATGGGGAACAAAGGGAGAAAAGATCACACCTAAGCACAGGCTCACCAAGGCCTTGCATAACCCGACCGTTTCGCAAGTTTGATCAACGCGAAGGCGCAGGCGCACAAAAAAAGCGCCGTCACGCACGAAAGAATTGGGCTGTACTATACGTTCAAGATATCCAGGTGGTCGAAACGTTCTCTAGACCTGCATTACATTATGCGGTGGCTAAGCGGTTAGGGTGCCGGACGAATAATAAACTTGAGTAAACAAGTTTTGGTTCAAGTTGACTTTATTGATTGATGACTTTATTACGGCAGCGACGGAGCACGAACACAAGAGAAGCAACACGCAAACACACAGACGAACGGCTACAGGTTCGTCTGCGAATAGGTTTGGGGTGCCACTCGTTTTTTCGGCTCCGGTGAAGCTTTCAAAGCTGTACCCTCGTATCACCGGAAATGAGAAGCGGGTGTGGGGAAATATCACACTGCGCCCTCTGTGTAGTGATCTTCAGGGGTGGTATACGAGCAGCCGCTTGCGTGCGGAAAGTGCACATCGGTCGAACTGGCCGGTCTATGTATGACCAGCTCTGGGAAGCCACAAAGGAATGTAAGGAACAAACAAAGTGTACACTTGGCTGAGCACTGCCAGTCATGAAAGAAGTGTGCGCCATGTTTCGACAGCGCAAGAATTCCAGGTAGGAGCAAGGATAAAGCTGCACGAGAACTCCTGCAGGCCTATCACATAAAGAAAAAAAAAAAAGAAAATATCTGTGTTAGCGATGATTCCAATTTAATGCACACTTGGGAGTTTCATCTCTTCTCGGCAAGATGATAAGATGCGTTTCTGGTGTTACCTTAGCACGTAGCTGCTTTGTCCTCTTCGTAGAACGCTGAATTTCTTTCCAATAAAACTAGCTGTGAGTGCAGCGTTCGTCCGCGTGTTTGTGCGTGTTTCTTCCCTTGTGTTCGTGCTCGTTCGCTGCCGTTATGAATCAAGAAGACTAAGCTGGGCAGCCCGGGTTCGATCCCGGTGGCCGCCGCGTTTAGATGGCGGCGAATAAGGCACCCGTGCGAATCTCAGTGCACGTAAAGAACACCAGCTGGTCGACTTTGTCCGAAGCCTTACAATCATAAAACACCTTTTAACACGATAACTCGAAAGGTTTCGTTCTGGAGAAAATCCGGCGTTGTCGGAACTGTGGACGAAAAATCCCGGGCATAGATGTCTTTCAGAATGGCAGGTGACGTGACCGGGTGCTGATTAGTCGTCGGGCTGAGAGACGTCACGAGGTGGTGACGTCACTGAGTTGGAGGGCTGCCACCCTATAGGTAGTTCCTCTGAAGAAGGGAGGGTGATATGGGTGCCGAACCCGGGACCACTGGATCTCGAGCCAGACAAGCTGTACCTATAGCCAGGCATGCACGCTTGTTTTAAGCGGGCCTTTGTACCTATATGTCTGACGGTCTTGAACGTAATTTGGTACCTTGTGACTGAATCATAATTAATTAGGATGTGTAAGATAATAGAGGCATAAATAGAGACATTAGGGATCAAGCGTCAAAATATATGCGCAGCAAAGTGTAGAGTCTGCAAGAGGAGTCGGCAAACGGGAGCCGTTAATGATGTCGCATCGTACAACTAAAGCGAAGCTTAAAGTGTCCCCCATAACCGGTTCTAAATTAAAAACTTGTTATTCACGTAGTACAAAGTCGCGACTGAGAACACTTCGTACGAAATGGGGACGAGCTATTTTGGGCGCGTTTTTCGTCGAGGAAAGGCCGAGAAAAAGCTTCAGGCGCTTTGTTAAACAGCCGCGGTTCATTATAACCGGTTGAGCAACGTCGCGCCTAATTAATTCGCTCGCCCCACGAGATAAACGCGGCTCCAGTATCAATCTCGATTACCGCCTTAACGAATTTAAATGGCCTCGTCGTCTCCTTTATACTGGCGGAGACTGTGCACATTGATGGTGGTCCCGATGGAATCGTCTCTTACAGCGCCCTGATGAGAGCCGGCTGCTATAGTTACTCTAGAAAATAAAACTCGATACGAATGCCAGGAAAGGCCACCGCCATCGCGAAATGGGGGCGAACTCTGCAAGTGCATGGAATCTGAGAAATGAAAATAATGAGGACGCACGATGATAAGTACGCTAAGCGCACTTGTTCAAAGGGCTTCCTTATAACATGTCTGACAAAAGCAGAGGAGTTATCATGTCTCGCCTGAAAACAGATCCAAGTCAGCAAAGTATATAGACCGCGTTTCCATGTGTATTTGTATACGTTTGTTTAAGTTCACCGAACTAAGCTATAAGCAGCTCGCACTTTGGCACTTTTTTTTATATGTATAGCCTTCTTAACCTTCGTAGAGATGAGAAAGAACAGCTTCTTAATTTCAGAAGTCATTTGTAATAAGCGTTTTGCTAATCAAGTAGCCCCTGGCATTCTTCTTAGAAGACTTCGCATATTGCATATTTTGGGACTCCCTGTCTGAACTGAACTGTCTACCACGAACTCCTTTCTTGACGAGACGGAAACCTCTGCCCACCTTTGTTGCGGAGGCACGTCGCAAAGGAACCGAATTGGGCTTCGGCTCTTTTATTGTTATCCTTCAATCGCCAAAAGGTGTTCTAAGAGATATAGCCACTGCGGAGCAACGGAGGGCCTTCTCCACCTGAGTACGAAAATGTGTTTTGTACGAGTGAGCACAAAGGAATTCGAGACTCTTTTTGATGTGACAGAAAGTACGTTAAAGCCGTATACGTACTTCTTTCTTTGAACGTCCCCGCCAACGATGAGCTAAGAGCGACGAGTTTCACTCCCAACGCGCATGCGACGAATTCTTTCTCTTCTTCCGAAGCTCGTAGAAAATTTTCCGGAGCCGAGTCCTAGTTAGCGCAGCGAGGCTAATTACTGTGTAATTGGTGTCGTACTTCATTTATTCTCGTCGCCGGGAGCAGTGAAAGGTGCAGAAGCGAAAGCGGGGAACGCAGACTTAGGCTTACCCAAAAGGGGCGGATGGCCTGAAAGAAACTGCTCACGAATGGCGTAGACAGCGAGCGCACACGCAGGATTCAGCGGAAAGAAGTTCCTCGCAAATACAAATACTGCGGCGGCATTGAACAATGAAGTAAAAACAAATGTCACGCATAAAATAGGCGAGGCGAAATTGCCGCACCACGGCGGTACAAAAGCAGGACGGGAGACTCGAGCGCAGTGGAATTCAAAGCGAGCTCAATCTAGAGGATCAAACAACAGTCAAAACATAATGAAGGACGGAATTAAAGCTCATAGAGATGGCAGACGGGAGTCTATGGAGGAAGGCAATCATTCGAAACGAAGGTGCACTGCAAACAAGCGGAAAATAGTTCTATGCGCACTGGGTCAGAGGGGCACGCCAACCCTGTGCGTCAGCCTCCCCGCCGCGCAATCACTCTTCCTTGACAAGCGAGCTTCGCCGCATGACGCCATGTCTTGCAGCATAGTCAGCTACCTATTCAATGAGTTGCGGAAAGAACGAATCAACCCTGCTCTGTCGCAATGAGCACCAGGCTTCGTGTCTATCTAGGCTTCGTGTCTGCACAGAGCGCACGTACTAGGCCGAAAAACAAATGAAAAAAAAAAAATGCACTCGCTGATCTGGACATCTTGTAGTGACCGACAAATAGATATTCACGAATGTCCAGGAGGGTTTCGAATCTTGTGTGGACGTCCGATTTGCGTTGCTTCATGCGGTGTTGCCTAACTTAAAGGGTCAAATTCAAAAGACCCAAGAACTTAATAACGTCGCCATCACCGGCATAATTTGCAAGAAGATGCATGCATAGACATTTTTTTCGACGCGAATCTCAGAGGCTATGCTATACTGCCTTTCATCTGAAAACGATGACAATCTTTTCTTTCCGGTGATTATGTCAAGAGTTCGGTTCGATATAGCTTCTCAATATCAAATTTCTCGATGATAAATGTGACTATTGCGGCCGGACAGACGTTTAACGAACCACATCGACCAGTGTGTACACGCAAGCTCCTTTGCGTAAACGTAAACTCTATTTGAAAAAATCACTTTTCCCTTTTGATGAAATTCGTTTAACAATAAAGTGAAAATAAATTTTCATTCGTGCGCGTTCCGGATTTCATTTCGCGTGCAGCAACAAACAGTAGGTCGCACGGCGAGCTATAGTGAACACGAACGGCAACGCAATCAGATACGTCGTGATCGGTGTTGTACACGAAGCGCAGATGAAATTCCTCGCTGACATCGGCCCAATTCTGACGCGACGGCGCACAGTTGTTTACGCTTTCTCGGCCGTTTCGAAGTCAAATTTCAATCGTCTCATTGCGCCGCCTGGCGTCAAATTTTCATCCCGCCAGCACATGTCTAGCTCTTTCTCTTTCTCTCTCTCTATCTCTCATTTTTCTCATCGCTGCTGGTTGTTCGCCCGGGCCACCGCGCAGGGCCGTATACATCTACGGAAGCGCATTCGTAATCTCAGCGCTCCCTCGTTCCCAACTGTTCCGACAATAATATACTACTTCAGTTTCGCGTCTCTGTTTTTCTTTCTTTTGCTTCTTCTAGTTAGGCGCTATTTTTATCCTTGAGTTCTGTTAAAAAATCAGGTCCCAAACTCATCTCGCTGCGTTTTGACTCTCTAACTTCCGACAGCTATAGCAATAACAAGCGAGAGCATACAACCACCTCCGACGCACACATTCAATCGGAGTCGTACCGACGCGTGTATTCCAGCAAATAACATTCATTTCTCTTTTCTTGCTGCAGCTGACATCTATACGTTTGTGAGGTAGCTCTTCCTCATAAGGCCGTTTCACCTCTATACATCAGGGTATTACCCGGCGATTGGAGGAAGCGTATACCTGTACCATATTCACTTACCGCCTCGCCTTTCCCCTTCTCTTATCTTATATTTTTCCCACAGTCTCGTAGAAACGAAGCAGTAACGTATCCCGTCCGCTCTCTTGATTACCTGGCAGTCGGTCCAATAATGCCTCTCCGAGTTCTGTAACTATGCTTTGCTTTTGTGCATCTGTCTCCGCGTCGATGGAAGGTAAACAGTATACTTGATCGTACTTTATTAGTCTCGAACGAAGAGCGCACCAATCTGCGGATGCAAGGAAACAAATATCGGTGAAAGGTCTTCATATAACGCTTGTATACAATGCTTTGCAAGCAACTAATATTACTGATAATTAATTTCCTTAGATTTTTGCAATGTATATTTATATGTGTAAGGCCAGACACTATCGGTAACCTAATTGCATTTTCGTAATCGACTGCTGGTAATATGTTATATATATATATATATATATATATATATATATATATATATATATATATATATATATATATATCTTTTTTAATTTTCAAAAACACATTCCAATCGCATAACTTCTATCTGATACGAGTGGTAAACGTTAGAGAAGTATCGAAACCTCTCGCATGGAGGCCGCAAGCACGATAACGTCCGCATACGCAATGCCGAGCGGCATGCATCTGTCTAGCTCCTTGTTCAGAGCACCGCACTTCGCCATGACTGCACAAGTTTGTATATAGTGAACTGGTGTCATCATACGCGAACAAAAAGTTCATTGGAGGTGAAAGCCTATCCTGTTACTCCATGCACTTATTTACCGTTTCTTAACTCATTTGCTTCTTTTTTCTCTCTTTTCTCACGTTTTTACTCTTTCTACATTTCTCTTTTGGCTGTTTTTCTCTTTTTTACTGTTTTTACTGCTCCTTTACTCTTGATTGACTGTTTGTGATGTTGCAACTCAATGACAAGGCCTGACATAAACGCTTTCCAGCGTTTTTGCATGTTTATTGCACAATTGTGACGTACTTTGCACAATTTCGACGGCCGTGGCTGTTTTGACGTCTACACACTATATCGATGTCAATGGCTATTTCGACATCGAATTAACTTTTTGGCTCTAATTAACTAATTACTCTAGATAAAAGACATTTTGCACATAGAGACATTTTTCACCGTCTGTCTAGTACAACCATTCTTTTACTCATAAATGACGTCATTCTTCGACAGGGACGGCGTGACACCCTCTGCGGACGGACACTTTCTGCGCATATACCCTTGAGCCTTTATTTATAGTCTTACGCCTTAATAGCGAAGTGCATCGCGTTCGGGATCAGAACCAGTTTATTCAACGAGCTATGGCTGTTTACAAATATTTGATAAATGCACGACGAGGTCCCCTGTGCAGCCTTTTTTGATGCAGAATGCAACTTTGACGCAGAGCTCAAGGTCTCCATATGTGGAAGCAAAACAATCCTCTCCGGTGCGCACGTGCATCGAGGTATACCGTCCAGTGCTGCTACTGATGCGGTGCAGAAGGAAGCATGAAAAAAACCGACGTCGAAGAAAACTTCGCTAACTCCCCGTCTGATGCCTTTAAGCTACCATAATCCAACTAAAACACCGTAATCCACGTTACTGCAAAATAATCCATTGCAACTCTTATATTAACACCACAGTAGAACGTGATCGAACTCACTCCATCCTGATCCAACGTAATCCGCTTTTATTCCACCTTTAATCCTGCTTCAGCCACCTTAGTCTGTCCTAAACTGAACACAAACAACCACAGCCCAACCGTAATCCTATAGTATCCATCCCTAATGCAACGTTATCCAAAGTGGCGTAGTCAAGTCGCATTTTCAATTACTTTCATTCCACACATCAACACGTGATGTGGGCTTCTCGACACAACGTCGGTTAGACATATATTTTTCGGCAAGGACGTTGCCGATCTATATTGACTTGTACAACAGATGGAGAGCGTAACGAAAACTGCGCCAGGGGCGGCGGAAAGGCACGACACCCTACGTGTATTCAGGAGCGCCTGTAAATATCCAACATCTCTGCGCAAGTTATGTGCAGTGTTAGCTGAAAACAGTCCGTCATGCACCCCTGGCACGCAGATGCGTGCACCGGCGACCGACACCACTTCTATAGACGCATTCTCAGTCGAACGTAGGCAGTCCTGCACCGTGCACATTGCGACATAGGTGTGCACACGATACAGTGATTACCTAAGAACTCCGCCACAGGTTAACACCACAGAAGGGTTAATGGAATTTAGGAAAACTTACTTCGCACTTACTTACTTGCGGTGCACATGAAATGACCTTTCGCATGACCTCTGTGTGACGTCACGCCTCAAAGCTGGGCGACCAACTCGCGCCGTCCGTGAGAGACGGCGGTGCGCATGAACGGCGGCCTAATCCAACACCGCCTAGACTAGGTGGTGTTGCCTAATCCCGCTCTCTCCGCCAGGAGCGCCACAGGTGTTATGACGTCACGCCTCAAAGCTGGGCGACCAACTCGCGCCGTCGGTGAAAGACGGCGGTGCGCATGAACGGCGGCCTAACTCCCACTCTCTCCGCCAGGAGCGCTACAGGTGTTGTGACGTTATACAGCTGTATTAGGCGGCGACCAAGGAGGATATATAAAACTTGCTATATATCCTCCTTGGCGGCGACCGACTCGCGCCATCCGTGAGAGATGGCGGTGCGCATGACTACGATGCCGCCTACTGCTAAGGATGCTTTCGCAACCTACCGGGCTTAACCAAGCTAAGCCTCTGCCAACTTTTTTTTTTGCGTTGCGTCTCGTTACATGAGTAGCATCGAAAAAATGCGCCAAGGCTTCCTTTCATCGACACAGAACTCACAGTTACCCCCCTTCAAGCAAACAGAACTAGTTTCTGAGCTCGCTGGTGCATGATACGAAAGTGTAGTACAGCTGATAACTAGACTCCACATAACAAGGAACACACAAATATAAGGCTGCGTATTCGCATGTTCCGTGCTGGTCGTCGCCAAAGCTATCGCACCGTAGTCGGCAATCTTTGATGCGTTCGGCAGCTACTCTTCTCTCGTTTACCGTATCACGTACTGTTGGCCTTCTTTGTTTTCATCTTATGATATTCTTGTCTAATACGATAATTACATTCGAAAATCGAATTAAAAATTGCAACAGTAGATACTAAAAGTAAGTCCACCCATAGTTATGTTATACGTGAACCGTAAAGCGGGATACAAGTCGTACGGCCTGGCGTAATTTAACAATGTTTATTTGCTTTGTTCTCCAACCGCCGTACGGTCTATATATACGTATTTTGTGTGCTGTGTTCTTCACTCGGGAATTGATACCCAGTTAGCCTGACGCAAAGAGAACTCATCCGATAACGATTAAACTCGATCTCCAGAGTTCGCATAGAAATACACTGGACCATTCATTTAATGCTGACTAAGTCGCGAGCCGCCCTCATGGTTTCTTTTCTACAGTCAACTGACCGGCTTATAGGTATAGCACGATATTCACAGCATACTGGTCTATATTTTTCGCTTTCAGAGCGACAGCTGATCTGTATCGGAAAAGACAAATAAAATTATCCGACGGTGGAGCGACGAATAGCCGAACCGTATAAGCGACGGCGGTCAAGTACTCTTTTCCAAAGCATTTGGCTCCCGAGAAAGTCCGGCACTAACTGGGCCAGGAAAACGCTTGTATGCCGACCAGAAAACGAGCAAGTGCCCGTCGGCCGTGGTAATGGAACTAACCCCACATCTCTTGCACGAGCGGCGAATGCTCAGACCAACAATCGACAGCCATACGGCTGTCGACTGCTGATATGAAATAGTGCCGCCTGAAAAAGTCTGAAAAAGTGCCAAGAAAACGTGCCGCCAACCAAGCGCGAAAACTACAGCCTTTTCGGTGACGTATATTTCATTAAAAAATCCCCTCATACGGCACGTCTCAACGGCAACCGGGGCGTCACTTCACGAGGGCAGTGTTCGCATAGATGCTGAGCTGCTACATGGGGTTTGAGTCGACGCCAACAGAGTTGCGTCACACAGCTGACGCAATGGAAAACACGCGTTCTGAGAGGGCCGGCCGCAGTGCGGTGGCAGGCGCGGAAGACAGCAACGATATTCCAATTAAGTCTTATCTATGCCTTACAGTGTCCCCCATATGAAGCCCACATAATAGCGCCGATGCAATGGGTGCGTGAGATGCCCCGCGGGACGGCGATAAAGAATCTGAGAAGCTGGGCCGCCGAAATTTCTCACTCCGTATAATGAATGAAGGCGCATTCCTCCTACGCGGTGACACGCGATCGTTGCAAGAACGGCACCCGCAGTCGGTCATCGCTAGAGACGAGGACGGCCAGCAGCAGATGCCTCTTTTTAATCTCGCAGAGACGCGACGAAGGCCCATCCGTTGCCGCGCTTCATAAAGGCCGATCGGCGACCTGCTCCCTTCCCTTGGGGGACGACAGGGACCACTTCTAGGTACTTTTACACTATTTTTATTCAAGGAGACGGCGGTCCTTCGCACCGCTCTACTAAGGCTATGTGGAAATACCGGCGTTGGCTTGACACGAGAACACATCATAGGCGCCCGCTCTGCGGGCAGTTAGGGCAGGCGTATATATATATATATATATATATATATATATATATATATACGTGGGATTTGGAATGTCGCACGCGGCTCCGGGATAAGCGAGGAGGAGATAAGGAAAGACAGAAGGAGACGTATACGTGACGTATACAGCGCAAACTCGGTAACACGGAGGAGAAATAAAAAAAAAAATTAAGCGCGGCAGTGCGCCGGCGACTGTTTCGCAAGCCGACTGAGAACGCCTCTGTGCCGCTCTCCGGAAGAAACATTTGAAATTCTGTTGAGCCGCGGACAGTATATTCGCTTCGGAAACGATTTCCGATGCGTTCGAAACCCACCTGTCGAGCAAAAAATGTACATCTACGCTATTTAGCATTTTACGATGCTTTCGAAGTGAAATAAGAGCCCGACAACACTTTATGTCGGGTTATGTTTCCATGTTGACAGGAACCAGCGCAGAAAGAGACTCAGCAGAACGACAGGACGGTGCGCTGCGATCTGTCGTCCTTGTTGCTCTTCTGCGCTGGTGTTTCTGTCAGCATGAAAGTATTTGACGCTGACGTAGTACTTCTTAGATATACACCATGGCACCAAGATTACGTCCGGAGTTTTGCATCTAGCCTTGCCTCTATCCTCGTCTCAGCCCCGCCATGCATTAGCATGCACGGCTGTCTTTTAAGGCATTACAAGAAACGAGAGAGACCCGTCAGTTCGCATGACTGAAAGCCGGAGAGTGGCCAATGTGCAGTCACCGCTTCCAAGATAAAAAAAAAAAAAAAGAAAAACAAGAAAAAAGACAGGAACGCTCTACATAAGCCTTCCATGTAGGTTGATTTGACAGAGCCAGGCTTCCACTCGAAGCGGTCAACAACCCCAGAACTTCCTGACCTTCGCTCGAAGTCATAGAGAACCGCCGGATTTACAGCTGTAAAATGTCTTGCGCACGCGCTTATAGGAACACCCAGGCTTGAGAAATATATTTTAATCAAAGCTATATCTGGGAAACGGACGAGAATATAAGCAAGTATACGGGCCTTCAGGCCGAGTGACCGTTCAGACAGCGGCTGTTCCCACATTCGCCGCCCTTCCCCGCCCCCCTTCTAGCGTAGAAGGGTGGAAATCTAGGCCCCAACTCGGGACGGCCGCGTAGACGACCCCAATGCATCATCAAGTACCCCTGCGTGTGTGCCACCCGCAGTGCGGTGGTCCACCGAGCGAATTGTGTACAAAACGGGTGGGACGCAAGATCGCACAGGCGCGCGTTTGCTGCGGTAAGAGAGAAAATAAAGGCCATGAATAACAATAATGAGGAGCAGCGCGCGCGCGTGGAGCGTTCTCACCGCGACTCGGGTGGGCTCAATATTTCACCACGCCACACAATGGCCCTATCGCGGGCGGGAAAGTCTGCCATTAGCCAGCGACCATGAGGCATATCCGCACATATGCATACTATGTGTGCACGAAGAACTACCCGCAAGAACATACCACCGCCGTTCGCTGGACGAGGCCAAAACATCACACGGAACAGTGCACGCCCGTTTTTCCGCAGTGCCGTAATACAGACCGCCTCAGCCCTTATCTATTCTTCCACCGTGCTCGTCTTTGTGCTGGTCTGGGATGAAATCTCGGTACCTGCGCTCGCTGTACATCATCGGACGACGCGTGGCATGCATTGGCCCCGGGAAACCATTAGCCGCGCGCGCTTCCATTACGAGGTTGGCGGCAGCAGCAGCACGGAGGGTGCGTGATAGAAATGACAATAATCGGGGAGAACTCTCACCCAGACAAGCCACACCGCCACCGTATATATGCGGCCTGACCGCGCCGTTCTAAACGCGCGAATCAAGTGAGAACTCGTTAGGAGACGGGAAGGCCGCGTAAGTTAGCCCGAACGTGCAGCACCCGTTACGCATGGAACACCTCGACGTTAATTTCGGTCGCACGCAGGAGCGTGTATTAATGCGGTCAACCGCTCGCGGTGGCCGGCCTAGAAAGAGTTGGCGAAACTTTCTCGAATGTTGCGCCTCGACCTAGCCAACCCAGACCTGTCTTCCTGCTTCCATAATATGCAGCAGAGAGGCGTAAATGCAGAGTGCGACAGAGAGGGAAAGAGAGAGAGAGAAAGAGAGAGAACTCCGATGAAAGAAGGGGGTGAGGGTGTGGAGAGTAATAAACGAGATATATTTGGCAGTGTTCTGAAAACAGATGGTAAAGACCGCTGCTTGGGGAGCAAGGCAATAGTGTAGAATGGCGACTGCACATGAACACATGGCAGCGCAGATGTCAGGTGCGAACCAAGACAAAAGGCAGGGACGGGTCACACCGACAAACTAAATGGCACCACTTCGGGCAGCACCTGTCTTGTCCTGGCATGCAACACGACAGGAGGTGCCTTGGCAGCTATCGAAGCAAGATCACGTGAACCTGATTCGAAAACTACTTTCCGTGACGCGCCGGCAGCCAAATATGGGCAGCGAGATCGTGCTTGCACGATGTAATACCCTCGGACCTCAGTCATAGGCGACACAGGAGTCATCGGGCATAACCAACTCTGTTCACAAAATACGGTAAAATCTTGCGTTTGCATCAGTCGCCGACCAATAAAAAGCGTGCGGTACAATAGAGCTAGCTCTTAATATCAACTATTTTTTTTCTATTGCGGATGTCTAGAAAGCCTGAGCAAGCCCAATACTCAAACATTCCCGCTAGAAATTAAGATGAAATGCAGGATGCTAGCGCCAGGCAAGAAAACCCGTGCAACAAAGTAGGAACGCACATAATGTCAGATAGCGCTCCCATTCGACGCTCTACGAGGCAAATGCGGCATTAGTGGGACGCAACACGACAACGTGTCTCAAAGGTAGAGGCATCGCGCAACAGTGGCTTCATCGGCAGCTGCGTCAGTCGACATCGTCTACACCACGCTACACCGTCTCGACTACTCCCGCTTGGTAAAAACAAATAAGCCGAATTTTACTGCCACAAAAAATCATATACGACCGCCGAGGACTGTGTCCAACAATTAAAGAAACGTTGCTGCCACGTACGACAAAACGAGGCCTGCAGCAGCACATTCGTGCTAGCTTTCTCCGCAAATTTACATGGAGAAGAACTCAGCCTAAGAGAGAGAAATAGCGACCGAAAAGCTGTTTCGCGAGAATCAGAAAAGCTGATCTGCCACAGAATATCATAATCAGCCGCAGCTCCACTCCGCGGCAATTACGCGTGCCTTCGTTGTAAAAGGCGAGCTCCTCGTATGAGATCAGTGTAGTAAGACAGGATGGGCTGTCAGCAGAGTCATCGCGGCCATGAAAGTAGCTACGGCGCAGGCATGCGCAGCCATGATATATACACATATAATACGGCGGCCAGAAGAACGCCATTGAAAAAGACAGCGGAAGGAAGCTGTTTCGGGAACGGAGGCTGGAGGAAAGCCTGGTTCGAGGAGGGTGAAAACCTCCATGTAGTCTGGGATGGAACATTAACAACATAACATAACATAATATAAACAACATAACGTAACATGACATAACACAGCATAACACAACGTAACGAAACGTACTGCAGCACATAATAAAAAAAAAAAAAGCTGGTGCTTTGCTTTTAAAGTCTTCTCTTTTTAAATTTTATTCGTCGACCATTTGCCTCCGCCTGGCTGTATTCGAAAAGCCAAAGAAAGCAGGGACAAAGAAAGAGCGGATAAAGAAAGTAACAACTTACCCTTATTCTGAATAACTCGGCTGTGGTATAAAACAAAACTCGATTTATGAGAATTAGGCGTGATGTGAGGCTTCAACCAAAACAGGGCACGATGAAAAGTCGTAATATAGGTAGAAAAAATGGGTAGAAAATGAAGACCGCTGCACACAAGCGAACGCCTCGCGTCCTGCTGTGGACGAACGAAACCACCGCAACAAGAAGTGAGGTAAAAACAGTACGACACTCGCCACAAGGAGGGGCCACGACTTGTGTAATGACGAAAGACAAAAGAATACTAGACAAAAACTGCAGCTGAAGTCATAGACCAGACACGCAGTGGGGAAGTGAATATTAATCGCTAAACTTGCCGCCCCCGGCAGGCTAATTTCATGGCTGGCTCTGACCCCTGCTCCGCTCGCTTTTTTCTTCACTCGCAGCCTCTACGAGTTAACTTCAGAAGCTTATCCTCGAGAAGGTCCGGCGAGCCAGACTCCTGGCACGCAACGCCGCAAGCTCCTCCCGCCTTGTGCACGGCAGCGCATAAAGTACAGCTCCAAGGAACAAGCCTGTAGTTGAAGCTTCCCGCAACGCACGAGTGCGCAGCGGGGAGCGAACTTAACGGAAGAGGGAAAGGAATGTTCAGAACAAAAGAAAATTATAATAAACGAGATAAGCATAGGACGGTATATTCAGCGGAACCAAGTGAAAGGGAAGCATGCAAATGAAAGAGGAAGAAGCGTGGAGGGAAGGGCATTCTTTCTCTGCTCGCCAGCCTTTCCCCTCTCTTCTCCTCGTAGCGCAGACTGGAAGACCGGCTTCGCTCCTTCCCAGCGTTGGGTCCAAACCAGCGGGGAGGGCAAGCACGCGAGGATGACTTGAGCTGAAGTACGAGCGGAGGCAGTTGTTTGAACCGGAACTAGACAGAAAGTAACGACGACGACGAAGCTGGGGGAAGAGGACCGAAGAGGGAAGAGGACCAATTTCCCGCTTTTCCCGTTTTCTCCATAGCCTCACACCCGAGCACCACGAGACGCGCTTCCCTGCGAGAAAAACACCCGCACGGAACAGCTGCCTAGTTAGCCTGGTTTGCAGCCAAGCCTATCCTTCCTGACGGACAGGTAGCGAACCTGCCTACGCTTTGCTAATGACGTTTAGTTGAAACTAAGTGAGCAACGGGTGAAAAGGAATAATATGCTCGCGAGCATCGATCGCGCAGCTCCCCCCTTCCCCTCCCTCCCTTCCCTTTCCGACTACTTGGTTGCGCATTTGAGTAAACGAGGTGAAGGTGCTCGAAAACTACCAATAAAAAAATAAACAGATCTCCGGGAGTAAAATGCGTTAATGTCACGCTATGTCGGTCCGACGTTTTGCGAACGTCGTTTTCCTGCTTACTGCCCCGTCTAGCTGTTCTGTTGCCTATAATCACTTCGAATCGGGTGATGAACACAGTGTACAGCTGATGCGGACGAAATGCCGAGCCGTTATATACTGCGTAATGCCGCGAACTGTTATAATCTGTACATGTTGCTTTCAATAGCCTCTAGCATGCGGCCTTACCACTCTGCGTGTGACACGCGGGACAATCTGGGTGGTGCCGCGTAGTTTGGTCGAACTCAGTGTCGCCTGGATGCGGCTTCATGACTTTCTTTGTTGCCCGAGATGTACCGAAATTTGTTTTGAATGACTGCAGCAAGGCTCCTCTGCTCCTACATTGTTCCGATTATTCTAGTTTCTGTGGACGGGCTAATCTAGATGTTTCCTCGCTGACTTTAAATCGAGCGCTGTCGAAGGCAGCGAACATTCGTAGTCCTACTACGCACGCTTGCCGCTACCACTGACGCCGGGTTGCGTAGTTATTTTGTGGGCGCAAGCAAGCCCAACAAAGAGTTTATTTCAATGGAACCCTATCCTCTCTCTCTATTTGTAGCCGACGGCACTGCCAACACCACATGCCAATATGACGCCATAAGATTTTTTGTTTTAGGGGAGGGGGTGGAAAGGGGGGGGGGGGGGGGGCTAGCGAAAAACCCATATGAGTCACAATAACCTTATACACATTTCTCATACTAAACTCATACAAAACTCATACAGATCTCATGCTATCTCATATATTTTTCATAAGTTGAATGATATTTGTGTGAGATTATATGAGATTTGTACGAGTTTAGTATGAGCTTAGTATGAAAAATCTGTATGAGGTTATTGTGACTCAGGTTTTTTTCACTAGGGGGGGGGGGGGGGGGCATCCATATAGCCCTATGCTCGCGCAAATTCAAATGTCAGGTTAAACAAAAAATAAACGGTTGCATTCCGAATGCGTATGTTAAGTCTGTTTCAAACTGGCGCGAAAATGCGAGAGCGAATAGCGTGTGCAATTACCGAAGTTCACAATTCGGAATGTACCTCAGAACTAGCTCGTTCACAGGGAAAGAGAAGACCTAACAGCGCGGAGAGACAAAGGAACTTCCGAGACGGGGCGCGTTAGGTAAAAGAAAGAGTCCTTTCAAACTGCGCTAGCGGAAGGATCGGCCGAGAGATCCAACTTGAGCTCGTCCTACTCCTACCACCTACCACCCCGCAACCATCTGCACCGTTTTTCAAGTTACGGCGACAAGCAAGGATGATGTAAATTAGCGATTAAGCGCTAATGGAGCAAGAAGGGAAATGCTCCGCAGGGCCCGTAATCTCCATGTGCATGCCGTGAAAGGAGAGAAAAAACGCAGTGGTTGCATGATATAACTTTCACAGAAAGCGCACATGAAATAAAGTTAATTTTCACATAACGTGCACTAGCATAGCTGCACGCAAGGAATTTGCAAGACAAAGCGGACTATTGAAGTAAATAAAAAAGAAGCAGTGGATAGTACTGTGCAAAAACGCAGGATCAAGCAGCTATGTGCTTCGATTTAGGAGGTGTGTACAACCTCAGAGACCTCAGGCAAATATTTTTTTCTTTGACCATTGAAGGAGCAAGTTATCAATGGTGCTCTTCTTCTTGCCATTGTGGAACGAAACTCTCATAAAATTTAAGAATATTTGGAGTCGAGTGAAAAGAGTTTGAGATGGAAAACATGGGGCTCTAGTGACCCTGGTATGCCGGCTGTTATTTTTTTTCTTTAAAAAGTAAAAAAAAAGGTAACTAAATTTACATTAATTTTAGCCAAGGGACTACATTGAGGGCTACGGCTGACACCAGGTAAAAGGGAGAAGACTTCAATTACTTCGCTAATTAACCAAATACGTTAATTAGCATCTTTTTTTTTACTTTAAGGGGTATGATCTATATGCAGAATTGGAGCTCCAACTGCAAGTAGTACAGCCGCCGCAACGCGGGTTACAAAATCCACAAATGTATACGTCACGCCGACAGGCAGCTTCACGTAATACAGCGCCAGCGGGCGGGGGCGTCCGGCGCGGCGTGGATCGCTCGGCCAATGCGCGCTTTGAGGCCGCACTGTAAGCGTATACTGACTGCGCTCATTGCGGCGGCTATCAGCGACACCGCCGGTTGGAGCGAAAATGAAAACGAACCGGCGCCCGTCTGGCTCTGAGATGATGCTAGCAAAGTGATAAAATATACGGGAGGAGCAGTTCACGTCACAGGCGCTATGTTACTGGGTGAAGCCGCCCATAAGTGGCATTTGTCGTTCTTGTAACGCACGCTACAATTCTCTTAATAATTTTTTTTTCGCTGCATTACTATATGGGAGACGAGCTCCGATTCTGCAAATACAAGATATCCCTTAAAGTTAAAATAAAATGTTAACGTACGTATGTAGCTAATGAGCGAACCAACTGAAGCAGACTGCCTCTTACATGGTGTCCGTGCCGCATCCAATATATAGCCCACGGCTAACACAAATCTACAGCCAGTCATTTTGCGTTAAAATGTTGGACCTTATAAACACACACACACACACCTTCTGTATAAAATTATAGGGCAACTTGAACTTCAGGCTTTAAGGGTTCGACGCGATAGCGTAGGTTACTACCCCACAATTAAAGGCGTCCCGATTTAAACAAGCCGTATGAACGTGCCTGCGTGCCCTACGGGTAACGTGAATGCAAGGTTCCTGGCAGGCTGATTCTGATATCACCCTCCCATATGGAAGGAGAGGCCCGAGTGTGCGCAGCCATGTCAGCGCCGTTCTCGTGATTTTGTATTCACAACGCCGACTCCGACGTCAAATTATGCTTCAGAATGCATCTAATTTTATATTCAGAACTATTTGTGCCATTTTTTCCTCGAGCACGTGACTTTTACGTGACCTTTGTCACTTTACGTGACAAAGGTCACGTAAAATGAACTTCGCCACTAGACTCAGAAGCCGTAGGAGAAGCCAGCTTTTGAGTGGACTCTGGGCAAAGTGCGTGGCGTGTATATCTGCAAAGGCGGCTGCAGACAAAGAAAGAAGATGGCACATGTTGCTGAGAAAGAGAAGGCACTGACAGGATTGCGTGGGGCAAGGAAAACAAAGGACAGAAACAGGTGCATGGTCAGATAGCTAGAAACCGATTAGTAGCGCTGCCGGCTGCTGCTACTGCTGCGTGGGAGGATGCATGCATAAAAGGTGTCGAAAACCAATTGCATCGCAGCGCGAGGAGGGGTTGGGGAGGGAAGGAGGGCGTTGGAGAAATATTTCCTCTCTCCCATCATTTACTTTGGAGCTGGGATTGAAATAAACATTCCAGAAAGTTTCTTGTCACTGATGTCAGCGGGAAAATAAGGAAGCACGAGTGGAGGAAGTGGCTTGGGAAGATGGGGAAGGAGGGAAAGGGGAGGGGGAGGCAATCCACACCCACCTGCCGACAATTATGGTGAAACATAATAATGGCAAATCTGCTTCGAAGCGCTCAATGGTGTGCAAATGAGGCATTTCATTGAATATAACTGCATGCTTTTCAACACGCGTTCTTATGTATGCGAAAGTGATGCACGATCCCAGGAATATACCGCGCGTTTGTGTCGACGTCACCAACACCGACGTGGGTTTGCCTGAGAAAGCATAAATCTGATTTGCTTCCACCGTACCTAATGCGCGCAGCAGAATGCCATTGAGGTTCAACTCTCAGACGCAAGATCGAGAGACTATTCGATCTGGTGGCGAAGGAATCTGATCTCACCAGACTTGTGACAGCACATTAGCCCTAGCTAGCTACTAACTCATCACAGGGACCGCCCACGCGTCCTTCAGCGGTTTTTTATTTGCCAGCATTAAATAAACTAGTCGTCTTCCGATGTATGTCGAGCAATGTGACCTGACTCAGGACCTATACGAAGCAAGAAGCAGCCTAGCTGTGCCAATATAATACGCGATCAACGTGCGATCTAAGACGTATTTATTTTCCTTCTCAGCCAGCAGAGGAAAACTCAGCTTCTTGCTTTTCTTCCCAGAGTTCTTGTGTGAGTGCCTGTCCCTTCGAGCGCCCTTCCAACTGGTGTACTCAACGGGCTGAGCCCCTCCGACTCTCTCAACCAATCGGGTCATGCCCGACGTACTCGCAATTTGGACGATGACTGCACCGCTCGCTCTTCCAATTTTCTCCGCCGCAATTTTTCTCGATGAACGGAGCGGCGACCTGAAAAGTCTTTTTCTCGCAGTAATCGAACGTTCATTACAGAAAGCGACGGCGCAGTCGCGGGGGATCAAAAAGCTAGAAGCCACACACGTAGGAAATAAAAGCGGGCCGCGCAGGCCGGAGCTGCGAATGGCGCTGGACGCGCGGAGATCGGAGGTTGTGGCCGTGACACAACCTGTAATTTTCTTCCGCTCAACGGGTGCCAGCTGGAGTGGGAAATTACGACGGGGCGATTCGCAAACACTCCGCAGAGCACCGAATCACACACATACACATAGAGCTCGCCCAAAAAACTCGCAAAAGAGCATATCGCGAAATTTGCGGTGGTGAGGGCTTCAACATTTCTCATTGCAATATGACAGAAAAGCAAACAAACAAACAAACTCTAAAGATAAGGAGGCTGAGACACCAAACACACCCGTGGCGCGCCGATGCCTGACATAAAACACAAATACAGGAGTGCGCTAATGATGCCAGCCAGGCAGTCGAAGACAGGAGAGCATTTCAACGTCCTCTCCCCACATCCCCCCAAAACCTCCGCTCCCCGCCGTTCTCCTCATCCGCCTGTCCACGTTCTTCTGTGAACCACTCAAGCTCAAACGCTTCGGACGCCGGGAAAAAAAAAAAAAAAAAAAACCGCTGAAGAGAAAAGAAAGCAAGCGGGATGACAGTGTATAAACTTTTACTGCTACCGCGGGCTTCTTTACAGCTAGCAGTATTGTCGAATCGGAATCGCAGGGACTCCACGCGGTCGCCGCTCCGCACCACGGCGGTCGTGCAGACACATAAATATGGCGAGATGCGTGGCGACCCACCTGCAATCATAGACGGGCCGCGAACGCGTAAAATCCTCGGATGAGGGTCAAGGACGAGCTCCAAGCCGCCGTCACCGCCCGGGTCATATTCCCGTCCCCCGATATAATTTATCGCCTTCTGAGCGGAACGGCACACGCATGCCCCTTGATCCGAAAAATGATGAAGGCGCCGTTTCCACCTCTCGGCCGGTCCGTTACAGCGGCGGAATCCCTCGGGAGATCGCGCAACGATTGCCGACCTCGTCAAGGGAAGTGCAGTGCCGTGCCGTTTTCGCGACGGGGGTGCCGCGCGACCTTCCCAACCGAAGCGCTAGCAATTAAAAGCGAATACGAGTTTTCCCCGTCTCACTTCCACTTCGGTCAGGCAGCGCCCATGTCTATACTCTGACCAACAATTACGGTGACCTGCAAAGGCCGCGATGCCGCCGACGTTCCACGACCCTTTATAGGTTTTTATCATTTCTCGTGTCAGTGATTATAAGCCTCACTGCGGGGTATTGGCGCTCAGTAAGACAAGCACACGCCACGTTGCTTACGCTTGGTTGCCAGAGTGGCGTGCTGTCTTTTGCAGTTCCGCGTTCTCACATATTTGGCGGCGTGTGCGACACCCACAAATTCCCGACGAATCTGGACTTCAACCATCAATTCTCGCTTATCGCCGTCACCGATCAAGCTGCAAAACAGACCGCGGTCTGCGAGCCTGCAGTGGTTCGGAAAGGAAAAGTGGAAAAGAAAACCCCTTACAACCAACATCGTTCATTCTACCCCGCCACATTTATTCTGTCTCCGAAACGACGTGCGGACATCGCTATCGCACGCGGCCATCTCAGATAGGGGCTTCCGGCTCGCACCCAGGCATCCGTTCAGACAAAGCCGGAACACGGGCTTGCCACCGGCCGACGAGGCACGCCGGCTTCCAGCCGACCGGCTGCCGAGTACCCTGCCGTGCGGTTCCCACGCTCTATAAGCGGGCTACCACATTCGAAGTTTCCAGAAAACTCGCCGCATGCTGCTGCCACGAGACGCGCGCGCAATGCTGGGGGCTGCGATGACGCTCCTTCTTGCGATCGCCGAGGGAGATTGTACGCTCCGCACACGCGCGCAGATGATGCGAAATGCCGCTGACGGACTACGAGATCAGGCACGAGGGTACGCACTCCGCGAGGAAATGCGTCTACGCTGTGCGAATGAAGGCGACGATGAAAAGAACGAAAGCGACGGGCACTTCACTTCTGAAAAGTAAACACACTGCTATTATTCGCTATTCAGTTTTGTAAAAACGCAAACCTCACGATCACCGTTTCATTGCGTTACTTCTGCGCATACAAATAAGCATCGACACCTTTTTCTTTTTTTTGCCTTTGTGCAAAAATCCATATTCGATTTCTATGGTTGCCTGAATAAAATTCTGAAGTAGAAGAATTATACAGACATCACTTCCCCGGTGTCCACAAATATATTTTTTACCGGACCCGCTCAGCCAGGCGAACACGGGACTGCACAGCTAGAGTTGCACCTTTTTTGCATTGTTGTCCTCATAAATATGGCGCATACCCATAAGGGGCATTAGCCACGAGCAGGCGGTGATTACAGATTGGGCAGGACCAGGCGATGATAACAGAATCTGAAATTTCTTTGTGGAAAACAGAAATTTGAGCAAATGTTATCAAACACGGAATCTGCTCTGCTCACGCACCGCACGTGAGCTAGCGCTCGTCGTCGCAGTCTTCGGCCGGACCATTGCCGCACGTGTTAGGAAGCTATACACCTTCCTTTTATGTGTACAGTTTCTGTCGAACATTTAGAGCCCAGGGTGTATGCTTTTAAACCGTGTGGTGGCGCTCCTTTGGCATTCATGAGGACCTCCTTATCGTCGGAGAGAATAGGACAAAAAAAAAAATCGTGTTACCTTGACGAGATTTGCATTGCGAGTCACACGGTGTGGCTCAGAGCAAACCTCTTGGGCTGTAAACGTTTGGCAAATATTGTACATACAAGCCATGAAAAATGCAAACCACTCAACAATGTTATCAGTCCTCTGAATGGGCCGCCAACACCATCCACTGATGTTCAATAAAACCGGTTAGATCCGATTTGATTTCACTTCAAAGCAACGAAAGAATCCCAAAATCGGGACTAACAGGCGACAGCGAGAGCTCCAGCCTCAACTGCCATTGGGCAGGCATCCACTCCGAAGACCGCAGGCGTGAATGTCATTATTACACGCTGGAGCGTTCTTATCAACCAGCAAACACACACGACAATGCCTGAGAACCGATAATGAAATTATAGGGTCACTGACCAAGTCAAAGTTTAATAAAAACGAAATGACGAAAAGTTTAATACAAACGAAACGAACCGATAATGTGACGTCATCCGTCACTGATGACGCCATTGAATTTCGTCTTGCGACGCACCTCTTCTACGCCCTTGTCATTATTTCTGCAAAACCAAGTCTGACAAGAGGAGTCATTAGGTTCAATAAGGGGACGTTTTGAGCCAGTTCGTCCGAAACTGCTGTGGGGGAAAATGAACCACGACTTCAATCGAGATCCCACTCGTCTTGTCCGCTTCTGTACTTTCGTCCTGTCTGAAGTCGCAGTTCATTTCCCTCTACAACAATTGACAGGAGGAGCATCGGAACTCACCGTCCTGCAAGTGTCTAGGCAGATTGGTCCGCACGCACACGCTCCGAAATATATTTTCGACGACGCAGATGCAACGATACCTCTTTGTAGTCTTGTGGCCCACTCCGGATCACTACTGCTGCCGTGTGAACAGCTGCTATATAAGACGCCCTCTGACTATGGTACCCTTTATGGCAACTAACCGGCCCCAATTAGCTCCTCAGACGCAGAGCAAAGACCGCAAGGCACATATTCCGATGAACGGTCATTCTCGTGGCCCACCTTACCCCCACCGGTCCCACCCACCACCGGTGGTGTTCTCATCGGTCACCGAGCTACGACAAGCACTTTCAGTTACAATAAACCAAACCACACATCTACAGCGGCGGTGCCGTTTCCCCGCAGTTATAAAACGATGAGGCAAACGACGGCCACATTCCTGCTGGCCGCCAGACGAGCCAAAGGCGCTTCACCGAGACCGACGAAAGCGCGCACGAGCACGCGAAAGTCGACCTCGCCACAGTGGAACCACCCTCGATCTTCGCCGAGGGGAGCAGAGGGCAGCGTGTAAAGATACCGCGCGGTCATTAGCGCGAAATCCATTAGTCGCGCAGGCCCCGGTGTGTGCGTGTGCCGAGGAGTCCCGCGTTCCTCGCCGCGTATTACCCCAAACACAGACATACACCCAGGGAAAAGAACACCACGTGCAGGAGGCTTCGCGATGGCATGCAAGGTCACCTCGGGAGGCGCATCGACGCTGTACGTTGTGGACACACATACCGGCTATACACAAACAAGCCGCGCGTGACGTGCATCCTCAAACACCCTCGACGACCCCCTTTCCTTTCCCTCCTTCTCACTCAAAACCCTTTACGCCCCGCCCGCGCAGGCAGTTGAGGCTGCCGTACGATACGAAAAATCGTGGGTGCAGCTGCTCGCGGAAAAGCGCGTCGTTTTCTCGGTTATTCTTCACTGCCGCCTGCACTCTGTTGCTTGCTTAACCTTCTACGTCATCAACTCTAGAGAAAGCAGAAGCTACGAGTCTTCTTCTTCCTCAACACTAACTCCAGAGAAAGCAGAAACTACGTGTCTTCTTCTCCTCAACACTAACTCTAGATAAAGCAGAAACTATGAGTCGTCTTCTCCCTCAACGCTACCTCTAGAGAAAGCAGAAACTATGAGTCTTCTTCTCCCTCAGCACTACCTCTAGAAAAAGCAGAAACTACTAGTCTTCTTCTCCCTCAACATTAACTCTAGAGAAAGCAGGAACTATGAGTCTTCTTCTCACTCAACACTAACTCTAGAGAAAGCAGAAACTACGATTCTTCTTCTCCCTCAACACTAACTCTAGAGAAAGCAGAAACTATGAGTCTTCTTCTCCCTCAACACTAACTCTAGAGAAAGCAGAAACTACGAGTCGTCTTCTCCCTCAACACTCCGAGCTCGCCACAACCTCTGCACGGAGTAGGATGATGACAACGGCGAACGGAAAACTTCCTCGCGCATCATATAAATACGTGCCCGATACAGCCCTTCGATACCATTTGCTATGCTCTGAAGGTCCGTTCGCGGGGTCTTAATTTAGAGAATATAAAATGCGGCTTATTTAGGGAAGTGGCACAAAACACGACTGAAATTTGCAAACAGCCGCGTTTATTATTTGTTCACAGGTGTAAAAAAAATACTATTCACTCTTTTTCTATAGTACTGGTAGAACATTCTGACATTTTCTGAGCTCATTGTGCGAGCTCATACACGTAGACGGTCCTAAGTATCGCTGGTAATTTTTATTTATTTATTTTTTGGCTACCGGCATCACAGCCGTAAGACGCCGGAAGTATTTTGCTGTTAAC
>NC_139349.1:135542525-135582890 GCF_055883805.1 Amblyomma maculatum
CGAGTGTCTGTCGCTGGAAGTCATTGCATTCGCATCAGGAGCGAGAGAGCGCCGAGGAAGGGACAGATGTGACGTCGCATCGTCCTGGCTGCCTTAAATTAGACGCGCCCGCACAGAAGGAGGGCAAAAGGTGGAAAAGGAAGGCCGAGCGCACCAGGCCGCGCTCTTGAACCCGGTTCCCTCCTCGCCTCGGTCGAGGGTCGCTTGATTCGCAAACGCGCGGTCCCGTTGCCATCGTAGATACAGCACGCGGCTTTCTCTCCTCCAACCGTGTTAGAGCGCGGTGCAAGCCTTTCGCGCGCGCGTGTTGGTGCGGGAAGCGGCCCTGCCTCCGCGGTCACGCGCCGTCGATCTCCGCGACAGATTGCGGCGGCACTGTCTCGCGACAGCTGGAAGATACATCCACGCACAACGCGAGCAACGGAGCCCGCAACAGGATCGAGGAGCTCCGGCTGCGCGAGGTTGCTACGAGAGAAAAGGAACGCCCTTTCACGGACAGTTGCCGCGCACGGGCATAGCACACGTATATGTACGAGGTGACAGACTCATAGCTGTTTTTTTAAGGCGAAAGCCTTAATAAGCTCATTAGTGTCCATCCGCGATAAGTGTCAAGCGTACGCACCGAGCGCGTGCTCGTTGAGCAAGCACGGCACGGGCAGTTCGGTTCGAGAAGCCTGCCATGTTGGTCCTTTTGTTCTGGTGCTCCGCTGCGACCCTGTAAATTCCCTACATTTATTTTCACGCCCGGTCTGCTGCGGCGTCGCGAGCGCACCCTTTTTTTTAAACACGATGTTGGCCTATGCGAAGCTGACTCCGCCAGGCGTCCGATCCAGGCGTCCATGCTACGCCTTTCACTTGGCGCTTCCTCGAACGCCGCACCACACAGAAAACAGAAGCAGCCGCCGTGGTGGTGCAGTGGTAAGACGCCCGACTATGTGCCGGATTTCCCGGGTTCAAACCCGACCTCGGCGGCTGCGTTTCGATGGAGGCGAAACGAAGAGGCGTCCGTGTGCTGTGCGATGTCAGCGCACGTTAAAGATCCCCAGGTGGTCGAAATTACTCCGTAGCCCTCCACTACGGCTCCTCTTTCTCTCTTTCACTTTCACTCCCACCTTCCTTCCTTGCCTTACGGCGCGGTTCAGGTGTCCACAGAGTAAGTGTGACAGATATACTGCGCTTTTCTCTTCCTATGAATAAATAAATTATTATTATTATTATTATTATTATTATTATTATTATTATTATTATTATTATTATTATTATTATTATTATTATTATTATTATTAAAGCAGGAATAAGCGGCGTTTCAAGCAAACGCTTGCGCCTTATCAAACTTTAGTGGTACGATGCCTTGATTTTTTTTTTTTTTTTTTTTTTTTTTTTTTTTTTTTTTTTTTTTTTTTTTTTTTTTTTTCCACGGTGCGCAGCCCGAAGTGGAGTAAAGGAAAGAGGCCACGCCTGGCGCGGAAACGGCGCGTACAATTGGTAGGCCGGAAGAGATGCAGAAATAAACCGAAAAAAACGGGAGAGAAATCAGCAGTCGTCGAAGACGTCGCGCTAGGCGTGTACGATTCGCGCTTTCAGCTACGCATTTCTGTCAGCTTATCCCAGCTCATAAAGCGGGTTGTGAGAGCCTCGTTTTAGGAGGAAACAGCAGCAACTACGCGGCTTTAAAATTGACCTTTCGCGACATATGGACATGTCTTCCAAGAATGTGGCGAGCCTCCAGTCTCCGCGCGCGCGGGGAATTTGTTTTATTCTCTGCACTCAGAGTGCCACCGGTTCCACAGCAACATGAGGTGCCGAACCTGTTTACTGCCACCACCCTTCCTACCGGCCCTACCTGCTGCCTTTCCTTCCTTCTCTAGAAGGTTATCGTCGCGTACATTTCACACACTCAGATCACACCATGAAAGTTCCATGCGATGCCATCTCGCAGTTGCCGGCACATGGATCTCGGCACTTCCTATACATAAGTGAAACGACCATAAAGGCGCCGGGGCATTTTATTTCGCGCGCTACAGCACCCGATCCATGTCAAAGCAGTTTCGGAGACACACGGGAGCAATCGCAGCGAGGCAGCATCACACGAGCACTTTACGGGAGGAATTCGCGCGCACTCCAGAAACAGGCTCATTTATAAATCAACCCGAGCGGAAGTAGAGAAGAAACAGAGAAAAAAAAAAATACAAGTGGCCACCAACATGGAGACACAACAGCGGAGACAGTTGCCAGTGGAAACATTTCGTAAGAACCGGATTACGCCGTAGGCGGAACGAAACACTCTCAGCTCCGCTAGCTGTGTGTTGCCTGCCGTTGCACCCCTCCCCATAAGCCTTGCACAGCGACATGCACATTGCCGGCCACTTCGCGGAGAGTGTCTTTAAGAGCAGTTTTACCGCTTCTACTGCCGTTTCATCTTTTCGAGTACTGACATAACAGGGCCCCAAACACGGCTTGCGACAACGCTGCTCGCCATTCGTGCACGCGCTGTTCGGGTCGTGGCTGCCGTCTCGCACACAAGCGATAAAACTATAAGCTTCCGCGATTCCCGCGCCTCCGTTAAAACCGGGAAGTGGCCACCGGTGTTCATTCCCGATGCCGCGACGGTCGTCTATATGCGAGGCAGATGCGGCGCAGCCCAAAGCTCAAAGTGTGCATGTGGAGAGATCCTGGGGAAAGGGGAAGGGGGGGGGGGGGGTAAATTGAGGGTTCTGCGATGCATAAGCCGCAGGCGGGTGCTGGATGACAACGACGGCTGCCGGGGCGGGGCGCCGTATACGACTGGTCTTGGTTGTAAAAACGGCGTCGTTTGGCGTAAAAACAGACCAGTTTTAGCTTTTATCCCCCTGTGCCGACGCCGAAAATATTCTTTTTATTTTTCTCTTCGCCTTCTTCCACAGCCCGCGTCTATATCATACCGTTACAGCAGCAGCAGAAGGCCCACTTCAAATATCGCCTTCCTCGAAAAGAAGCGTCCGGCCTGCCGCCCTTGTTTACGGCGCCCCATTCGGTGAAAGAAACTGTATCGGCGGAGGGCGTGTAGAAAGATTCGCGTAGGAATGGCCCTCGAAGATATGGGTCGGTTAAGGGAGAAGGGGAAGGTGCTTGCTCCATTCCCTATAGCTTCTTCCTCTCCGAAGGCGCCCCAATAGATACGCGAAGACCCCGGCAAGCGATGCGGGTACGAGACTTGTACGACCCAAGATTAAATAGACGCGCACAAAAGGAGAGCCCGCGTGCGGTCACACCAACGGCCGCTCGCATTCCTTTGAAAAGACCGTCCCCATGTTCACATCACTGTACACACAATGAATGTTACGAGCGAATACATGCTCAAAGAGCTCTATGCAGGGGCTTACCCAATAGGATGCGGCAGATAGAAGGGGGGGGGGGGGGGGGGGTGGGGGGGGGAGGGCTTTCTTCCCAATCGATCTGTTTTGTAGCAATACGCACACGTACGCAACGCCATTATTCGGAGGGAGATGCAGAACGTCGTGGTCGCGTCGCTTCCCTCCTTTTATTTTTCTTTTTTGTTTTGGTAAACAGGACTACAAAGAGCGATCGCGATTTTGTAGGCAAAGCATTTAAGTCTCAACATGAAAACAAGCGACGCTGCGAGCGTGGCGAGTAACCGTACGATGTCAAAAAATTTGCCTTGATGTTCAAGCAACTGGAAGTCATAAGAAATAATTTGGAGTACACAAAAAAGCTGACTATGGTGACGCAAAAGAAAAAAAAGCTTCATATGTAACTGCACAGGGAAGGGCCTCTCTTTGTTGTTCTTAATCTCACATTACGGGAGCATTGCTAGGCTATGGAGAGGTAATATTCTCCCCCCTTTTTTTTTCTCTCTTAAGTGACTGAAGTAAGATATTTGTAGCTAAATGACACCCTGCCGTTATGATAAGAGCCATGTATCGACCCCGCCGCGGTTGGCTCAGTGGTCAAGGCATTCGACGACTGGTGAAGTCGAAGGCGCGGGTTTGAACATCTCAGCCACAGCGAGCACGTTTCGATGAAGGCGAAACGAAAGGGCGCCACTGTACTGTACGATTCCACTGCAAGGTAAGCCCATGCAGTCGAATACTACACTAGGCGTTCTTCATAGCTTTCGCCACGTTGGGGCGTTAACCCCATAAACCCAAATATCGCTAAAAGCGATTCCAGAACGATGGAACACTTTATTCCGGTCGAAGGTCTTGACCTCTGGCGACTTCTAGGGCTTGTTCGCATTCTACCAGTGCCCTCTCGGCTTCCCTGGCACTAATGACTCGGGCGATCAAAAATGACGCACAAGAAAGAAAACAAGCGCTGTCATGACCAACGCTGTCGCGACGAACGTGATCGCGACGGCGCTCAATCGTGCTCCGTATTTCCCAAGTCATTTGAAAGCGTCCAATGAGAGGCTGCACCCTTAAGTACCTGCAGCTGACGTAAACGGGAACGATGCTGCTACGATCGCGCGGCAAGTTATCGAACCGGTTGGGAGCGACCGTCAGGAACAGTTATTTAAAACGTATCGCTAAATTATAAGCCCCATGCAAAGCTCGTAACTTTGACTCTCAGTACACATAGAGGCCACTTTTACGAATATGTTCAATTAGAAAATTACCACAGTGAACGAACCTTAGGTAGAAGCCCACCGCGATCTATCAGTGCGGTTGTGGCCAAGTTCGAATTTAAAACCCTGCTGCTCAATTTTGCGAGCAAAAAAAAAAATGCAGAACAAGCCCCGCGAAAATTTATTTTACGTCACACTGCAGCTAAAGCTCCAACATTTATACAACTTGCCGACTATCCTGTGAGTTTCGAGTGTTGATTCTTCGACGCGGCCAAGCAGCCGTCACTGCTCCTTCACGTTGCTCTTTCTTTGCCAGACATGTATACGGTTAAAGAGCTGCAATTGAAGTGAATGCCCCTTTGTCAGCGAAAATCATTCTTTAAACTTATTCCCCACGATATCTTCCTTCTAGGAGCCGTCGGCCGAACCTAAACTGCGTGCAGCGTCCATTGCGGAAAGGGCGGAAAGAAACGCGACGACGTAAATGGACGAATACAGAGGACACACACGAGCATACCCGCGTATGTGTGCCCGTGTGCGCCTTTTGTATTCCATCATTTATGTCGTCGTTTCTTTGCGCTGTTTTCACAATGCAATACTGACTGACCAACAGTGACCATATCATCTTGCTCTCGCGAAGGCAGCGAAGGCCTAATTTCCATTCAGATGGGGGGCTCGGTCGCGCGCGCTCTAAGAGTGTCCATTGGAATTTGGCACCACCCGCCTCACATTGCGATGGACAACTCAAAATTCACCGTGGACGAAGGCTGAGAAAAGGAAAACAGAGAGCGCGAAATGGTGAGCGCGAAAGATGCGTTGTGCGCGCGTGAGCGCTGAAAGGCCAACGAGGAGGACCTCCGCTCTTCCGTCGGTCCGCCCAAACACAGCGGCGCGGCGGATCCTCCTGAGCAGTTCATTTGCTATCCGAAGGGATCGAAGACGGGGAATTTAATTAACAGACGCCGGAGGGAACTCTTGGTCCTCGTCGTCACTGTCCCTCTGAGCTCCCTCTTTATCCCTCTCCTACGTAATTAATACGAAGCGGATAAAACGGCTCGATCCTTGCCAAGCCCTGTTCCTGCTCGCGTACCTCGCTCGATTCAACCGCGGCTTGGCGATCTCGGTCGTGGACTCGCGAGGCGGCCCGCAAGGCTCCAGCAAGAAAAAGGCGACTCCTCACAGCCACCGTAGACAACCTGTTGTATACGCACAGTGAGCACGTTATACGCGTTGTTATGAGCATGATTATGTACCCACACATCATATTTCCTTTTTCCGTTGTACAGCAGCACACGAATGAATGGACATTTGGAGACCAGACAAACAGTTTGAACTTTGCGCGGCGGTCCTTGACAAAGCTGTTTTCAAAACTAGTATCACAATCACGTAAAACATCGGTTACCCTAGCCACACGGTGAAAGGAGCCCCGGAGAAACGATGGCAAACTACAGCACCATGCACTCCAGAGAAAGGCATTCCTCCTCGAATAAGCTGGCAAAAGGCGGCTTCGGCGGTGTGTCCACTGCACGAAGCCGGCGCGAGAAATTCGGAGTGCAAAGAGCTCGCTGCCATTTCCAGGCTTGCAAACACCGGCTCCAAGTCCCGCAGCCCTTCAACGAGAGAAAGGGCTGTGGTGCCTTTCAAGGGCCCGCAACAAAGAGAAGGCCGCCGAGGAAGAGCCGACAGAGAAAAGAAGATAAAAGAAAGGGGGAGCAGGTACACAAGTAACGGTAACCTGAAGAGAAGGAAAGTAATAATACGGCCTCTCGGTGAGATTAAGAGACAGACTCTTTTCTCTGTTTTCATGCTTCCACAGAAAGCGTGCGCAGGCAGGGAATGGAGAGAAGAAATGAAAAGAAAAAAAGGCAGCCTTGCATACCGCGATTGACGACTGCCTTCTTTTTCATTCTCTTCAACCTTCAGTCCTATTTTCCTTCGCGTTCCACTCGCACAGCTGAGGCAAAATTTAATTTAGAGGCGTCATTCGCTGGTTAATTCGGCCGTTGCCATCCCTGCAGTGAAATTCGATTGCCTCAGCGTGCTTGTTGAGGCCGCCTCAGCCGCTTCTTCGCGGCTTCGGATAAAACGCACTCGTGCGACAGGGCCGAACAAGTAGTCTCAGCGTAGTTCGTTCAGCTATGGTCGTGACGACACAACAACGAGAACCAGTCAGGACGAGAAGAGAAGCGCGGTATATTTATTTCACAACAGCTCCTCGACCCCCCTCTCCTTTTAAGGCGAAAGCCGTTATAAGCTCATGAGTGTGGACAGGATTTGTGCGTCTGCAGTGGGAGCCAAACCATCACTGTCGACAAATGAATTGATAGATGAGTGAAAGAATGGTTGTATGAGGTAGAGGGTGAAAACAATGTGTCTGTGTGAAAAATTTTGTTCATGTGGAATAATTAGTTAATTATCTAGAGCCCCCCCCCCCCAAAAAAAAAAACAAAAAAAAACAAAAAAAAAGACAATTCGACGTGAAAATAGTCAAGGACGTCGATTTATGTGCAGGTATCAAAAGAGTCACGGACGTCAAAAATTTGCAAAATGCGTCTAAATTGTACAAAAATCGTGCAGAAACGTTGCAAAGGTTTAATGCCAGGCCTCGTCATTGCGTTACAGCATCGAAAATAGTAGGTCAAAAGTAAAAAAGGAAAATAGTATTAAGAGTAAAAACAATTTAAAAAAAAAAAGGAGAGAAGAAAATATCGCCGCCGTCTGGTAGACGACGTAACGAGCGTTAGACGTCGAATGTTTGGGATCATCCATAGTTCCTACACACATATATACGCAGTCCCCTTATCGAGCGCATCTGAAAGGAGCTACAGAGGAGAAGGCTCTATATACTCACGCACATGCCTCCTAGCGGAGAAATTACGATCACAAGATTGACGCATACGACATGCGTCATTTCCGATAGATCTCATCATAACAAATGGCTTTACCGTCCCATTATGGAATCTGTAAGAGGGTAATGTGGAGTGTACGGACAGAACTCGTTTTAGAGACCGCCATCTTGGCTATGACGTCACGCCGAGAGTTGCTATCTTGGATATTGGATTCCGAAACTCTGCCGCCATTTCTTCCAATGATGTCATAGATATGTGGTTCCACTTCTAATCGCCATGTTGGACTATGACGTCATCATCTGTACTCGAATTGGGCTATCTTAATTCCTCGGACTTAACGAGATTATCACGCCGATCGATTCGCTTTGCGCACGGACACCAAATTGAGAAGCGTGAGAAGCAAGATCTAATTAAGCTCTTGAAAAAATCAAGAGGAAAAATATAGAGTAAAAAAGAAGAAAAAGAAAAAGGAGAGAGACATGAGCAAAAAAAGAAAGAAGCAAATGAGTGCAGATTAGATCGGAAAACATTTATTTCGTCAAAATGCAGATGCAGACGGTTCGCTCTAGATGGCCTCCAGTCCATGGCTGGCGGCGAGATGCACAAAGGCTTTTGCCTTACTGCATTTAAGAGATATAGTAAGTGCCTCCAACGAATTTTCCCTTTGACCTTTGGTACTGCGGCCACATTGTGTGAGAGGGGTTCTCAGAAGGCGATGTGTGCAGGTCATCGCGTGTATGCGCAAGCATAAAAAGGATTGAGAGTACACTTAAGCGCTGCCTTGAAGGCCATGACGCGCGTCAAGGGCCTTCGGGTCTTCGTTCGCGAGCATGCACTTTGCCATTCGATCAACGACTAATCCTTCAAATGGCGTCTCTGCTATCTCACAGAAATTCTTTAGCATACCGGGAAACGTCGAGGGCACAACAGAAACTTCGGCACCGGAATCAACTTTAGCGAACGCCGGAGTGCCGTTATGACGACCTGTACATACCGAGAATTAGAGTACTCCCCGTTCACTACGCCAACGAAGAACGCCGCCTTGTCCATATGGAGAGAAGAAAGCTGTACCTTCTTTCCATCACGTGCAGCCTTTTTTCGACATACAGCTGCGAAGTGTCCGGAACAACCGCAGTAGTTGCATTTGGCTGCTTTTGCCGGGCACGAGGCTCTGGGGTGCGTTCCTTGACCGCAGTTGGGGCATGACCCGGGGGTGCCTGGTCGGTAGGACTGGACTCTGGGACGCGGACCTTGTATTCCAGATGAATAGTTCTTTGACGAGCTGTCCGAGTGATGTCCTGAAGAATATTTTCTGGGCTGTCCTTGGTTGCTGACCGCGTCAAGATTGCCGGTCGCCGTTACCAAGGGTTCGTCGCCGGTTTCTCGCAGTTGCAGCTGCTGTCGTTGGACGGTCTCCTTTAAACGCGCTTTTGCCAAAGCGCTGGTGAGAGTCAAATTCGCATTCATTTGAAGCGACTCAGAGAGCTTAGCGTCCCTGAGGCCGACCACGAACCTGTCGCGAATCATGCGTTGCTTTTCCTGGTAGTCGCACCGGTCCACCATCGTGTGCAACGCGGTAACGAATTGATCGACGGACTCTCCAGGTTTTTGAGTGCGACGGTGAAAGCACGCGCTCTCATAAACAAGGTTCCTTGCGGCGACGAAGTGCTCGTCGAACTTCTTTTTGACGACTTCGTATTGCTTCTGTTCTTCTTCGGGTAACGAAAAAGTAGAGAAGATTTCTCTTGCTTGCCTGCCCATCGTATAAAGTAGCGTCCGGACCTGCGCTTCTTCATTTCGCTCATTTAGGCCCGAGGCGAAGCGGTAGTCATCAAAGAGTTGGATCCACGAAGGCCAATCGGACGTCCGGTCGAAGTCAAACCTTGGCGGAGCTGGAACCGCGAACATGCCGTGGGAGGGCTTGGCTGCGTTGTCCTCTGACATGGCGCCCGTTGACGAAGTTAAGGCAACGCCTCTCAAACGCCAGAGATCCCACTTCTGACACCATGTCGCGTTCGGTCCCTGGCCGGACGCCGAGCGCGGCCGGGCAGCGGGCAGGAATGAACTGAGACTTGCCCCGATCCCGGCACGATAACAACAACCCTTTATTTCACGCGAACAGCATCTTATATAGCAAGCACACATGTGACCAGTGACGTCACGGACAGACAATGTTTCAGACGCGGCACAGGCGCTATCAGCACACATACAGTCGTACAGGCTAGCAAATTATGTAATTTATACGAAAGGCCACCCGATTTACATGTATAAATCCCCGCTCTAACCAAACCGTATATAAACCTGTCAGCGTGGCCTATATATAGCGTGCCTCGCTCGGGATCTAAACAGTCAGGAGGGTTCGATCCCCAACCTCACACTCCCTCTTAGGGAGCTACGCCATTTGGCTCCTGCCAACACAGTTATGTCATGTGGTCTCGTGAAGTAACACAACGCGACGAGCAACATGACGACCAATAGCACTGCCCGGCCAACTATACCGCGTACCCGATTAAAGCACGGTCGTTATATTTCGCTAAAACGCCGGCGTCGACAACGCCGACAACTCATTTTCAGGAGAAAGGGGCATTTTTCTTTTTCTTTTCCTTTTCGCGTTAATGCGCAAGGCCACGCACGTTCCAGTGTCGCGGATAAGTAGTATAAGTGCACCAAAGCGTAGCCCATTTCCCCAGGGCTCAACGACGTAACAATCACCCACGAAAGCAATCTAGATAACGCCCCCCTCCCCCTTTTCAAGATATCCACGAAGGGCGCCAGTACTTCTCCGGGAGCGTGTACCGACGCTGCCTGAAGCGCGTCACGCTGCGGTGCCCGGAATGCGTACACATCACTCGCCAGATGAGAGGAGTCGCCCAGTTTCCCACATTTCCGCAAAAAGTGCCGGTCGTGCAGGGGCCGGCGAAATCCTCTCTTTCGAGCGAGGGCTAACAAATCTCGTCCGTAGTTGCGCGTGCACAACTATGCCGTGTGCACACGGTCGCCGACTTTCAGTGTTTTCGAGCTTGCCAACGCCACCTCCTCCTTTTCGTTCCGCCCGCCGCTCGGGTTTGTATTCGCGACCTGGATTGCCACTTTCCTTCGAGCCGCTTTCGGGCTCCACGGCAACCACCATTTTGCAATGTTAGTTTGCGCCAGGAGTGCAACGGCCTGTCCCCGTAAGAGGCAGATCCATCGTACTATCTTCCCCTTTTGTTATTTCCTCCCTTGCTATCCTCGCTCCTTCCTGCTTCAGAGATGTGCCCGTGGAGCTGAAATCACACGGTCCGCGGGAGCCAACCGGGCGGAGGAACCCTTCTTGGCGAAAAAAGCGATCATCACTTCGAGGCTCTACCGAAATTTCCAGTGCGCTATGGGGAACGAGAGGAGGAATAAGCAAGGGAAACGCACAGGCAGCGGTATACGACGGGCACAAATGGTGCACGGTGACAGCTTCCAGGCGAAGGAAGATTCTCCCTTCCGACCTCGCTCTCGTTCTCCTCGCAGGGAAGCTATAACTGCAGTTCCCTTACCGCACACTTGAACTTAAGCTCTTCCAGATTTCGCTTTCACGTTGTTTCGTTTGCAACACTATTTAATTTGCGCAGGGTGTTCCTTTATTGCCCTGCAGGGGCGCGCGAAATAATGGACGCGCGAGTTGGTCTCACAGATAGCGGGACCGCCGCGCAGCAACAAATGAACCGAACGGAATATCCACACATGCTAGCGTCGTACCACAATGCTCCTTCGCATTCCTCTGCTGTTACCCCCCCCCCTCTCTCTCTCTCTCTCTCTCTCTCTCTCTCTCTCTCTCTCTCTCTCTCTCTCTCTCTTCTCTCTCTCTCTCTCTCTCTCTCTCTCTCTCTCTCTCTCTCTCTCTCTCTCTCTCTCTCTTCTCATATTCAAAGCCTTGTTCAGCCACCCGCAACAGGAAAAATCATCGCAACTTACCTCCGTTGTGCCAGCGAGTCTTCGGAGAGGATTCATCCGCAGCGATTTCCTCGGGCGCTTCTCTGGTTACAAAAGCGCAAGCTAAGGCACACAGCACTAGACAGCTCGAGCGAAACACCGCCTTTTATCTGATACCTTGCAAAGGAGGGGGCTTTCAAAAGGGGCCCCAGAGCAGAGCCAAAGAAGGAAAGCGACAGACAGAAACAAAGAAACAGAAACGGCAAATCGAACAGGGAGGAGAAGCAGCAGTCGCGGGGGCGGAGGACGTCAAAGTGTGGTCCGTTCGCCAGGATCCAGGTTAACGCAAATAAAGGCGAGCCGAGAATTCGCAACGCCCGAGTACGTGTCGCCAGGAGGAGAAAGAGATAAGCAGCTCTATGAGCCTGACGTAAAAAAAAAGATAATAATAATAATAACGAAGGAGTTGCGATAGCGGGGAGAAAGGGACGACATGGTGGCAAGGTGAATAAGATTCATTAGAAGCGGCGCAACGATTTTGCGGACAACGGGTGAAGTAGTAGAGAGGGCGATTTCACGCCGACGTCACAAAAAAAAAAAAAAGCAACGCATAAAAAAAAATGAAAAGGGGAAGGTTGAGACCAGGTTCCTCTTCTTCCGAAACTCGGAGGGGCACTGCAGTGTGCATTTTGGGAAACGTAGCGCAAAGAAGACAGGACAAAATAAGGGATACACAAAATCTTCTTCTTTCTTTGCGTACGTTTTCCAAAATGCAAACACACCAACTCGCCCAATTCAGCATTCCTGCACTGCAGTGTTCCGAGTCCGCTCCAGGGCTGTTTACATAAGCAGCAAAAACGTTTCCAACGCAAGGACCGAATCAGTGGCGGCAAAGGGGATACTGAGTACGACGAAATTGTCACCGAGTTAAAAGTACAAGCGCTTAACAGCACTAGCGAGGAAAATAATAAAAAAAAATAATGGAAGACGATGCTTATACGTACGCTTGGTTTCTCTGACCATTTAAAGTGAAAGCCTGCATTGGTTTCCTGTTTCTTTATTTATACTGGCAGCTCTCTGCGTGGCTGTGCTGAGTGCAATAGGATAAATGTTCGAAAAAATGCAAGCAAGAAAAAGTAAAAAGCAAATTATTTAAGCAACACTAACTCCTGATTATTAGGCTATCTATCATACAGTCAAATCGACGTTATCAGTTATATTACGTCACCTACAAAGAATTCTGGCCAATCCCCCACTGTGGGTATGTGCCATTATAAGGAGGGAGAAGAAGAAGAAGAGACTACAGGGACATGAGGTTTTGGTTATTATCTAAAGAATACCGGAGTGCTTTGCTAAATGGGGAAAAACGCGGCAAGGTCGACTTCCTACATGAAAATCCGCGTTGTTTGCGCAATGTCTGCCTGTCTGCAATTTGACCTCGGCGTATGAGATATTTCAAGTGGGTACCCTTTTCCTTATCTTCTAAGCATGTGATGTTTTCGCGAAGTGCTTGGGAAAATATTATATTTAGTTTTCAGCCAGACGAGAGTAGTTGAAATATTGAAACAGATAATGCACAAAACAAATCACGCAGGAGATAAAATTGTTATCGGCGCAGTCCGATAGAAAGCTTTCAAAACGAATTTCCGCAGGGCAGCGTGGTGCCTCGCACGAGATAACTGAAAGTGCACAAACTCGTGTGTTATACCGTTTTAGGTTTAATCCAAGGAAAACGTCCTTGAACGACGCTACGTTTATACTCAAGCGAAGCAACCACGTACAGAATCAAAGATGTATGCAGGGTTGACTTCGCGGATGTAGTGGCAAGAGGCCCAAGCGGACCGGATATGTCACACGCCAGACTATATATAAGGCCCATTTTTTTAACCTACACCACCTACACCAGTGCAGCAAAAATACATTGTAGGTATAGGAGATTTGCTACACTGGTGTAGCTGGTGAAGTTTAAACAAATGGCCCTATAGTTCAAAGCAAAACGCTCTCATGCCAGCAACATTTGACCAGGTGCATGGGCACTCGCAGCTGTTTTTCGACTTACGGCAGACGATTGCGTTTTTTTTTTATACATAGTCAGTCGTCTTTTCGACCTGACCAGTTCCTTGATGGTATCCCCGACGATTTCCCGATGCCCCCAAGTTCTGTAGGTCGCTAGATGCCCTAAATACCACAGGTGGGGGCTGACAGAGTGTAGTTGAGTCTAATTGAAGCAGACTCCCTGCACCACAAAGGCTAACAGAAAACGAACTGTATGTCACACACAATGTGCTGTGCGATGTCAGTGCACGTTAAAGAACCCCAGGTGGTCGAAATTTCCGGAGGCCTCCACTACGGGGTCTCTCATAGCCTGAGTCGCTTTGGGACCTTAAACCCCACAAACCAACCAATCAACATATATAGCATTTCCGTTTTCAATGTTCTTTACAACTACAAAGAGAATGCACTGGCGTCCAGCCAGTGTGAGTAAACAGCAAAAGCGCAACCTTCCATTCTGCGCGAAAGCAAACCTTCTTTCTGGTTGGTTGGTTCGTTGGGTTTAACATCCCAAAGCGACTCAGCCTATGAGAGACGCCGTAGTGGAGGACTCCGGAAATTTCGACCACCTGGGGTTCTTTAACGTGCACTTCTTTCTCTCAACTGCACTGCCCATTGTGAAGCTTGTACTTCAAATGCAAATCCCGTGTAATCTCAACCCCGGGGCTTCTCCAGGAATCGGAACATGTGACCTGTCTGAAGAACTTGGCATATATCTTTCTTAGGCGTTGACTGAGGCAAGCGTGGAAAGCGCGACGCACGTGCTAAAGAGAAAAAGCAGCAAAAACAACATAGCACCGTGTACTCCACGTGCACGCTCCTTCCACTCGGCCGTTGCACTCCAAGAAACCCGGGCCTGCTGCGCAAAGACATGCCTTGCTTGCCGGATCCGAGAGACCTCGCGTTCACGGCGAACACGCGGCGGGGGCGATCCGCCATTCCGTAGATACATCAACGAATGCCGCTTACCTGCAAAGAGGGAGAAGAGAAAAAATGAATCAACTTCGGACTATGAGGGATTACGCAGTTCTCGAAAATACACATATACGCCAAACGAGTAAATACAAAAAGAAAACAAAGGAACGCATAAAGCATTGTTGAAGGGTGTGGCTACACAATGCATAGTAAGCCTTGGAAGGCCAGCGACACAGATTTCGCCCACAGCCGTCACGAGGAGACTATCTCCATCACGCAGGGTGCGAGAAACCGCCACACATATAACTTTCCGAAAGCAAAAATGGAGCAAAATGGTACAAGCTTGGTGAATTTGCGACGGACGGTTAGTTCGTTGAGATGTCTCGTTGCCATTAGCCTAAGAAAGAAATAGTTGCGGAGACTTGGTTCGTCCCCACAAGCCTCTCCCTGTGGTCCTGCCTTTTAACGCTTTCTCCTTCTTTAAGGAAACAATGGTTGCGGCAACGCGGCTATAGTTCCCACGGGCCGCTCACTGTACCCCTCTTCTTCAAATGAACCACCGCGGAACACGACGGACGTCCGCAAGAGCACAATCGATGTGAATATTGTCTGCCGAGGAGCAAAGTTCGTTTTGAACGATTTCGAAAAAGCAGCCAAGCCTGAAAAGGAACTACAGTCAACCGCAATCGACAGTACAACGCTTGGCGCAGCCACGCAAAAAAAAAAAAAAAAAAAAAAAAAAAAGTCCCATAGCTTTTTTCTTTTGAAAACGATCGAACAGGAGACCAAGAAACAAACGCATCAACCGCTGAGCCAACAAGATCAAAACCGAAGAATGGAAAAAAGAAAAGCAAGAAAATTAATATTATACAAGTGCATCAAGGACTTCTCAAAAACCAACGAAACCGAGTAGCTCGGGGCGATAGCGAGCCGACGTCACACTTTGCGAACGGAGATTACGGCGCGCCGAGCGTATCTCACGAGTAAATACGAACCGAGGCCTTGACAGTCACCGACACAGAAATACAGATTCTGGCAGAATGCGTGTATGTAATGTAAAAATTTTCACTGAATGGCCCGACAGTGAGCAAGGACTCCAATTTGTACGGCGCACGTGTTCCAGGAGTTGCTATTTGGTGCGGTTTAGCGCGAACTAAGAGCGGAAGTTCCACCACTGCCTAGGGTACAAGGGGGAAAGATAGCCGTTTCTTTCATAACTTTATTTATTTATTATTATTTTTCTTTTTTGTAGAGGCAACAGCTCCCCAGGGCATTCTACGATCGAACGTCTTGGGGGGGTGTGTTAGCCTCGAGGCCAACACGGAGGCCGAGATAGGACGACCAGAGGGAATTCAGGTGCGCATATCGGCTCGGATAGCCGATATCTGATAAGCGGGGACATGGCAAGTTGCAGCGGTCACATTACAAGGGGCGGACTACAAGCATAATTATAAGGATTCTGTAATCCCTTTTGTGTTGGCTTCCTAAGTATGAGGACAACGCAAAGAGCTACGGAAGGAAAATGATAGGTGTAACGTTAAGAGTTAAAGGGCCACTGTCCAGGGAAGGCCCTTTTAAACAAAGGAGCCCAGTGTTTCGATCAGGTACCGGAGATAGTCTGTGCAAAATGCTACAGTGACACGCGCGCCGCAAAGCATCGAAAATACAATTCAAAGCTCTCTCATGCTCTCCTTTGGGAAGCCAGCCTCCCCGCTTCCTGCGCTGGCCCGACGGGCCACGATAATGACGTACGTATCGGGAACGATGTCCATTGGTCCGTCTCGCTGACTGACGGGAGAAGGATGGGTGTCTACCGCTCGCAGCGCGCTTTTCCCTCGCCACGGCCAGACTGAATCCAGCGGCGCGCGCTCCCTCAACCGTTATTTTTTTTTTTTTTTCGCGCTCGCGGAGAGCCACGCCCCACCTCCCGCCAAACGCGGAGGAGGAAGGGGAATTTGTATTGCGGAGGCTAGACGACCTCGGGCAGGAGAGTGAAAAACCTTTGCGAGGGAACGGAAGGAGAGAGGCATGACAGAATCGGGTGATTGCGGTGGCTGTAACTGCGTTATTAGTTACTCTTTTCAAAAACATTTTGCGGCCTTGCGTTCTAGGGGCGAAGTCCCACAGTCACCGGGGAAGAAAATATTTTCGACCGGAGGGTGGACAGTGGGCCTTTAAGAAGCGTGCAGAGTAGGTCAGAGAAATAACTCGAGTTGATGACATTCTAGCAGAAATCAAGAAAAAAAATTTGGCATGGGCAGGGCATGTAGTGCGAAGAGAGGATAACCGATGGTCGCGGACTCCAAGGCAAGGAAAGCATAGCAAGGCGCGGCAGAAAGTTAGGTGGGCGGATGAGGTCGGAATAAAGTTTTATACTACTACCACTACTACTCGCAGTGGTAAAGTGGATGCATCTAGCGCAGGACCGGGTTAATGGAGGGAATATGGGAGAGGCCTTCAACCTGAAGTGGGTATAGTGCGGCTGACGATGATGAATCCCTTATTTCTACTAGAAGGAAAGCTGCGGAAACAAGCGTCAAAATTTACGCTAGTGCATACATACTAAAATAGGAGCGCTTCCTATTGGATGTTTGTTGAAGTCAAAATGAACGTGTCGTAGTTTCCGGAAGCCAGCCCTGCAAAATCGACACGACGATTCTGTTTCAATAAAAGGCATTGAGGTCCAACAAAAAACTTTCTTTTCATGGCTGCCCGGGTAGCTCAGTCGGTAGAGCGTTAGGCTTTTAACCTAACGGTCCAGGGTTCGAGTCCCTGCTCGGGCGCGTTTTTTTTTTTTTGTAATTTGCTAGGGATACGCACTACGGCAACACATTTTTTTTTCTTGCCCTCGAAAATGAATTCAGCCCAAAGGCTTACAAGTATGTACGTCCTCCATTACCATCCTTTGTCCGTCTCTCCCTCCGTTTGGGCACGCACCTCTCTGAGCTGAATGTTGGCCATTTTTCCTGATGACGAAACATGCACTTTTTGGAGACATTTGCATAAATGTCCCCATTTTTTCCTCTTGTCAATATTGAGATTAAGTAAGGAATCTTATATAATGCTTTCCTCTTCTTTTAGAAATTCGCCTACCGAATTTTTGTAATACTGCGCATTAAAGTTATCTATCCCGCTGTTTTTTTTTTGTTTTTTTTTTTTTTTCGTAGCTCTGCATTTTCATCTGTACAAAACATCCTAACGTGACAGGGCGCCATCCTTGGCGTCTTCGGTGGGTCTCAGATCACAGATAACCAAGTGAAGTTCCCTGCTCTCTAAAAATACGTGCACGTACACGACCGCAAAAGAACGTGCTGCGCGTATTCTGTAGTACTAATTAACCGAGATGCTGCGGAAAAATCACATACGTTCAAGAAAACAAATATTGCCGAGTTTTAACATGGATAAACCTCGTATAACGTGTGAAAGCACTAGTTTGCTGTAATTTAGAGTAGGCGGCAGTGCACGCGGGCGACGATGCTTTCAAGGTTTGATGCCACGACTGCGTCCCCAGGCAGAGCACGGAAGCGGAAGTGGCGTCGTCTCGTCGGGCGATGCACAGCAGTTGCGCTTTGTGCGCTTTCTCTCCTCGGGGACCACAGAGCCACCGCTGTTGTCCGGGCAGACAAAACACACGCACTGTTGGGCAACGGGCACGCATGCCTTGCAAAGGGGGGGAGAGAGAGAGAGAGAGAGAGAGAGAGAGAGAGAGAGAGAGAGAGAGAGAGAGAGAGAGAGAGAGAGAGAGAGGAGGGAGGGAGGGAGGGGGGCGATCTGATAAAATAAGACAAGTTCTAAAATGCCGAGAAGCGGAGTGGCTAGAAGGGACGCCGCGACAGGCGGCTGGGCAGCCCTTTCTGGAAATCACGTCCGGCATTTTCACAGATGCGCTCGTCGTGCGGCACGAGCACGCTGTCGTGACGCTGGGGCTACGTCGACCCGGCCTTCACTTGGTAGCGTGCAGAGACTCGGGGTTGAAGTAGGATTGAATCTTCGAAGTTGGTGAAATATGTACAAGCAGGTTTAATGGCACTTTGAGAAACTTATTTACAAGATTATTTACACGAAAAAGAAGGGTACATCAGCAAAATGGCAAGCGTTAAGAGTTCATAGCGAGAAGCGACTGGATGAGCCGTTTACCCAGGGCCCAGAGCGACATTTCGTGCTCTGCAGCGTCCTTAAAACCCCCTATGTCCAGCCCCTCTCTGAAGATGCTGACCAACCAAATCCAGGGCACGCCCCTCAGATATCGGCATCCAATCGAACACATCACTGCACTGATGGTCTGAAGCACTGACTGGTCCGGCATTAATTCGTTGGGCGTGATCACTTGTTGGCGGGAAAAGCTTGGAAACGGCGAGGAGGGGAGGTACATTTCTATTCTTCAGCAAAGAAACCACAGGCTGGTTCTGACAAGTGGGTTTACTTCTCAGAAACCCAAGTGCACGTGGGCGCCGCATACGCTCCCAGCATTGTCCGTTTTCGACAATTGCAAATCTTTCCTGCATTCCTGGGAAATCACTTAATGGCTGTATGCGTCATGCTCCTTTCTTGTCCTGCACGTCAGCGGACATGTCACTCTGTCGTCTCCTTTGGAAAGTAGACATTCCTCACTGGACGATAGGGCTTCTCGACTGGAAGGGTGAACAAAAGAAAGAAAGCACTTCCTGCATTTCCCGCAGGGGGACGTTTCTTTGTGTTTTTCGAGACGTTCTCTTGACAGGGTCAATTTGGCATTTGCAGGGTGTCCACAAAGCAAAACAGGCTTACAAAACAGGATTCCTGGAAACAGGCTCACTTAGAGCCATTGGACCATCACCACATATTCACAATACTTTTCCATGCCCACAGGCGAACAATAGAGCGCGCAAATGCGGATGCACGGTCGTAACAACGCCACAGACTTTAGCATTACCAATGTCGAGGTCGCCATAAATAATCTTCTCTGTGCTAGACAATAGACAGCAAACTGAACGCTTCAGTTTGGAAAGAAATTTTCATGATAACGTTATCAGTACGAAAGGGTCAAAGAGAACTTTTAGGAGGAATGAGGAGCAAACGTCTAGAGTTGGTTTCAGGTGACATAGTTCTAGGTGATTGATTTGATTTATAGGAAGGGAAAGGCGCGGTAGCTGTCTCACTTGTTCTCTGTGGACGCCTCAACCGCGCCGTAAGGGAAGGTAGGAAGGCGGGAGTGAAAGTGGAAAGAGAGAAAGAGGAGCCGTAGTGGAGGGCTACGGAGTAATTTCGACCACTTGGGGATCTTTAACGTGCGCTGACATCGCACAGCACACGGACGCCTCTTCGCTTCGCCTCCATCGATAGGAGCGCAACGGCACGAAGCCTGGGTGAGAGGCGGACAAACACAGTTGCGCTGCATCACCTAAGCTATGTCTGGCCAATTAGCTCGCCAGTTTCTGTTGTACGGCAGAGTGGCCGACGCATTCCGATGCGAGAGCCGATCGGCGCTGTAGAACGACCGCCAGATGGAGACTGGCGTCAGGGTAACGCAGCCTCCCCGACGCTATATAGAAGTGCGCAGGGATCCGCAGTCGGACGCCTCTTCCGCTTCCCGAGACTCACGCGGAGCAACGCCGAGGGCGACGGGCGCCAAGGAGTGAGCCGCTAAATTAGGGACGCGATACTTCGGAGGCGAGAGCAAGGAACGCGAAGGGCGACGCCGAGCCCCATCTTCGTTCACAGCACTGCATCTGTGTTTACATTCTGCTCTGCGCAGGTTTTAGTTTTGGCCGGTAGGCGGCCGAGTCTGCAGTCTATAAATATAATTTCGGTTGGGCCTAGTTGGTTAATGATTCTCCAAAGGTTTCTTAGTAGCGCCTGTCCTTGTGTCTTCCAGGTGAATCGTATACTGTTTGCGCTCAGATAGCAGTCTATCAACGCGCCGAACTCCCCACTTCCGCGAATAATGAATTAGGTTCACCTGGCGGCCCTGGAATATTCGCTCTTTCGATGCACCTCAAATAATTTACGCCCAACTGTATTTTCGTTTTAAATATTCTGGCCCTTTTAGGCAGCGCTTAAGCGGCTTGAAGAAAACACTCCTCCATACAATTACGCAAGCAAGCTGCCAATAATGTGAAGACCGCATTGGCGCTCCACGCTTTCTTCGCCCGCCATTTTCGAATTAGAGCGAAAGCTACATCTTATGCAAAAGTCGCTCTCCGATTCCGTGCCTGCGTTGACTTTCGTTTCACCTCGCGGAACACTAGCGAAAAAAAAAAAAAAAAAATGTGTTCCCTGTCCTTGTAGTGATCTTGTCAGCCGTGCATAACAACAGTCAAACGAAAGAAGCAAAAAACCGTCGGAGCCTATTCTGACAGAAATTTCCCGTCGAAAGCGAGTATACGGAGCCATCGCAGTTACCGCCACAGCCGATCACCGAACGCTGTAATACTCTCTCGTGCTGTGCATTGTATGGCGACGGCTCCAATCATCAACTTCTAAGTACAAAGCAAAACCACGAGCCGACTAGGCTCAACACGTGCTTTCGTACGCCTTTTCGGTCTAACTCCATTAAAATGTTACCCCTTTTATTTTTTTATTAGCGCCAAGCTTCTCGTTTTCGACCAGCAGCCGACGGCGCGAAACTCGATCGGGGAACGGACCTGAACAGCTGCGCCGAGAAAAAAAAAAAAGCAGCCGCTGAAAAAAAAGAACAAACGGCAGGTGAAACTTTTACTGCACTCTGGAGAACGCAGAAATTTCGGCGAACCCAGCTATGTGGATAGGATCGACCTGGGGACACGGCTTCTTCGGGCAACGAAGCGCTCGCCGCAGATGCTGGCGCAGCAGCAGCAGTTCCAATCCTTCCGTCCCGCTTACTTGCCATTTTGGCTTCCGCGGCGGGGGCGGCAGCTCGGAGCAAAATAACCCGAGGGGAAGCGAGGTCTCCACGTGGAACCCCGCAAAGCGACGTTGATGAATGGACCCAGCCGCGCCGCCGTCGCTTCTCTTACAGTGCACGGCAGCTCAAAGTAGTAAACAAAGCGGAATCGAATGCTGGTACAGGACTGTAAGGGCAAACGTATCCGTTTTCAAAGCCCGATTTGATATTTCTTCCCGTCTTCCTGCACTGGTGCGTAAATTCCACCGACATCCCTCCAAATGGCCTCACAAAACAAGGCTCCTCGATGGGGAAGATGATAGACACCGCTGCGGACGGCCTCCGCGAAGAAAGAGCTAAAGCACCGATTCCGACGCGCTTCAGCTTGTTGTCGTCGTAGTGTAGGGTTTTATGGCGCATAAGCAACCAAGGCTATCCTGCGCCAAACCGAAAGTATATGATTCAGCGGTATCAGCGATGCAAGGCCACTGCTAGGGATCCGAGCCATAAGCGGTGCTCACAGAGCACCCAAGTCTTACTTCTTGGCAGGAATCTCAGAATCGTCTTGGCAGGGGCTAAGAAGGTCGGAAAGGAGTTGTAGGGGAGGATAGAACTAAGGAACGCCGCGAAGCTGCCCCCCCGGCTCCAGCGGGGCACAACCAGCCTGTTCATCCCGCCGTTCCCGCTCGTGCCGCCTCCTCGCTATTATTTGCTCTCGTTTGCTTCCCACCAGTGTTGCCGCGTATCCTCCGGCCCTTGTCTATTTTCGTCAATCGCTGGCAGCAGGGCTGTCGGCCGCCGTCGCCCTACACCGTCCGGCCGTCCAGCCGCTCCAGGAAGCCGCTCTTCCATCAGCGAGCACGCCTCCTGTCGGCTCCCTTCAAGGTCCGGCTTGACCGCGCGTGAAAGCTCGCACACGGCACGGACGACAGCCCGTCAATGTCCGCCGAACACTGTCAACTCCCTCTACCCGATGCGTCACTTGCCTGCAGCTTCGGTCGGAAAAGCCAATACACGCATTTCCCCAGAGAGCCGGGCGATGAGGAGACGCCAGTCCTCACGGCGCCTGTTTGCAGCGGTTCACGTCCGAAATCGCCAACGAAGCCCTTAGGGCCCACGGCTGTCAAGCACCAGCCTCATGCGGTATAAACTTTTTTTTCGACAAGACGTGCAACTATACACACGCGAAAAGAGGTAAAAGACAAGTAAAACGGCTCACAGAAAAACTTGACCAAGAACGAAATTCTATGGCTATCAAGGAAAACTTTGCTGCCGGGTGCAGCTGCTACAAAAGCAGGTGTTCCTCTTTCCTGTGTGTGCTCAGCTGCCCCTAGAGACAGGAAGGGTGTCCTCAAGACAAGGGCGGCTCGATGTGCACAGGGATTTCAGATTCTCTTCACACACTCACTGTAAACCTATTGTTTACTGTCGAGCGCGCACACGCTCCAGCGGAACGCTGCAAAAGGCAAGCAGGGAACTGTGGCTTCAGAGAAGTACACATCGGGGACCGAGAGAATTGACCACAGCTGCGGGGGCATTGACTAAAATAGCATCGTCGGGTCATTTTCAACGCACATATAGTACAGGGCAGCAGGAAGAAGGGGGCCCGAGTGAAATAACAGAAAGCTAGTGCTCTAGTTCTCTTACTTTATGTCCCTAGACCTCTTCCAGAGTTCACGACCGTAAGGGAATAATCTATAATTCATCGTGTCAAAACATAGAGCAAACAGGAGGATGGTAAAAATTCGTGACACTTAGGAGCGCCGACGTGTATGAAGACGAAAGCTCGCTCGCGCAGCGACGACCGATTGCAAATAAGCGCGCGCTGCGCTAGGTCATATATGTAGTGTGTTGACTACAGCATCCAGATGAGGTACATAAGTCGGTTCGAATCCCTATCGCATATGTAGACTAGCAGACGCATGCCAATTAGACACCGAAGTGGTACGATACCACCAGGGACGCTGCACGAATAATACGGTTGCGTCACAGGAGTAGAAATATGGCGCCACTGGAAGTCCGTTAGCGACGTTTAGTAGGGAAAGGGCGCACCAGAGGCGATAAATGAGGAAGAGCACAAGAGAATCTGTTGTGCAAGCCGTTGTCCCACTCGCCATTTAGGCGGCTCGACAACGGCTGGCGCTATCGCAGCTGTGAGGCAAACGAGGGACTCGAACCTTCGACCTACACAAGAACTCAAACACACGACCTCATTAAAGGTCATAGGTCTCGTAGTCATAGACTGTTAGCCTTGGGCGGGGTGCTTTACTTGACTTGAATGGGGCCTCAAGGTCAAGCATGCAAAACAAGGTGAAATTCTGGGTTGTGCTTGGAATAGTATGGAGCTTTCGCTCCAAAAAATGCAGCCGATTTGGATAACGAGTATGTACACATTTAGCTTTCGGTTCGAGGGTATGGCTTCAAGGTCATGCAAAGGTCGGCAAAATTGGTGACTGGGGATGTTAGTAGTGCACTGTAACATTTCTGAGCCGTTTAACGCATATAAAGGAGTGCAATGCGATACAGTGCTGAGCTCTAGATCTATTGGGCACATATGCAAGTGGACGTATACGATGAAGTGCAATGCCAGAGTGCGGCAACTAAGCACACGGGTGATGGGCTGCGGCGATGGCGCACAGGAATGTAATGCAGTGGCCAGCGATGCGGATCTGTCCGCGCCGCCACGGGTCGAAACCTACTCGCGGCCTGCTTGCTGCCATGTGTGTATTTAGTTTCTATTAAGGCCAGAATTATCTCAATCCGCACCGGCTATCAAGTCCGCGCCGAGCTTCATAGCTGGCGGTGGCCGAACAAACGTAGCCCGGCTTTGGGTCTTACTGAGGCATTTGAAGGTTGCGTGTATTTAAAGGAAACGCCAATATACAGCGTTGGCGAAATGCGTCTTTCATGTCGCTATGCTCTCGCTGCTTTCTACACCTCGTGTTTCGGTCAATATTCCTACTTAAACTACTGATTCTCACAAAGGCGTTACTTCTCGCTCTCCCCATCCCGTTCTCTGCACGCACTGATTTCCTTCGAGCATTCGCCAAGAGGGTCGAAAGAGCATTCGGATACAGGTGCAATCAATGTTCCCAGCACCATAGGGTCCGTATCGTGCGCTGCGCAGTTGGGTGCCTGGAGTGTTCCTGGTTAGGACAATCGACGCACGCCGTACGTCATTCAACTGCTGCACAGACTGCTGTGGTGGCTACGTATCGCGGGACACATCAGGCCTGCGCAGAAGGTATACACGTTCTGCTTCTCGGGCGCTGCACGGAACTGGACAAACGTGTGCTCACAAGACGCCGGGCGTCGCCTTTGATGTCGACCGTGCCGCGCCGCATTGCAGGGATTCTTCCCAGACTGGTTATGTCCGCAGTGCTCGACAGCCGCGTCGAGCAAGAACGCGGAGGCGCTTGAAGACGCATATGATTCCCAAATGCAGCATGCAGCGAAAGAGCACGAGATAACACCCTTACACCCTTCCCCCTTCCTCTCTTCTCCCCAAGTCACCTGTAGTCACGGCCAGGACACACATACTGCCCTCAAAGCTTTGGACTGTTTCAGCACCCGTGTGTGCCTTGTGCGTTGTGATTCCCTGGATTTCGTTGCACAATGAATAGCTTTTTTTGCTTTTTCTTAGAGCGATTTTGCGTTGGAAAATGTGTGTAAGTGGCGTCTCACTGTGTGCGATATTCAATTATGTGTCCTGTCTGTGTGCGCCGTATTGAGCTATTGAGTCCGAGATCACATGCAAATTAAGACGCCAAGCAGATGGAGGAGGCGAGTTAGAGCCGAAGGCTGCGCATGTTTCTACGTCAAAACCCCACGCCCAGAACGGCTGGTAAACAAAAAACACACAAAAAAAGAAAAAAAAAAAAACAGGGACACGATATGATGCGCAAGCGTATGCTACCACATCACATATAAATCCCCACTATAACCAAGCGGTATGAACGTGCCTGAGCGCCCTGGGGGTAACGTGAATGCAAGGGCAGGCTGATTCTGACCTCACCTGCCCATATGAAAGAAGAGGTGCGTGTCCTGCCATGGCAACCCTACGCCCAGTCAGTGCGCGGTCATGTCAGCTGCCATCTACTATAGGGCGTCTCGATGTCACCAGCCACCGCCTGCCAGTGCCATGCTCGTGAATTTGAAGCGAAAGCTTCACTACGCCAGGTTTTTCAAGCCGTGAGCATGGAAGCAAATTTGACCGAAAAACTTTGAAGGTCAAAAACTGATGGTGCTCGTACACAACCGCGCTAACGACATCCGCTGGAGTGGGTGAATGAAGCGGTAGAGTAAAGCTTCCGATGACCTTCAAACATCTTCGAGATTAAGTTGGAACTTGCCTTTGGCAAAATGTTCCCACCAAGGTGATCGTCAAAGTCAAGGTCAAATGATGTGGGGAGCAGCTGCGCGGCGAGACACATGATCGCTGACGTCAATATCGAGTGCGCAGCCATGCCCCGGACTCGTTCAAACCAAGACGAACTTCTTTACTGATCTCCGAAGTCTCTTCCTAACCATAACCAAAGAAAAACCTGCTGAATAAAGAGCTTTACCATATGTAACCACGCTTCAGCTAGGTTTAACCAAAGCTGAACCACAGCCAATACTGTTTCGCTCACAACGCCGGCGGCGGCGATTCGGTGAAGGGACATGTCCGCGCCATCGCTGGAGTAAGTGCACGGTCTCATTATACGAAACAAATATCCACGAGATGACGCAGAGTAGCGGCCAATTCTGCCGTGCTGCAGGTTGTCATCTAACACGAAGGGCGCGTCCCGGGCAGCGATCCGCGGGCATTGGGCCAGCGGACGTGCTTCGCGCCTTGCGTTTGAGGAAGACAGATGGCCCCGCCGTGGGGCGTTGCACCCAGGGCCAGTGCTACAGCGTTGCAGTCAATGACTTAGAACAGGGTGACTTTATTGGTTATGGGGAAAAGAACGGCGTCATGGCACGTGCGCAGAACAATGATGCCGAAAGCGCGAAGGGTGCGGTTTGGTGTGATTACAGGGGACCTATCTCTGGGCGCCTTATTCTGAATCTGTCTATATTATCTGCCAACGTTTCGCTTAGTGTATAGGAAATGTGCTATAGAGGCCCCGCTTGAAACCACCTCTCGCTTCCAGTAGAAGCACTACGAAGACATTTTATATTAAAGCTAGACGTTGCATTACTTACTATTTTGGAGCCGCAGTGATTTGAGGAGCAAGCGTTCTTTGACACTCCTTCCGCACCACATGACGCACCTACCAGCACATTTCATTTTCATTTTCATTTCATTACCCTCAAGCGCATACGCATTACAGCGGGGAGTGGTACATCATATATGATAGAAAGCTTAGAACACTAAATGAACAAAACAGGCTAAACGAACAAGGGAATACAGAACAACGAGAACAATCGTACAATAAAGAAAGTAATACAAGTGGAATAAATTGAAAACAATCATGAGCGGTGAGAAAACAGCATTATACATGGCGTCCTCTTTAATTTTGAGTAAGCCAAGGACTTAATATGGGCGCTCCTGTACCACTAGAAAAGGAGCTGGTGCTACACTGCACGGTTATTCGATCGTAGTACCTTGGAGGCAGGCGTATCTGCCAGATAGCCTTCCTCGAACGGCCATGTTCCCAGTCGACTGAAGTTGTCCAGAATACCAAACCTCGCCAACAAAATAACCAGCCAGTTATCGACCATGTTGTTTGAAGCACGTATCTTCTTACGTCGAGCATCCATGCACATGCCAAAGTGAAAATGGCCGGGGAAGAGTTCTGGCTATGAAATGATCGCCTTGCTGTCGTTCTCCTTACAAATAAGCAAATAGACAAATCCCAATACTGATCAGCATGTCACTTGCCATCAGCTTTACTTTAGACTTCAAGCAGCTGTCAGCCTTGACTGAATCATCAGGAGAAAGCCTTCGCCCTCCTCCGATCCGCATCACATATCTTCAGCGAAGAACTCGCGCTGTGGTCACTTCCGCGGTGACTACCACTGAACTGTTTTTCAGTGCACGCGTCCGTGCGTCGGAAAGGCTGTGGCGGAGGCACGCGAGGTCAGCGAGGCCCTGGGCGGAGAGAACGCCCCGCGAGAAAGGTGCACGGCAGAGCATCACGCCGATGCGCCCGTCCTGCATAAACGGGCGGTTCCGAGATGCGAGGAAATCGGACAAGGCCGTGACTAACGGACGGCGCAAGGGGCGCAGCGCGTGCACTGTAGTGCCGGATGCCGGCCGACATGTCCCACGAGATGTGCGCGGCTGGGCGAAGAAAAAAGAGCGCGCCGCCGAGTGACCCTGATGCGTCCCTTTCGTCCGCGTCGGGGGAGAGACGTGCACGAGCCTCGCATGTCTCGCACGGCAGTTAAGTGCGAGGAAGTGGGGCTCAGCTGACCGCCTGGGGCCACGGTGGAGCCTCCGCGGCATGCGCTGAGCTGTCCGTCATGGCTTCGCAACAATGCCCGGCTTACGAGCAGCAGTGCATTTAATCCCGGGACGGACGCAGGCGGGTTGCGCGAAACGAACTCGAGGGGGAAAAAAAGCAGCAGATCATAAAGATTAAACCGCTGATGTGCATGCTGCCGAGCAGCCGGATGCACCGCTGAGGTCCGCCGCGAAGTACCCGCCCTCCACAGACTTCTCGACACGCCGCTGGCTGAGTACACCTCACGCAAAGAAGCGCGGTGACGTTTCATCTCGAATCTCGGCCACCGGCAAGAGGAGAGTGCCCCGCTACTGATTAGGTGGGCGTGGCGGAGACGCGCGTGGCTGACGCGCGCGCTTCTCGGAGCCCATCCTGAACCCTGACGCGTCGTCGCCCCTGGACAGAGCGGAGATGCGATGCAAATTTCTCCGCGGCTGGGAGACGTCAGTGCACGGTTCAGGCTCGCAGACATGGCTCCTGCTTCCTTGACCGCTCCGGCCATGCTCCCTCTCGACCAGTTTCATGTTATGTGCCCTATTTCAATTTTCTTTTTCCAAGTTATTTTCGGTTCTGTTTTAGCGCGCTTAGATATTACGTTGCATGAGATATAGTTTTGCAGCAATCCAAGTTGTTCACTTCAGAGGGTCGAACGTGGCATCTGTATGTTCTCAATGGAGTAAGCGACATCCCTTGGGCCTGAAATAGGCGATTCACGTCAGCCGGGACAGCCATACAGCATGACAGTACTTTAGCAAAACAGCGCAGCAGTAATCTACTACAGCTGAGCTGCCGTTGGTTGCTATAGGCCATAGACAATAGTGCGTCGCGGAAACCTCTACGGACGTGCGGGGCTCTATGAGTGTGCGTATGTCCGCGCTGTCTGCAGTGTGAATGCTGAAACGGGGACGGGCGGACACCGTGTCACACGCCACGGGACCGATCGGTCCGCGATCACATCTTTCGTGCGAACACACCTGAAAAGGCCACACTAGGCTCTAGCTACGCCTATTTTGCGCCAGAAAACCCCCCGCATTTATAAACGGCTTGCATCGAGTGGTTGACCGCATGACTGCGACGCCGGCGGATGCGAGGGGACGACTACGTTCTTGTATAGTCCCTGCGTGCATCGCTATTAAAAGTGACGCGCTCAACTCAAAACTGCACGCCTGGAGGCACGATGTCTGAGCAAGAAACCCTAAATCGCGCCCACCGTACGCCCTCTGCAAAGCTTCGTTCTTCTATAAGCAATAAAGAGTAATCAAGAGGAAGTCTCGAGGGAGTCTCGGAACCTCCTTCTGCTTATAATTTATGGAGAACAATCCCCCCTCCCTTTTTTTTTTTTCACCCTCGCACTGCGGATCGGGTTTTTTTTTTTTTTTTTTTTTACGTACCGCACGAGGTCTGCATTGCCTACGGAATGAATGCTGTCGGTATTGAGTGGCACACCTACCGACGCTGTCTCCACACGTCATTTTGCGATCAGTACGGGGCACGGGTTCGATCGCCAGGCGTTACAAAAGGGCGCCAACTGAAGCGTCGCCGCGGCGCGGGAAAGACGGGCAGATTTGGGTCATGCAGAGCCATGCATCTTCTTTAAGTACAACGGAGACGAGATCCCGCTGCTTGTGCCGAAGAAGAGAGAGAAAAACAAACACGGAAGAAGCTCACTCAAGGCCTTTTCCATCGAGGCCTTTCTCCCGCCGCGCGCTGCATCGCTCACGGAGGGCATCGGGCACGCGTGGAGTTCATCGACCAGCCGAGAAGGACGCGAAACTCGATTCGCTTCGCTCGACGGGGTCGCCCAATCAATTGCCACGTCTCCAGAGAAATCCGCTTGCCGAACAAACGCACGTAGAGGCAGGCACGCGACGAGGCGCAACGAATATGTGGCGTGTGCACGGGCACTCGTCGCGGGAACCGAAGAACGCGCCCTGGATTCGAATCTCGCATGCGGCTGAACTCAACGCGACGCTGACGGGTCTCCATTGCTGACATTTCACGTTTATGTGAAGCAGCTCGCTTCGCATGCGACCCCAGCGGAGACCGGATGGGCGAAGAGGACACCGCTCTGAGCCGCCGAAACAACCCCTCGTATATGCCTCTACTGCTGTTTGTACGATCAGCGCCAACTGTCGCAAAATGACTAGGCTGTTTACTGGTTCATAGTTACTGCCTTTAAAGTGCTTCAAGCTACTTCTGTGGGGTACGCACGTAGCAGTGCGCAAGATTATTCACTGACGCGCCTCAGCGACAGCGTTTTATCAAGTCTGCGTGGGAGCTATATGTCAAGAAACTCCGCTACTCGGAAGTACCCCGACAGAAAGTGTTCACGAGGAAAAATTAAAAGAACGGGAATACACTCTCCGTACCGGTCACTTGACAGACTGTACAATCTGACGAGTCATCCAGTTACAGAAAATGAATACAGCTGAAAGCAATGATTTCTCAACAAGCGCCTCCTGATCAATCGGGCGCCTGACGTTCAGTTGATAACTTGAGGGTTGCATACCCTCGGGGTATCTGTAACGGGGGCCGTGATCCCACAATACTTTGTTGGGCGAGTTGGTACACATTCATTATTAATTTAAACAGCGCGAACAGTCTTCCTTTTATCTTGTCCTTTGTCTTCTTGTTCGCGCTGTTTAAATTAATAATGAACGTGATCCCACAGACTCCTCTGACTCAACACCACGTCATTCAGGAGGGACTGCGCGGTGACACCGCCGTTTTCCTCTCGCTGCAAAACTCTATACTCCGTCGTTCTGAAATAATCTATTACTGAAGCAAGGACAGTGCCAGTAACCACTCTGAAAAGCGCCGAGACCTACACACAAAGCGAGGTTGAGTGTTGCCGCCAAGGAGGAGAAGTGCTTGTTGTGCTCTAATCGGCGAATAAAACCATTCCTTTATTAGCTCAAATCGCTGGACGGGGGGATCGACAACGGGCGAAGAATTACCACGGCTCAATTCGGTCCCCGTGTGTCACAGAGCGCCAGACGCAATCGAAAACTAGATAACAGTTGCAGTCGACCACACGCTGCGCTATGGTGACCGGCTTCAAAAGAAGCCGCCCGCAAGGCCAATAAAAACCACGCGAACGGCTAAGCGGGTCGCCACAATGGAGCAAGTCGGCCTTCAGCAAAGATCACCGAGCGCAGCCGCGGGCAATCCCACCCACAGGGTCCGTAACTGCGCTACAAAGGAGGCTGCATGTAGGGGCACAATCAACGAACGACGTGTCATGTCAAGGAGGCTGCGCAAAGCAGCGGGACCCGGCGTCACGATTCTCTTCATCGGGCCGTCCGGCAAAAGAGTGGGGATAATGGACGCCCAGGAGGGGCTTTTGGTGACGGATCGGGAAGTAGTCGAGCTAGTTTGCCGTCGCCACTGGACGCCTGCGTACCAACGCCATCGTCAGCGGCTCGAAGAGGGAATGAGAGGCGGCGTGTATACAGACGCGCGTGAATGGTCGAAACCGGCGGGACAGTAGACGAAGAAGTGACAGCCCCCGCGCGACTGCCGCCTAATCCACGCGGACGGCTAACGTTCAATCGCACTCAGACAGAATGAAGGAGTCGTGGACGGAACAACCAACAAGGCATGGGGATCAATCAGTGAGATCTACATCTGCACGGCAGCTCCCGCACACAATGGGAGGTATTTGTGAAGGCCTCATTCTGGGTCGACCAGAGAGGGGCGACTCGGACGAGAAAAGAACGCCGCTCCAGCTTGATCTCGGAGGCCCTGGAAAGGGAAAGCTCAGCAACTTGGGTCCAGCAGGCAAGGGCGAATTCGGCGCATCATTTGGCTTGCAGGCGAATTTGCGGCGGCGAAACCGCTGCGCGCGCCCGGAGTAAACAAGAGGGCAAACAATGAAGCCGCAGCCCTTCCCTTTTTCGCAGAAGGCTAGTCGGAGCAGGAAGAGGTATTTCGTGAACGGGGAGGGGCGCACCTCGGCGCCCGAGCAGCTTCCTCTTTACGGGCTCTTCCCGTTCGTTCGTGAGTGCGGTGTTGGTGGAAAGCATTTATTGCAAAAGGAGAGGTTGCTTGGAAAGCCACCCCTAGTTGGCCGCAGCTGTTTTGGCACAGGAAACTACAGAGATGGGAAAACAGCGCGAAACGAGTGAGTGCGAGGAGTGGGAAAAGTTACGCTGCGGAAAAACTGCGGAAGGCCCAACGCGCCGTGGCAGAATCAGCCACGGTGGTCCTCTTTCCCGTGGATATATTCTTTCTTCCCGCAAGGGCCAAGACGAAGGAGCGAACATGCATTGCGACAAATGCGATCCGGGCGGGCGCGAAGAAGACAAACACTGCCGCGGCAGGAGAACAAGGCTGCACCTGCTTCGCGTGTGCAGAGAGAGCAAGTTTCTGCGTCTCTCACGCGTACAGGGAGGAAAAACCGGTGCCGCGTCCTCTTCTAGGCAGAGCTGAGCATTTCGGATGCGCGCCGCACAGCGTTTGGCTTTCTCCACCGTGGGCCCCGCTGGCGGGGAGCACTGGGGGCACACAGTTCTCCAGCTGCCGCCCCAAATGGGCGGCTCCGTCGGAGTTCCATGCAACGCTGCTGCTGCTGCTGCTTCTGCGACCTAGCTCACGCGCAAGTGAAACTTCGCTGCCGTGCAAGAGAGTTTCATCGAAGCTGAGGCAGCTACCTGCAGACCATGCAACTGTCTGCGTAAGCTGGCAGAGACAAGTCAAGATAAGGAGCCACGCTCGAAAGCACATGCACGAAGAGGGGAATATTGATCAGAGCATAAACGTCCCCGGCCACCACGTATTGGAGAACGTGGACTGTAGAAGTGGAACCGAGGGACATTAATACCACTCCGGTACTGCGAGTAAGACATCAGTGGACGTATAGTAAACAAACAAAAGCCGCTCAAAGAAGAAAAATATTACAAATAAAGCTCTGGGGATAACATACAGAGTAGGACAGAGAAAACGGCTACAAGTTACCGTGCTGGTTAGCAAGGACGTGATTGGTTTTCGTGCAGACGCAGACCTCGTTTCTTCCAGGTACATTTCAATGCACCGTAGCCTCAAATGGCGAGCTGTCCATTACGCCCAAGGTGCGCGTGGTCGCGATTTAAATAACTGTCAAGGAATTTCACCGACGCTCTTACACGCGTTACAACATCACTTGCACGCCTTACAGGCTAGCACGCCTTACAGACGTTTAGAACAGCCACCATGGACTGCATGCAACTGCTTAGCTCGTCACCTTGATTGCTGTTTGTTTCCCCGACGCCGTGCGCCGGCGCGCCCCAGCTCTCTTCTCGAGAGAACGGGTCGTGCACGCTTCGTCGCGGTGGGTCCATCCAGTGGAACGCGGCTTCGACGGCAAACATGCGGCGGTGCAGGGAGCAGGTCACACCGAGGCCTACTATAGTTGTATGCAGCACAAAGTGGGTCTGCAGACAGCATGCATAGACGGTCTAATCCGTATAGCAAACGCTTAGAAGAGCATTGCAGCGGCGTGGCTTTAATCGTATGCGTAGCTCTTACCCAGGCAAACGTTTCCCCGACCCGAGTCCGGTTAACTCCCCTGCACTTCCCTTATTTGTTCTCTCTCCCACTTTGGGCTAAGACTCGAGCAAGTCGAGAGTTCAACTTTCAAGGAACGGTATTTGCGTACGAAAAAGTTCACACCAACGGGTGGCCTGCTTGTCCCACGCAATAGGGGAGTCTAGGAGGCAATTGGAAGGCTAACCTTACTGCTGGGAAATATTAGGATACGGCAGACGTGACGCTCTCTGAAAAAGAAAAAAAAATAACAATAATAATTCGTGAAAAGCGTGCCATACAGCGCGTTTCGCATCTTACAGAATGTAACATCAAAGCCGCGCTAACTGCTTGCAAGTATGAAGTGCTGATCATTTCCACATAGAAAAGCCTGCTCTAGGAGTGGTCTCATTATGCAGATTCGTCGGCGGCGAGCTCAGCAAAACGACAGCGTTGACATTTCATTTGGTTGAATGCAATGGTCGATAGCAAATGTCTATTGAACAATGAATTCGTCGAGCCGCTTACAAGAAAGTGTCCGAATGTTACGATACTCGGTGATGCGCGCGCAGCTCTTCAAGTAATTTATAGTTTTGAGGTATGCTGAGTTAAAGAATTTGAGACTGAGTACAGAAGTCTCGTGCCCAGTGCGGCGAAGTCCAGTGCGGGGGTGGTATTTGTTTACGCATCGATGCAGGATCAACTATAATGGACGTCGTGTATAAATAACAATAACTACTTAATAGTTGCACAAGCTTTGAGCGACAAATCACGCGTGGGGGATCCTATAGGGACTCATCTCCGGCGCTGCAAGAAGAGAAGAACAATCTCGAAGCAAAAATAAAAATGAAAAATACCGCTATATTCACGCACAGCCGAACAAAAAGTCTCGAACATCTGTCGCAATTTACTTCTTGCCGAGCATATTTTTCTGCGGGCCAGAGACTCGCACGAGAAACAAAGAGCAGAAAGCTCGCGGCTAAACAAGAATGGATAGCGGGAGTCCGAGCTATTCTTCTTCTCTCCACTCTCTCCTCCTTCGGGGAGCAGAATCGGAAGCGGAAAAAAGCCGTGCCCAGCGTGCCTTCCGACGGATGGCGATAATGTTTCCTTCCGCCGAGAAGCTCCGATTCTTGCGCCAAACGGCTGTCCGACAACAGGCACAAAAGGAAAAATAGAAGTAAAACGAGTAGGCTTCCAAAAAGGAGAGCGGAACTGTGTTGCACTGTGCATTGTGGCAAGCTGCCGGTTCCCTTTCCATCTGCAGCCTACGTTGCACGCTTTCTCTTTTGTTTGCTTTATCCTTATCCTTGGCCCAGATGCACTTCCACGTCCGCAGCCTGTGTTGTTGGGTGCAGTTGGGGGCAAGCAGGAGGCGTCCAGGCGAAGGTGAGAGCCAACCTATCTGGAAGGGTTACGATTACGGCACCGTGAGGAGCAGTTACACTGAGCCCCAGCAGAGCTAACGGCGTCTCGTGAGCTCTGAGGGCAGCTCTGAAGTTTCCCTGAAGACAGGATGGCGCTCGGGTGCGTTGAGGACTCCGGCATCACGACCCCCTGCATAGGGACTCTGTGTGCTACTGCGTCGGCAACCGAAGGAAGCCAGATCTGTCGTGGCTTCATATCCGGGTGCAATCAGCGCGTTATAGAGGGGAAGAAGCGCTCATTTCCTGGGCACTCGAACAGACACGCGACATACACCGCCGCCAATACAGTGACGGAGAGACTAGCAGAGTCTACTTTAAGTAACAAACACCGCAGAAACGATCCAGGACAGAGGCAAGACGACGACACGGGGTGGCAGTACTTCCGATGTCCCACCAAATGGCCTGCTCTATTATGTAACTGGCACAGTTCACTTCTCGGAAAAAGAGAAGTGAACAACTACAGTACGCGGATCACAGTGTACTATAGTGGGCACTCATGTCACACGACCAGACAAAATCCCTTAGAAGCAGAAAGAACAACGTAGAATGCATGCGTCTATACATCTAGTGTGTGTCTATGGCGCTGTCCCACAGTCGTTTCTTCCTCAAGGGCTTTCTCGCACAACACTCCACACCCCTCCACGCCCACGTGCGGTTACGAGCAGCGAGCAATCAAGACAGAACGCTCGCCTTCGCTTTGCAAGAACAACCGAAGTGCCCTGTTCCCTTCACTTGCCACACCTGCGTGAGACCAAGCGGACATTTTGGGAACGACGAGATTTTTTCGGCGAAGGAAAGAAATAACGCGCCTCATATTTTCCCGCACAACCGAGTGGTGCCATCAAAAAGAAAATGCACAACGAGAGAGATGAACGAATGCGCAAAGAGCATCGAGGAGAGTCCCATTGTCGTGCTGAATCTGTGGCCTCGTTGCCTCCAGTTCTCCTCGGCTTTTCGACAGACGAGAATCCGCAGCGAGTTGGACGCACCATACGTGTCCTGAACAGGCTGAAGCTGCTCGAGCGAATTTACCGTATTATAAACACCATACGCAAAAACCACACATTGCTAGCTACGCAACTTTGTTGCTTGTTTTTTTTTTTTTTTTTTTTTTTTTTTTTTTCACTGCTTTTTATTGAGCTAAAGAGAGGCGTGAATAGCAGAAATGCTCTAGCCGTCTGATGCATTACGGTGTTTTGCATAGCTTATCTAGCAAATCTGCCCCCGTCCCCGAGTCGTGAGCAGTGCGGGCTCTTTGGTGATTTCAGAATAAAGGTACAATAATGCGCGGCTACCGCTCAAATATATTCTGTTCTGAATGTAAACAAAGCGAGCAACAGCTGGCCGAAATCGCGGTATAACAATACCATCTAGTTGTTGCCAGAGATAACTTGAAAGTGTTCTGCTTACCCCTCAGTTATCCATACAGCAGTACAATCCGAGAACTTTACAAATTATGTCTAGTACATTCTGTAACACTGGCAACAAACCTGTCAGGTGGGCAGCAGAAAAGCCTTTTCTTGTAGAGCAGAGCGAACGAAGAGCATAGCAGAAGACGAAAGAAAGCGAGCGCGGAGTCCCGCAGCGAACGAAAGAACAACGAAAAGAATGCGACGAATAAAGCGAATGAGGAGGACAGCATGTGCAGGAAGGCGGAAGAGGAGACCGTGCAGCGTGAGAAGCGAGTGCGTGAGGAAGAAAGTAAAGGGCAGAATCTGCCAAGTTCGCTCTGGGGCAGCTGCACCTGCGAAATGCTTTGGCCAGGCGCGCTGCTTTTTGGCTCCGTGTGTCCTGTCTGTATGCGATGATTGCGGCCGCTTACCCCCGCGACACGATAGCAGTGCGGAAGAGGCCGCCCTCTTTGACCTCAATCTACTCTTCATATGCGACCGTCTAAAGTTCAACTACAAGAAGAGCTGCGCTTAAATTTGCAGCTACCGAGTATCGCAATCATCGGCATCGTTCTTTTGTTTCCCTTACGCGTGCACCATTTGAAAGACAATCCCGCGGCTCATATATTGACTTAGGTGAGAAAACACACACACACACACACACACACACACACACACACACACACACACACACACACACACACACACACACACACACACACACACACACACACACACACACACACACACACACACACACACACGCACACACGCACGCACGCACGCACGCACGCACGCACGCACACACACACACACACACACACACACACACACACACACACACACACACACACACACACACACACACACACACACACACACACACACACACACACACTAAGCATCTTGTAAAAAAGGCCACAAGTACAGGTCATCTAAATTTGGTTCCTGATATCTTTTTTTTTTCTCTCCTTTAAGTTCCAAGCAAGTCACATGTGGACTAGTAGCTTATGCACTGGGTAGCACTTCGTGCGACATCGCGCTAAACCAATTCCAGCGCGTTTTTTGCCCAAAAGGGCACGAACAAAAGTTTTGCCGTTTTGTTAGTCAGCTCCGGTTCATTTTGGCAAGTTGAGCAAAGTCGGCTAATTGATTCGCTCGTCGCACGATCAAAAGAACATCAATCCTCGTTACCAGTCCCGGGGAATTTAAACGGCCTCAATGGCCCCATTACTAAACAAAGACTGAGCAACAACGAAGACTGCTAGGACGGAATCGTCTTTCTGTGTCCTAATGAAAGCTGGCGGCTCGGTTACTTTCGTTAATGAATCTCAGAATAAATTGAAAAAAAAAAGACAGAAATAAATAACGGCCCCTACTTTCACAGAATAAGAATAAACTCTATACACGCATAATACCCGAGAAAAGAAAGAAAAGAAAAAAGGGAAAGGAGGGCTCAAGATGTCCCGACTTCTAGATGACTTCTCCGCGAATATATAGTAGTAGTAATAGCAGTAGTAGTAGAGTAAGGGCGGGTACACTTTTCTCAAAAGGATTCCTATGCCTGGCTACACCTCTGGAGGCGATCTAGAAAGAAAGGAGATGTAAGCTAGCAATCAAGATTGCGTTTGCGAACTCAACCACGATCTTTTCTTTCAAATTAGGGAACGAGATCACCAGACACGTAGAGAAAGGACTCACTGACCAATGGAAACCAGAAACTAGTGAAAAACTTCCCGCTTAAGAGGAAAGGCAGCGTTATCACTTCAAAAATGACTCGTACAACACGTTCTGTTAACTGATGAGCCTGGGGCAATATTACTTGAGGAATCTACAGCAAGCTATACCACGTTTTTTAAATCTTTAAATCTTTAATCTTTAATCGTTTCTAATCTTTTTTATGCCTAGTACGCTCACTCCAGGCAAATCGCCTCGCAGTCGGGTTTTCCTGGCATTCCTCATAAGTTCATTTCTGCTCTTAGAGATCTACTCTTGGAGCAGGACCATGCCTAATAGTGGGCTCTTTTATTTTATGCATCGCAAGCAGTGTGCCAGCTTTCCTTTTTGAATCGTTTTCCTTCCTGGTGGTGAGTATAGCCTTAAAACGTGCAGTGATTAGCGTTCTAACTGTGACTACGCTTTAAGTCCAAGCGAGCTCGCTTTTTGTTAAATTTTCGGTTAGAAGGAAGGTGCCGTTGAGCAGCGTGAAGATTAGCTAATTGACCAGCCGCATCTACGAGAGGTTCTTTCAGCAGGAGTAACGACATTGTAGCATATGGTAGTGAAAAGCTCACGCGCCCACACGGCACCAAAACAGAACAACATTGGTACTAGGCTAGTATGTGCATTTATCAGTAGAGGGTAAATAGCTTGGGCACACTTCAGAATGCTCGTTGTGGTTTACTTCACGCTTGTACTACTGGGAGCCACCCTTCTTTGATCCGAAGGAGAAAGTGTGCGCCCGTTCAATGTTATTTTCCTCGGTCATTTTACATCGTTACTGTCCGCTATGATAGTGATAGAAAAAAAATGCTAGAACAAATAGCGTCAAAGGCTTCAGGCAGGCTTGAAAACAAGAGGAAAAATGATACGGGTGTGACACAGACACGATCGTGAATAGTAATTCTTGAGATCTAGCACGCTGAATCAATGACCAGGGCGACCTCGTCGCACAAAGAACCGTGATCGCATGCGAAAAAACTCTCAGCTTAAGTTGCAGCGCAGCTACCATTGCATTGTCACCTAAAGCATTACCTATTCAACGTGTCGGTCGTAGCATGACCTTTTTCAACCTTTCACATATATATATATATATATATATATATATATATATATATATATATATATATATATATATATATATATATATATATATATATATATATATATATACATACACATACATCCTATACTTAAAGCGGTGCAGAAACCAGAGGGTGTTCCTGCTCCTCGCCGTCAAGTACCTAAAGCCTTTCAAGAGACACCTTTAGCAAGGGCCTTTCTTGGGGCGATGGAGTTTTAATCCGAGCGTGACAAAGAACTCCCATCTAAACGTGGAAGCGAGGGTGACTTCTTTACTCTGAAAGGAATAGCGATAAAACTGTGCCTCCTATTTCTTTGAGCGCCCCCATCAACGATGAGCTAAGAGAATGACAAGTGGAAAATCCTTGCGTTTCATTACAGAAATGCATGTTAAGAATTCTCTTCTCTCCTATTAAGGGACCCGCAGTCAGTTTTCCGGAGCTGAGTCCTCGTTAGGAAAGCGGAACTAATTACTAACTGTGTAATTGGTGTCGTTTTTCCCTTACTTTTAAGACGCCGAGAACAACCAAAGGCGGAATCGGGCGCGGAACTTCGTCCTCGGGGCGCGCACAAAAGAGGCAGGTCGCTCGCATAGCGGGGGTGGCTGGCGTGAGAGAAAACCAACTGCTGATGAATAGGGGCGAACGTACAGGCTTCAGTCAAGGGAAGTTCTCTGCAAAGAGATATACTGCGGCCTGACTGAAAGGGGAAATAAAAACAAGCGTCGAAAAAAAAAAGTAAAAAAAGAAGGCAGCGACTCGCTGCGCCAATACCTAACAAGAGCAATACGAGAGACTCGAGCGCCGCGCACTCGTTAGCGTAGCGGCGTTCACAGCGAGCGAAGCCCAGAGGGCCAATGAACAGCCAAAACACATCCAGCGATGGATATAACTCAAGTAGAAGGCCGTCGGCTGAGTCGCTCGCTCTGAAGAAGAGCGGTCTCTGCATTCGGGATGCCCGCTGAGCTTCAAAGAAGCGGCAACGAGTTACTTGCGTGTTCAGGCGAAGGCGCACGCGACCCCAACACCGCAATCACTCCTCCCTGACAAGCGAGCTTCGCCGCTCACAGCCGGGTCTTGCGGCATAGCCGACCATCTTTGCCACGAGTTCGGGTTATAACTTTTGACGCAAGCACGGAACGAACGCAGCAATTCTGCACTCTGGTAACGAGAGTAGAGTCCCCTGAATACGCGCGTCTCAGAACAAACTAGTTGGAAAAGAGAAGAACGAAAGCCTTGCAGGCCTCGACTTCCTGGTATACTGCACGAATGACGACGCGATGTCGGTGCGGGCTTTCACGAAACCGTCGAGTTTGCGCTTCTTTAGCGTGCTCCTGCCTAACTTAACCAGTCAACCTCGCTCCGTGTCAACAAATCATCTATCTGAGTTGTTTGCATACTAGCGAACTCTGTTCGACAAAATCGCTTTCCACCCGTAATGTTCGCCTATCTATAAACTAAAGATAAATTTTCATTCAATCGCCTTCGCTCATTTCACGTGGCAACACCAAACAGCAGGTCACACAACGATCAACAGCGAATGGAAGGGGGGGGGGGGGGGGGGGGGTGCAGTGGGGTTCGCTGTGATCGCCAACGTACACAAGGCACAAACTAAAACCTCTGATGACGTCGCTCCAGTTTCAAAGCGACGACGCGTGTAGGGCACGCGTTTACGTTTTTTTCGGTCGT
>NC_139349.1:135582990-135615490 GCF_055883805.1 Amblyomma maculatum
TTCGACATCAAATTCTAATCCTCTCGTTCCAGCATCCCACAACAAATCTCTACCGCGCCTGCACAAATTATCCTTTTTTTTTTTCTTCGCTGTTTGCTGTTCGCCCGTGTCATCGCTCGTGCCCGTCAAAGGCTACAAGCTACACGGAAGCGCATTAACTGTCTCATTGCTGTTTTCTGCATCGTTCAGACAGTACAACCGGTTCGTGTTGAGCGACTCATTTTATTCTCATTTCTATGTCTATTTTTAATTTCTAGGTATTTTATGTTGCTTTTCGCTAGTTTGATACTATATACAATGCATTCATTCTTCTTTCTCTCTCTCTCTCTCTTTCAGCCTTGAAGCTCTATGCGGAATTAGTCCTTTCGAGCTCATCTAGCGTATTCCGTCCTTCTGTTCTTCCGTCGTCAGCTGTAGCAGCGGCACCAGCTGCTACCAGCGCATACAATCAGCCTTATCTGTGACGGAAGGGATGAATCGGAGTCGCGCATTTAGGCGAAGACTTTAGTCCCTCCTCTCTTTATGTATTTTATCCTGCGACAAGGCTCCTCCTTAAACGGTGCTCCGCACTGTTGTGTGCTGACTGCCTCTGAACGAGCCAGGCCGTTTCGCATCTGCTCCTTGCAGGGCGACTAAGAGAAAGAAGGACGCCTACATCCTCCTCAGCCCAATTTTTTTTTACTTTCTCCACGTGAAAGTGAGTCAATAATGTAGGGCGTTCCCGAGAGAGCTTTTCAGCAGCTGTCTCTAAGCAAGAGGAAGCCGAACAGTGCCCACAAATGTAAGGCACAGACATCGCAAGCGGGCAAAGGCAGAATACCGATACCATACTACTGGTTCAATTGTTTCATTATCGCGGACAAAGGGTCGAGAGGGAAAATGTTTTAGCACTGAGAGTTCGCTTTTGTAATTCCCGCTGGGAAGTTCCAATGGAAACAAGTCGGCGGGGGTAACGAGTTAATTTGCATGTACAGGTTCAGGAATTCCGTAATCTGCGCTCGATATTGCCGCAGGACAACCGTCATTCAATAAAGTATTTTTTCTCCTCGCCGAAATAGCCGGGCTAGCGTCTAGCGCGATGGGCGGCGGCAAAGGCGTAGGACCGGTGCGAGCGGAGTTCCTTAAAGGAGCACCGCATTTTATTTCTTTCTTTCCTTCCTCTTTATTTCCTTCCCTCTCTATTTCTTTTTGTTTTTGTTTTGTTGATTTTCTTCCTTCTCTTTATCTCCTTTTCATAACGAGGGCGTCTTTACGTAACGGCTCGGTTAAGCGGATCGCTTACAAAACTTCAATAGAAAACTGACTTTATTTTGGTTCACTGCGTTTGTTGAGTACTTTAACCCCTTTTTATACATGTGTATAACGCTTATCTCTGTTCAAGCACAATCGCACTGATTGATTGACTAATCGATCGATCCACTGATTGATTGATTGATTGATTGATTGATTGATTGATTGATTGATTGATTGATTGATTGATTGATAATCCGTTTAATAGATTCAACGACTCATTTATTACTGTTGTTGTAAAAGGGGCAAGAGAGATCGAAAGAGATCAGAATACCGTGACACTGAAAGCTAGCTGCGCCGGTCAGCAATCATGAGAAAAAATAAAACGCACATTCGACAGCTGAATCAAACAGCAAAAGTTGCCGGCGGTGATGCAATGTAGAGCCGCGTACGCGGGCGCGTGTAGAGAGCCCGATGCATTCTCTATGGCAGACCGGCGAGGCTGCAGCAAATCGTGTCAGCGCCTACCTTCCCGTGCCGAATTATTTCATGTCTGTCGCGGAGGCAAGATTCGCCTTCATTTAGCCTCAAAGCTTCATGCTGTTCGTTAGCCCCTGCACCACCAGTAGTATCATCGATACGTACGCAGGACAAAACGAGGCTGATTAAGCTAAAGATGGGAGTGATGTCCTCTCTTTTTCTTTAACTGCGCATGATTTGAGAGGCCAAAGAGTCTTTGATTGTACACCCTATATAAGCTTATGGTTTCTTCCACGATTTACAGCCTCAACATTCGCAGTTTTTTTGCTTTTCTAGAACACTTTTTGTTTCTTCTAACGGCACAAACAACACACTACAACACACAGTATGATTTCGAAATAAAGAACAGCACAATGAAACCTTGCTAGTGGTTTTGAAAGGTGAGGCGTGCCTCCCTGTAGCGTGCAGTAAATAGACATTCAGACATATCTGCATTTTACTATTGTCGGAGAAAAATAATGTAACACGGCTAAACCATCCTCTGAGAGTCTTTTCAATTATTCTATAATAATTTTTAGGCAAATTGTTTTCGCATCGTTGCAAGGATGTTGGAACACAAGTGGGTCTCATCACACATGGTTGGAAACTGGCGACACCAACCAGAAAGAAGTATATAACAAGAATTTATGAAACCGATTCAGTTCCCTATGGACGGCCAGCGGCCAGATGTAGAGTGTATAGCCTATTTATTGTTGATAGGTGCTATGAAGATTTGTTATACAAGATATACTCCAATGTTACTGAGTATATTTGTCAGGACTAGTCTTCCTCCCAAGATTCTAACGAACGATAATGAATAATTACCGCATCAATCTAAATCTACCCCGCCAAGTGTAATTTCTCCTAAATATTCCGAAAAGCAAATCATGCAGAGACAATCGATGTTAATCCGACAGACCACAACAGTGTCAGTTTAGGTACCCAGCAATGTTATGTTAGGTTATAACCATTGAGATGACAAACAGTCGACGAGTAGCGGTGTAATACATTTTTCAGCGTTTACAAAGAAACGGGGGACGATCCGGAAGGCGGAGGATGAAAGGAACTGCAGTGTATATAGCTCTCGGGAAACAGTAACTGCGTTCAGCGAACCGACTAACTACTTTGTCCTCGTGCACAGAAACTACGTTCTTGCCCTTTCATTTTTTTTTTTTTTTTTTTTTTTTGAGAAAAGAACCGACCAACGGCTCCTTCGAGACAATCATCATTTATTCTCGCGCACAGAGGAGCAAAAAGTTCCGCCCGAGCTCAAGACAATCCTTTTTCCTATATCTGTAGTTTTTCATGCTGTTCTTTTACCCTTTGTTCCTGTCTGAACCCCCTCCCCTCTTGCTTCGCCCTTTCCGCCACTATACGCCAGCATGAGGCACGTAGGTGATCTCGGGCGCTGTTGGGAAGCCTCCCCCCCCCCCCCCCCCCCCCCTTTTTTGAAGAAGAATGAGATACATAGGAGCTGGAGGCCGAACAGAAGACGCACCATCATGTTGAACTGAGTTCAAACGGAGATGTGTGTCGACGAACTTCCGCGGTGGAGGGTTTGACAGGCGCACACTGCACGCAGTCAGGCGAATGAATACATGGCACGACTGAATAACGAATTGGGGAGGAAAGAAAAGGAAAACAACCCAGAAACAACCTGAACCCGAAAACCCGCCGGGATAACCCGCGATAAGAGAGATCGTTCTTAAAAAAAAAGAAAAAAAAAAAAGCGTTGGGAGAGAGAAAGAACTGCGCCAGCGTGTATATGCTACTGAGAGAGAGAGAGAGACCGCACCACCGCCGAGTGGTCGTCCAGTGATCCATAATTTAAGGATTCGAGTGGTTGTTTTCGGAGACGTCGTGTCCAACTTTGGATATCTTAGTTGTTTTCAAGAAACGAGCTTGTGCTTCAGACAAATGGCATACGAAAAGGCCACTGACGAGGTTCACTCTGTACACCCCCTCAAAAACCGCCCTCTGGATGTGTGCAGCGTGCATGTACATAGAACTGCGATTGCTTCACTGGCAAAAAAAAAAAAAAAAGAAAGAAAAGAAAAAGAAAGGCATATGAACTGGAAAGAGAAGTAGAGCGGATAGGAGACCTCCGCCATCCTATCGGCGACCCCAGTCAGTGGTCTATGCACTCTACACGCAACCCGGCTGTGGCTGTTGCGCGGTGAAACGGCTATTGGGCGACGTTCGCACCCAGCTTAACCCCTGGCATTATTACCCCACGAACCCATCTCTTGACGATAACGTCCAAAGTAGGACAGACGAATGTGAAAATAAATGCCCCGACTGTCAGCGAGTGGAGCCCCCAACGGGGTAGGGAGAGTCCTTCCCTTCCTCCCAGCTCTTCCGACAGCACGACAACCGAAGGAAGATGAAACGGAATCACATATAGCTCGCCATGCACGAAGGCGCGTTCCTTTCTATTCCTCACGCCCAACCTCCGGTACCAATGCGAGCGGCTCTCTCCCTGCTGCACTATGCATTCAGGCCGATGACGCTGCGCGCGTATGGATGTGACGCTGGCCCATTTGTCAAGTGCGTCTGGCCGAAAGACCACTTGGACCAGCCGGCTGCGTCCGACAGCCCCGCGCTGCCGGCCCACTGTCTACACCGCGCACGTACTCGGCGTGGAAAGCTGCGTCCGCGAGTCCTCCGTCTTGTCACAGAGCGGCCGGGAAAAGCAGTAGGCTGCTGCTGCCGCTGCTCATCGGACAGTCGCCTCTTCAACTCTGACAGCCTTGCAAAGAAGGGAACTTCCTGGCAGCATCCCTCGCGGTCTGCGTATGCCTCTGCTTCTGCTTCCCTATATACGCACAGCGCGTCGTGCCCATGCTTTCGGTCACAATTTTTTTCCTCTCCTGCAGCTTGGCCGGCGACCGAGCTTTCCCTCTACTTTATCCTTTTCTTTTCGCTCGGTCTCTCTCTCCACGCGCCATTTATTTCGGCACGCTCCAACGGACAGCCGCCGCGGCGCGCCACTCTTCCCTGCACAGGGAAATGATATAGAGAGAAGAATGCTGAAAGGCAAAAAATAAAAAAAAAGAAGGAAGAAAAATCAAGCCGTGGCTATGGCAGGCGAGGGTAAAGGAGCTCACTCTTTTTTTTTCTTTTTTTTCCAGATATGATTTATGAAGGCGGTGGAAAACGGCAGCCGCAACGCAACGCCGGTCCCTTCCGTCCGACTGCACCTCAATAGTACGGCGCTGAAATCGCCCACATACACCTGCGCTTTTATTAAGCAAACGTGCGCCGCCCGTTTCAGGACGTTGCAGTTCTGGACGTGCTACGACGCCATGCTGCGCGCGGCCGGCACACGCTTCCCAACGCGCCTCTTAAGGCGAAATCTTAAGGTGAGCTCAGTGTCCCCGAGTCAGACATTACATGCAAACCGAACCATGGAAAACACCGGCAATTCGTTCGCAATGCGGGGCTCGTCGAGACACGCTCCACGAGTCGACACATGCATCCATGGCTCCATACAGCCTGGAGCTTGTAATGTTACGACGCACTGTGGGATGCGTTTCAGTGGATGCTTGTTGCACGGGCTCGGTTTTAGCATACGGCATACTGCCTATCGTCATCGCTTACCCCGGACACCAATTCGCAGGCGTATATCGCCCTGAGGTACCGGTGGGCTGCGAGCACACCTGCCGTGTAGGAAAACCGGCGCATGCGCATTGTCGGCTGGTAGTAGCGGTAGGCGGCATATGTTACACCAGCAAAGAAAACTTGACCTTAAAATGCGGACACCACTGAGACTTCGGGTGCGTTTCAATACCTCCAGTAGACGTCTACTTAGACGGCTAGCCGGGCAGCCATTTTAGGACGCTTTCCAATTCTCACGAAGACGTCTTCGGCGAACCCAACATCGATACAGGCTATACTTTGCTGTCTAAATATGGCGGACAGTGCACGGGTTGCGCTGAGCGAGTCGTGCTCGCTGTAATTGCAGTAGCTGGTGGTCTTGCTCCTTGCGAGCGCCGGCATATGCATATGCACGATCTTTGTAAGTGCCCCATATAGAGTGAGGAAAGACATTGTCTATGCCGTGCGCTGGAGCGTCTAGATGGACGCCCACTGACTGAAATTAAGATCCTAGGTCCCTGGCCACGGCGATCGTCTGCGGTGAAGGCCTCCCAGGCACTGCTCCGCTTTATGAAAATCGCAGGCCTAATCGAAAGGCTATGATTTTGCTGTTACGTTACGTGATAGGGCTGTGACGGGATGTGATGTTGTGACATGTCTGTGATGTGACTGTACTAACTTCACCCATCCCTCTCTTACAACTTTTATATACACTCACTCCTATCCCCCAGTGCAGGGTAGCAAACCGGTTTCTTTCACGGGTTAACCTCCCTGCCTTTCCTCCTCATCTTCCTCCTCCTCTTTTCAAATGACAGTAATGTCAATGCTTGCGCTAGCTAGAGGCTACTTCAGCTGCCTTCATGGTCGTGAGATCCATAGCACTAAAGCTTCTTGAATCGCGCTCTAAGAGGAAAACGCGCGGTTGAGATTTTTGCTTGAGAGTTGGATGCTGTTTTTCCTTTTTTTTTTTAACTTGACGATGAGTTTCTTGAGTCTTGACACTATCGACAAAGTAGTCGCTTTCTGGGCACCTCTCCGGTAGTCAGGATGGCTACTGTACGGCAAGCTTGTGTTTCTCTCTTGCCGTGGCAAACTGTTTCGTTCATTTTGAGTAATTTCGGAAGAACGAACTCGCCTGACGATGCCGGCATGTTGCGCATTAATTTTAGCGTGCATGAATATTATTAAAACGAGTTTCTGTCTTTGGTTTCCTCGCCTACTGACTCCAGACGACAGGTGTAACGGCACAGGCACAATTTTTTTTCTTTTGCTGTAGTCGGATGTCACCTTTCATCTGTAATACTCTTCGCGTTTACAGCCTTTTGCATTTTTTTCCATGCTTACAGCTATGCATGAGCATATCCGAAAAGCATGTACACTTCGGCATCAGTAATATAGAAGTAAAAACGGATTAACGCTATCCTCCGTCAAGCCGTGAGCCTGAGCCTCACGCCTGAGCCGTCGGTACGGTCTGCAACAAGTTGACCAATCAATAGTCGATCTGCGTTGTGGCGATTAAGCACGCAATATTATTGCTGCAAAAAAATCGGCGAACCGTTAAAAACGTGGTTTCCACATGTACTATCGTAAAGTTTTAAAGAAATCAATGTTACAATAGTTATTCAAACGTGTTAGTTCAAATTTTCTGCAGCTAGGTGACGCCAGGCGTAGACGCGTTCCATTACGCGAACGTGTAGACGTCTACGATGACGTCTACGAAGCAGTCTTGCTAGACGTCTAATAATTGGAACGCACCTATAATTGACAAATGTGAAACAATCGAACCCAATTTCCGAACCGAAGCAAAATGCATATTCGGTCTTACTTATATAATGCCACCTGGTGTCCCTGATGTTCTTAGGTGGCACCTGCAAGAAAAGGACGCCGAAGTTGTCTCGCGTGCTGTGTGCGGAACTTTACCTGCTGGTTCAGCTTCGTCCCGTCGTCTTAGTCACGTTTAGCCATGTTGTCCGTGACATATTTTGGCGGAGGTGCTGGGCAACCATGAAATTTAGGCCTTACCTCTACGGCCGCCAGTTTAAAGTTGTGACCGATCATCATTCCTTGTGCTGGCTGGCTAACCTCCGCGACCCATCGGGGCGCCTAGCACGATGGAGTCTTCGCTTCCAAGAATTTGAGTACACCATTGTGTATATATAAATCTGGCCAGAAGCACGAAGATGCTGACGCGCTGTCGCGCGCACCCGTCGGTTTAGTCGATGAGAGCACGGACGATGAGAGCGGTTTTCTTAGACTGGTGAGTGCTTCAGACATAATGCCCCGACAGCGAGCTGACCCGGACCTTCGACCTGTCATTGACCACCTGCAGGGTCGCGTTGCTGATATCCCTCGGCAATTTGCTTGGAACCTGTCTGCTTTCTGTGTCCGGAATGGTGTTCTGTACAAACAGAACTCCAGCACTGTTGACCGAGCGTTCCTCCTCGTAGTGCCGGCCGACCTCCGTGCCGATATCCTTTTTGCTTGCCATGATGAGCCCACCTCTGGCCACTTGGACTTTGCACGCACACTCGCCCGAGTTCGTCAAGTTGGCCTAAACTTGCTGACGTCATTCATCGCTACGTCAGAGGCTGTCGTCAGTGCCAACGTCGAAAGGTTCCACCTCTCAAGCCAGCGGGTTTGCTCCAACCTATTGCGCCTCTCCGAACACCGTTTGACCAAATCGGCATCGACCTTCTGGGCCCATTTCCGCTGACATCGGTCGGTAACAAATGGATTATAGTCGCCACCGACTATCTCACACGGTATGCTGAAACCAAGGCGGTGAAGCGTGGCACGTCATGTGAGATCGCCCAGTTTTTTATGCAGCAAATCGTGTTGCGCCATGGCGCGCCGTCCCAAGTAATCACCGATCGAGGCACGGCGTTTACGGCACAACTTATGCACGACGTATTTGAGCTGAGTCACACGAGCCATCGCAAAACCACTGCTTATCACCCACAGACAAATGGCCTCATGTAAAGACACAATAAAACGATCGCCGACATGATTGCAATGTACATTGACTCGCAGCACATATGCCACATATGCCTACAACACTGCCATCCAAGAGACTACGCGTTTTACGCCATTTCGCCTGCTCTATGGACGCGACGTTGAAACGATGTTAGATGCCATGCTTCCGTGCTGCACGGATAATCCTCTCATCCCAGACGCTGAGCAGTTTGCTCAGCGCGCCGAGGAAGCACGTCAACTTGCCCGCATCCACATTCAGCAACAGCAGGGAAAATATACGCGTCGCTACAACCTCCGTCATCGACACGTCACATACCAACCAGGAGAGCACGTTTGGGTGTGGACACCGGTGCGCCGGCCCGGCTTGTCTGAAAAACTGATGTCTCGATACTTTGGACCTTACAAGGTTCTGCGCCGTGTCACAGAAGTGACATACGAAGTCCTCGCAGCGGGTACTGTGCAGACCTCGCGTCGGCAACTCTGTTGTCCGTGACACTATATATATATATATATATATATATATATATATATATATATATATATATATATATATATATATATATATATATATATATATATATATATATATATATATATATATATATATATATATATATATCTTACTTACATATACGGTCTTATATCACACGCCATATTTTTTGGTAACCATCGGTCGGCCCCAACAACAGTCGCCGACGGAATTTCGTCTAATGGTGTTTGCAAGGAAGTGTTTCGCCTTAAAGACAAGCTATACGGGAAAGCGGCAGGTGGCAACGCGAAAGTAATCCAGTCTTCCAAACCTTCCATGCGCTGCGTGGCCGAACACGCCATAGCAAAGTGCTTCCGATGGGCAACAGGTCGAAAAGATGATCCGCTACTCGCTGTAGTACAACGTGTGAACCCAGGCGTGTACTGCTTTAATTTTCAGGGATTCACATCGTGCACCCGGCTATTCAGTGCAGTTCTCGCGATGGGGGCCACATTCAGTCCGAAATGGCTCGCGCCGAGTAACAGATCTACACTAGCTTGTACAACACATGGAGACTGCAACCAAAACAGCGCAAGCGATGGCAGAGAGGCACGACGCCGCACGTGAACTGGGGAGCCCCTGTAAATACCCGACCTCGCCCCGCAGTTACGTGCAGTGTTAGCTGAAGCTTCGTAGTGCCGCTCACGAGTCACGCGTGCCACAGTCTAACGCGTGTCCCTCCTCTGCGTGCGCATGCGATGGGTGTACCTGCGTTGCGATGTCACTTCCCTCGAACTTACACGTGTAAAGGAGCACCTCAGCGCTGTTCTGCGCCGGATATGTGTGCCTGATACTGCCGACATTTAGACCCAGGCAACACACCACAAGAGAGCTCCTAAGAATACCTAAGAACTCCACCACAAGCAAATACCTCAGCGGAGTCACTGCAAAATTCTAAAAACTTGCCCTATGTATAGCAGTTTCGATTAAAATCAGCGGACGAAAATTAAGGGGTCTTCGAAGAGTTGGCGAAGTTTAAATGCGTCTCTCTAATATCCGAGACAGTGTCCCAACAAGGAGCACTAATACACTGCACAGAACTGAAAGGCCGACAGAGAGTAAGTATAAGCCTCGGCGGCGTCCCTTTGGGTGGAGACCTCCCTTTGAGTCCGCACCGCCGCCGCCGCGGGCGATGTCGCCTACTCAGCATGTAAATGAATTCTCCGGAGCGCGCAGCGAAAGTGATCCTGGCTTCCCCCGAGGAAGAAGAGAGGGCAGCAGAGAGCAGCGCCCTTGCGTGCACAGATGCAGAAGCTACCGTGCTTACGCGATTATAACAACAACCCCGCACTCCTCACCCCAGCCCGGAAGCGAGCAACAGTAAATAACGCACCAGTAATGAGACAGACTACGCCGACTACTACATTGCCGCGAGAAAGCATTCCCTCGTCGCACACGGCAGGGTTGGAGTTCGTGTCTTGCGTGGGCTACGCATATCAGTCAGGCAAAGCGACACGGACGGTGATAGTACCTTTCTGCACTAAAGTAAAAGCACACCTCGTATTCTAGAGCTTAGCGTATAAACAGCATGTCCCAAAGCTTGGCACTGATACTCCTGAACGACCCCGCCGGGGTGGCGCAGTGGTTACGGCGCACGACTACTGTTCCCAAGGACGCGGGATCGAATCCCGACCCCGGCGGCCGCTTTTCGGTGGAGGCGAAAAGCAAGGCGCCCGTGTGCTGTGCGATGTCAGTGCACGTTAAAGAACCCCAGGTGTGATCGAAATTTCCCGAGTTCTCCACTACGGCGTCTCTCATAGCCTGAGCCGCTCTGGGACGTTAAACCCCACAAACCGATACGCCTGAACGGCTTCTACTGTGGGTTATCGAATGAGAAAGCGTTTAGCAACAAACAGCCAGGTTGAACAAAGCCTGACTCGGTATAGAATTGCAGTGACAGCGTGTGGCAATCAAAATATGAACGATCGGGACAGAATTGAGTGGCGCGCATAGAGAATAGTTAGGACGAAAACATTAAAAAATTGTTGTAAGCTTAAATACCAACCGCACTCACCAACCGACTAGATCATGCGTAACTACACACTTAAGCCAAGCTTTGCTTTCACACCTTGCCATCATCCCAATTAATTAAACCGCGTTTTGATCATCATCGTGCACCGACCGGACCGTCGTCTACAGGACAACAACCCTGCCGTTCAGTTCTAACAAACTCTGCCGCGGCAGCGAAATAATCGAAGTTGGCCTCACCAGGCGGGCAGTTCCAGTCGCTCGAATACGTATTCCGAAGCACCGCGTAGCCCGACTTCCAGGGGACGGTTCTGTCTGCGGCCACCGTATACAGCGATAAATACGGAAACGCGGCCTGCCAAGATGCGGGTCTTCCACCGTGCACGTACACAAGGCATGGATTCCTCGCGCGCACGCCGACGGCCTGCGGTTCCGCTAACAAGAACGTGTATTATACAAACTCATCGCTCCCGCGCGAGTTTCACTGTAGGCTTCCGTCCGCTCAGTCCGTCCGCGGCGCTGACAACCGAGGGCGCGGGACATTAAATCTTCCTTTCGCTGCGAAGAAGGAAACGCTCTTACAAGCGCCAACCGGCAAGAGATAGAAAGGGGAGGGGGAGAAAGGCGCTGCACGGGGCATTAGCCTAAATAAATAAGGCCGGCCGGTCGCGCGTTACATCCATTATTTGAGCCCGACTCTTTCAAAAAGGACCGCACCGCGTGTGTTGTTCTTGTTTGGTAGTTTTTTTTTTTTTTTCTTAGCTCTCCGCGCCTCGGCGGAGAGGGAGTAAGGGAGACGGATGTCCCTCGGGCAGGGACAGCCAGTTCTGGCGAAATGAACATTCTCTGCTTACATTTTTGTTGTTCTTCCCCTCATGGTCGAGGTAAAGTATACTGTTAACCTGGTGGCAAATCGCGCTTCTCTGAGGCATAGATGGTGCAACGAGTTACAATACGGGACGGGAAGCCAGACAAGTGAAAACCAAACATCACAATTTACGATGGCGAGTGGTTTGAAATTGCGAAAGGCAACTCTCGACTGTAGTGACACCCATGAATCCTACCATGACATTGCCGTTTTTTTTATTTTTTGCTTGTTATACTTTCATTACCACTGTTATCTGAAAACATACATGCCTCTATTTGTTTTCTAATATTTCTAAGTCATCGGTCGATATGACAGTCAATACCATTGAGCGACGTGTAGCGACGATTGTACTCCTAAAGAAGGATGGAGGGGGAAGGGGGGGGGGGGGGGGGGCGTTATAAGCTGGAAAACACACATATTTCAGTTTAAGGTCTCTTTAAAGCAGTCTCACTGACAAAATGAACAACGCTGCATTTTTCCTTGAAGACACTGACTGTCGTATAGGCGTCCTTGGATGCGTCTTTGAGCCTCTATAGTTTACCGTATACCAGCATTGTTAGTGCTGTTTGCCTTAACCTTGGCGGAACCTTTTACCATTTAAGACACAGCCCTCCGAAATTCCTCCTCAAAAGACGGTTGGCACTTTATACAGACTATTTGTTACGCGAATATTTCACGGTACAGCTGACTGGAGCCGATTTCTACAGCTCCAGCACGTTCTATAGTATACCCTACCGGTCTTGACGGCCTCAATAGTGGCGCCCACAACTATATCGGAGCACGAAGCGCCCTCGGGGCCAGCGATGAAGGATCGTGACTGGGTCACCGAAATTTCTACCTCTCCGTATAATGAGAGCGCCACGCGCGGTGACACGCAGCCCTTGCGCCGTCGGCCATCGCTCGCCTGCACCATGGAAGGAGGGCGCGTCTTTTTAATCTCCTAGGGCCGGCCGACGAGGGCCCATCCATTGCCCCGCTTCATGAAGACCGATCGGTGGACGACGCGCCGCCGCCAAGCGAACGCTTCTTCTTCTGGCATGCCTTCCCCAGGGGCACAGAGCGCGGCTGAGGCCTTTTCCATTCCCAAGATACGGCGCAGCTGCTCGCCCGGATCAACCGACCTCGGTCGCTCGGCGTACGCGTGAGACGAGAAGACATCATCGGCGCCCACTCTGTCGTTCTACAACTGATGTATATGCCGGATTTGGAAGGCCGTACGCGAGCTTAATATATACGCAAGCGGACGAAAAAAAAAAGATATACAGAAGAGAGCGCACTGAAAAAAAAAAAAAAAAAAAAAACTCGACCAAGCAAGCAAAAAAAATAAAAACGAATATAACATGAGCGCATGGTACAAAAGTAAATTTAGTGCGGAATGAATGAAGGCAGCGTCCCATCGAGCGATTTAGTACAAGCCGCCACTGAACCCTGGTTAGCAGCGCTCTTCAGAAAAGGCATTTGAAATTTTGTCGCCCGAAGGCCAGCTTCGAAAGGATTTTCGATGTGTTCACCGCAGTGCGAGTTATTTGAACGACTAGCAGCATACATTACGGATTAAAAATGTTTCTACCGTTTAGCATTTCAAACCACGTGTCTCAAGCAATAAATACCTAGCGCTAAACAGACACGGACACAGCGAGACAAACAGGACGAGCGCTGTTTGTCTTGTGTTTGTTTAGCGCCATGTCTCAAGTGAACCATCACCAACTCGCCCAAGCTTCCATTCTGGCAATAAATACCTGCCACAGCGGTCGTGCCATATTAACGCCATTCTTATGCGGTTTCATATATCGTCTAACTTCCTCCTTACATGTGTTGCAACACCAGGCTTCCAACACCAGGACGCCAAGTGAGCGTCCAAGAGGTTCACGCCTTCCAGGCAATAGCAGATGCACTCGCTCCCCCCCCCCCCCCTCCCCGCCAAACGACTCCCGCCCCCTTTCCCCAGTTCCCCAGTATACATGCATGACCGGAAATCAAGTCTGAGACTCGAGAGACGGCTGCAAAAACGACCCAGATGCATCGCAAAGAACGCTCTCGGCGTGCGTTCGCTGCCTGTCTACAGTGCGCGCCTCTCTGCAGGCCGCGCGCGGGCAGACAAAAAACAAAGGTCATGAATAATAATACCGCGCAACCGCGAGTGGCAAGCGTGAAGCGTTCTCAGCGCCACTCGGGTGGGCTCGATATTTCATCACACCACACAATGGTCCTATCAACTCCCCCGGACTTCGGGAAGTCAGCCATTATAGTTGCGACCAGGAAGCATGTCCGCATATACTACGAGCGCGCTGAACGAAACGCAACAAAGCCGCAAGCACATACCACCGCTGTTCACTGTTCGCAAGAGGCGACGACCCCACATTGGGAGTAGTGCACGAGCGTTTCTGCACTTCCGAAACTATAGGTGGCTTTTGTATAAGCTGCTCCAACATCCCCACCTATCCGAAATCTGTGCCGGCCTCCCCTCCTTCGTTTTTGTGTCGGGCCGTGTAAGGATGGAGTAAATCTGAATACCTGCGCGCACTGTGCATCGCCGGACGAGGCGGAGCGTAAAGAGGCGCGTCCACTAACGTGGTCGGCAAGAAAACGTCACGGAGGGCCTTTAGTGTGTGCACTGCTACGTGCACGGCAGCAACAAGTGTGCAAGGTGCGTGATATGGAAGTGGTAACAAGCAGAGAGAGTTCGGATGCAGAGGCATGCTCGAGGTATCAACATCGCGCGAACTCAGCGCCTGCTATTAATAGCTGCTCACGCCTGCACCGCACAGCTTCAATGTGAACTCGTTATTAAGAGACGGGAAGACCGCATACGTATACAGCGTACCAGAGCCGCAACGAACGAAATCCGTGACGTTAACTGCACGACGCTCCCGACTGATCGTGACAGCTCAAGTAAAACAGTTCGTGAAACTTACTCGCGCGTGGCGATAACTCTTTCTCGCTCTCACAATGGGAAATTGAGAGGCTGTGCGCAGCGACCCAATATGGAGGCAACAGCGGGGGAAGGACTAGCATACACTCGTTATAGAGCACAAGGTCGCACGACGATGTATGCTATATATACTACATATACTGTCCAATGTTCCGCACGCAAAAAAAGACAGCAGCAGCACCTTCCCGTGTTGTCAAACACAGCGCAGGCTTCAAACCTCGAAAGGCTCCTAACTATGTTCGTATCACAGCGCCGGGAACTGAGCGCATACAATACGACGACGAGGACAGGAACTGGAAGAACAGCGGGGGCTACATTCTTATAGAGGCAGCCAAGTCGGCAGAGTGATCGTGATCCCATATACTGTCTCCTTACGCGTCAGAATAGCCGCACGGCATTAAAATACGCTTTGAGAAATAACACATTTTCCCTCATAAGCGAGCATTGTAGTCCACCGAAAGGTCAGACAACCTGTCGCGGGTGATCATCACAAATAGCCAAGTATAACGCAATACAGAATTGATCCAACACAACCCAGTGCCCCATTTTTCTTTTGCCGGCTACTCTAGCAATTCTGCAAAAAGCTGTTTACTGCGACAAATAAGTAGTGAGTAAAAGAGTTGTGCGACAGTTCAGCCCAGGTCTTTATAATCAAAGAGTAACGTGTACAAAAAGGGAAAATGAATTATGCGAGCACTAACAGCTAGGGTGGTATTCGGGTTTATTTATATGATATGAATACCATTAAGAAATCACTTCGCCGCAGAGAGAACTTGTGCCCTCTCGCGCGCTTCGCTCTTCCAAACGAAACTGCCAGAACCGTCCCTCCCAGGGGTGAAACCTTAAGTGCACTCTTATGCCTCCGAGAAATAAGATCCACTAGGTATCACAATTTCACGAACACTACGAAGAGTTTGCTTCTAGAACGAAAGAGGAACGGGAGGAAGATAAAAAATTCAACTGAAACGCTGGAGAGGCACTCGGCTGGGAAGTGAATATTAATCGCTGAACTCGAAGCACTCGACAGACTAATTTCAAGGCTAGCTCAATCCATCGCTACGCTTTCATTGTCTCTGTATACTACAATCCTCCACGATTTCACCTAAGAAGCTTAGCCTACTCAAGGACCGGCGAGCAGGACCCCGAGCACGCAACGCTGCCAGAGACCGCCTCATACAGGGTAGCGCATAAAGCCTAGCTCCAAGGAACGAGCCTGTAGCTATAGCTTCCCGCAACGCACGAGTGCGCAGGGGGGAGCGCAGTTAACGAAAAAAGAAAAATAAGCATTCAAAACAAAACAAAATCATAATAAAGAGCATATGCATGGGGCGGCGTATTCAGCTGAATCAAGCGAAAGAGAGATGAAAGATGAAGAAGCGTTGCGGGGGTGGAATGCTTTTTCTGCTCGCCTACCCCTCATTCTTCCCTCTTCTCAGAGTAAACCGGAAAAACTAGTTTGGCGAGGGTAATGGCTTCGCGCCTTCCCACGGCTGGATCCGAACGAGCAGATGTGAAGGAAATAAAAAAAAAAAAAAAAAGCGTGGTGGATAGGAGGGGGAGTAACTTGCAAAGGTACGAACCGGTGGCGATTGTTAGAACCGGAATTGAGAGAACAGAAAAGAACGACGAGGGTGGAACAACGGGACGAAGGAGGAAGTGGGAAGCGAACTCATTTTGTGCTTTTTGATTTTCTCTCCAGCCTCAGGCTCGTTCACCCAACAATAAAAATCCGACGAGAGAAGCGGATTCGTTCGCTGGAAAACACTCGCGCATCGTGAAACGCGTTCCGAACTCAAGAGAAAACACAGCCTAGCTGTTCTGTCGGACCAGTAGCGAACGCGGCTCCGCTGCTGCTGACGTTCGCGGAAACAAAATGAGCAAACAATGAAAAAAAAAAATATATATATATATATGCGGGCAAGCATCGACCGCGCCACGTTCCCTTCCGTGCGCATACATGATGCGCGACTGTGGAAACGAGGTGAAGGCGCGTTCTAGCCATCCATAAACATCGTTCCGGGACTAAAACGCAACAATATAGCGCCGTGTAGCTCCGGCGACGCGCATACATCGTTTGCGCGCTTATTTGTCGTCACATCTGGCTCTCATGCCTAATGGCTTCGCAACGGCCGGCCGTACGCAGTGAAAGTGTACTGACGAACTGGGCGAAACGCGCAGCCGTTACGTGCCGTAAATGACGCCGCGTGCTCATGAGGCTAAACGCGCTTATAATAATGCGTATGCAAATTCTAATGAGCGGTAATAAAGGCGCTGCACGCGAACTACTATACGCTAATGGCGTTTCAAACAGATGGAAAGGGGTCAAAACGGGTACACAGCATTATAAGCACGTTATGCGAAAATGCGAAAATACCGAAGTGCACTAACCGTGTGGACTTCGACATTTTGTGGACTTGTGGTGTTCGGTGTTTGCGTCTCGTTACTACCTCGCTGTCGCAGAATGTGTGACACGTGGAGAGGCCGTGCCCTTCTCTTGGTTCCCTTCAGCATGGCGAACAAAATGCTCGTTGCATACATTCTCGGCTGACGTGATAACAGATTCCGCGCAACCGTTGCTGCGCAGCAATTAAGAGTAACGGTTTTTGTAATCTCAGATAATCTGAAACACCTGGTATGCGGTACAGTATGATATGGTTTCCTAAATCACCTGGTATGCTAAGACCGGCCTCAGCAATGTGCGATCAGCATGTGATCAAAACAAAGAGGAAGAAACTGGGTACAAAGAACACGTCTACTGCATCACCTTCCGGCAATATATTTTTCTTGGACACAATCAGAGGGGAACTCAGTCTGCCTTATTTTCTACCTCGCCTCTTCTTTCTTTATCTCTCCACTCCCTCCCCCTTCGCATCCTTCAGAACTCGAGGGAGTACTCAATGGGCTGAACTTCTCTGACTCTCTCGTTCCCTCTTTTCGGCCGCAGCACACTCCTTAGTTTCGACGATGACTTCGGCACTCGCCCAAAATGTGTCAACTTCCTCCTTTTCGGGCTCCTCCAATTTTCCCTGCAGCAATTTTTCGAAGAAAAACGAGGGGCGACCCGAAAAGACTTTTTCTCCCGATAACAGAACGTCCACTGCAGAAAGCCACTGCGCGCACACACGGGGCCACGAAAAGCCATACGTCACGCGTACAGCAAATAGAAGCGACCTACGGGCAAATTTCTCTCACGCCGCGAACAAAAGAAGCCATCGGAGGTCGTGCGCGCGACGCAGCCTGTAATTTCGTTCCGGTCAACGGGTTCGAGCTCGAGTGGTAAATCACTACCAACGGCCGATTCGTGCAAACACAACTCAAAACGGCAACTCCCGCGTGCACACCCACTCGCCCAAAACGTTCTCAAAAGAATATCTGGCAGCTTCCAGGGGGAAAAGAAAAAAAAAAGAAAAGTATGTAGAAAAAGGCTAGGCAGAAGACTCGAGGATACGACATATTGGCCGCGCCAATAGTTTACGCCAAACGCCAAACACAAAGACGAAGAATGCACTAACGACGGCAGTCAGGCGGCAGCAGTCGAAGAAAGGCGCAGACCACAGCACTGCTCTCTCCCTGCCACAGTTCGATAGTTTCACGCAGGAAAAGAATACGAATTATGTGCAGGAACCACGGGCAAAATTACATCGCAGGCTCATTATAGTCGAGACTGTAGTCAGGATTGGAGCCGCTGCACCACCAGCGGCTTCTACTACAGTACCTCAATCCACACCAAGGCCGCGTCGCAGACGAATAAATAATGCGAGGTCACGACCACCTGCAATCACAGACCGCGCGCTACGCGCAATCCTCGGGTCAAGAGGAGTCGGATCAGGATCAAGGACGCGTCCCCTGAGCTCCTTCGCCGCCGCCCGGGTCATATTCCCGTTTTCTCGTATAATTTATCGCCTCCTCAGCGGAACGCCACACGCATATATCGCTTGATCCGAAAAGTGATGGAGGCGATGGCGCCGTTTCCACCTCTCGATCACTGCGGCGCAGAATTTCTCGGGAGATCGCGCGACGTTTGGCGACCTCGTAATGGAAGGTCGGCATTGAGGCGGCGAGCAATTTTGCGACATTCCGAATCGGATTATTGCGAAGGTTTAATTTTGTTTACAGGGTGTAACGCCCCAAGAACGACTCAGGCTGAAGGAAGCCGAAGTGGTGAACTCGGGAAATATCGACGACGTGAGGTTCTTTAACGTGCACTGACATCGCAAACACACGGGCGCTTTATTGCTTTTCGCCTTTATCGAAAAGCGGCTCGCCACGGCCGGGATTTGATCCCGTTTCAGCGGGATCAGCAGTCGAGCCCGGTAACCACAGCGCCACTGCAGCGGGGCAGAACGCGAAGAAGGTGAATTATGACAGCAGTTAAGTGCGAATTTTCGCGGCAGCGACATTTAGGGGCGTGCGATATATTCTCCTTCTGAATAACGAATCAAATAACTTCTTATTAGGTTACTCGAACGAATTAAATCGCGTATTTCGGTAATTATTTGAACAGAATGGAAAGCGAGAGATTGGGAAAAAAATTAATAAAACATGTAGTGCTCGCATCCAGTGTTTCCGCATAGTTCAGTGTTTAGTTGCATCGAGATTTTCGAGCATGTTTGTTTGTTGCAAAGATATCAGTTCTACTTTTTAAGCGTTTAAATTTTTCTCCTGCTTGGGCGCTTGTGTTTTGCTCGTTGCGTTCTACTTTTGTTGTCTGTATACCTTCACCACTCCCACCTTGGTCTTAACTCGACTGATAGTATCTCAAATAAATAAATAAATAAATAAATAAATACGTTGCGAACTTTTTGAATACTTTTCGAACAAGGCCTCTTGGAGCATTTTTCTTCGACGAATGACATTGCTCATAAGGCAACCTAATTGGCCAAGCGGAGCTCGCAGCATTCAGCACTACCAACGCCGGCTTCTAGTAATTTGAGACCACCGGCGCGGTCGGGCTTGCTTTCGAACAGTACGGTTGGATGTCCGGACGTCATTTTCTGCTGTTTTTAAAGCCATCCAAGGCTTTGACAGTTACTTCCGACCACCGATAGTGGCGAAAGAACGCCGCCTGTTCGAAAATGGTCGCGTTTACAACGCGAAAGATGTCGACCTCACCGAGAAGTGCCTCTTGCGACGAAACAAGCGTGCGTACGACGTTGAGCTTCGTGCGGGTAAACGGAGTTTGTTTGTTTGTTTATTTATTTATTTATTTATTTATTTATTTATTTATTTATTTATTTATTTATTTATTTATTTATTTATTTATAAATAATGCTGCGCCCACGTGTTATGTGCACGTCTGTCTGACACCCAGAACGCTGAAAACGAGAATGCAGCTTGTGAGAGATTTACCTCTCGTTCCTTTTTTGTTTGTTTGTTTGTTTGTTTGTTTACTTGCAGCATCACCAAACTTTCCTCGCGGTTTCATTTTCTTTTTGTTTCGTACCATGCCAAACACTTTTGTATCGCGCGCGCGGCCTCCGACAGTGCAGCGCTGCTTACAGGAAGGCAGGTTCAGTTGCCGGTAGGGATGCCTTCGCGACTGCAAGCACCGCCCGGCTATGTATAGCGTGCTAGTGCTAGCTTCATCAACGGAAACGAGCATGCATTTGTAGCTCCGTACTACAAGTGTGGGGAAAGCCGGCCCTCAACGACTAAGCGTCGATAAGTTAGGTCCTTCGGGGTATGATTTTTTTTTTTTTTTCTATCAATGGTGCAACGATCCAGCACCTATCGATCTATTAGCAGCATGAGCATTCAGTGCAAGAGTTTTTTTCTGCCTGCAGCTATGTACAAAGTTCGTGCCCCGCTCACAGGACTTCACTTGCCTCCACACATCGCTGTTAGACTTTTTCGGCACCCTACGGACTATATTTACCTTTAATTATCTGTAAATCGAAATTTTGACCGTTTGAATAGCAGCCCTGTAATTTGAGCATTGGCGTATGCACGCCATCCACCTCTCCATAAGCAAAAAAAAAAATCACTTATTTTACTTCCTGCACACATCCACTTCTTTCATCATTTCTTTCCCCGGAGTCTCCCCTGTAAGCGATGTATACTCGACGCTTGGGTACCCTTCACGATTGTGGCAATCTTTCCCGCAGCAGTACCTGCGCTTACTATTCTTCTTGTTCACATTCTTCACAGTCGAAACATCGCACTAGCTCAGTGAAGTCATTAAAAATGAGTAAAGCCCGCTAAACAGGATAAAATTGTGCACGCAAAAGTAATATAGCGGTCGCTAAATACACGCAACGCCTTTGGCCCTCGTGGGCAGCTAGGTGACGCCACATGTATCAACAAACTCGATGCAGGGTGCCTATAATGTTCACATGATCGTGCGATCTAGGACTGGACAACGCAGCATGGCTTAGGCAAGTTTAGCAACCTTGTCTTTACACCTGCTGTCGCCCGTCTAATCTCCTGAGGTGTGGCTCATAGTGTATTCGTGTTGTCGACGGGAAACTACGCAATCTGTCTACGCGAATAATCTGACGCTCACCGAGTTCCCATACTCAATTCGTGTTGCGACGTCTTAGCTAAGAACAGTGTTGCGTCTTTTAACACTCTAGCTTTAACTCACAAGTTAGCAACATATTGTCGCTGGCCCTTCAGTGTTTGACAGAATTGCTCGCTTCGTGCGAGTATTCACAAAAGTAGCGAACGTTAGCAGAAATAATCTCTTTGGTCGGATATTTAAGGGAACCCCTCCAAGGTGGAGTAGATTTGTATTGAGGGAGTAATTACTCATTGTCATCCACCCAAGCGCAGCCATACGGCTACAAAGGAAAGCTATACAGCTTTCTCAGAAACTTCATAGTTAAAGAAAAATTCGTCCTGATCCGGGGATCGAACCCGGGACCACCGCCTTTCCGGGACAGTCGTTCTACCAACTGTGCTAACCAGGATGGTTAATTCACAAATTCGTCCTTATCCCCGGATAAGTACGAATTTTATTTAATTACGAAGTTTCCGAGAAAGCTGTATAGCTTTTCTTTGTAGCCGTATGGCTGTGCTTGGGTGGATATCAATCAGTATAGTTACACCCTTATTACAAATAATCGCCTTATATTCGATTCCCTTCGGAAAGAAAAATTCTTGAGACACTTAAGACCCCTTAAGAACGATAAGGCCTTTGGGGCGCTACCCGCGCACGTGTCACGAGGGCCCGTTGGGCCTCTAGTCCAGAGCTGGATAGGGCAGCCTCCCACCCCTCAATTGTTGGCACTGCATTCGGATCATCTGGAGGATTGTGTGGGCAGGTCCACACCATGTGGTGCAGGCCTGCCTTTTCCCCGCAATATTTGCATTTGGGGTCGCAGAACACGGGGTGTATTGTGTTTAAACGGGCTGGTGTGTTATATGTACCTGTCTGTAGGCGTCGCCATCTAACTTCCTCCGCTTTGGAGAGCCCCTTGGCTGGGGGTGGATAGTTTCTGCGAGAGAGTCTACAGTGCTGTAACCTCTCCGCATACGTCTTCCGTGCCGGATTCGAGCTGAGTAGCTCCACTCGGCGGCGATGGCACGCCGCTTGGTCTTCATAGCTGGTGGCAGATGGCGCGCGCCACGCTCCCTCCTCGAGACCGTGGTGGTGGTGTCATCGCCGCGCCCCTACGTTGCCATGGAGGCGGTAGGAATGATAGACAAGGAGAACTATAAGGAACGTTTCTCACGTATACTCGTCTTGTGTCATTTGTCAAAATGTAATAGCGAAAAGAAAAAAAGAAGCACGTGGCGTAGTCGGTTAACGCGCTCGGCTGGTGATCAGAGGGGTGGCAGTTCGATTTCCGGTGGAGGATGATTTTTTTTTTTTTTCTTAAAGGCTAGACAGAACCCCGCCAATATCACGCGGAACCCCGCGGACAGATCTGGCACACGCGGAATTTTCACCATGAGACTGCTCGCACAACACTGGCAAATTGCAATATGTGCTTGCTCTAAATAGGGTTAAATGTGGCTTCTTAAGCGCTGGATAACGCTTCGCCGACTGCGTTACAGGAAGCCGTAAAGCTATGCGTTTGAACTGTTTTCACCTCTGCCTGCTAGAAATTCTACAGAACAGCGCGGAGGCACAGAGCTTGTATACTGTTTCTGATTTGGGGGACGTATACTGCCAGTCTGATCACACGAAGAGTTTATTCAGCACGCAACACCTTCTTCGAACACAGCTGCAAAGTCAAAATGGCACTGGGTATCGCGGCTCGATAAGGTGTCTCGATGCACACTACGGCTCGACGTTCCCACATCATTGGCGGCGCATGCGGGACCCGCGATGAAAAAAGAAAAAGAAAAAAAAAAGAAGCAAACAAGAGCTCGGTTCCCGGCCACAAATTCTCGCCTATCGGCGTCAACGATCAAACTTTGAAGAGCCCGTGCGGTCTGGGTCACTGCGGTGGATCATGAATGGTTGCGCGAACAAGGTGCTTAACAATCGACGCCGTTCTCTCTTCCCACCCGCATTCTTTCGGTCTGATGTGACGCGAGGGGAAACACTATCGCGGCCGTCGATCTCCGATAGGCGCTTCCGGCTCGCGGCCCTGCTGCATCCGGACAGACAAAGCCGGAACCTAGGTTTGTACAGCCGAGGTTCGAGTCGACCGGCCGCCAAAGAGGGGGCGCCGCTGTTCCCACGATTTTATCTTCTAGCCCTTATACTACAATGTCGCGGTTTCTGCCGCCATTCGCAGTTCCCGGAAAAGTCGTCGCATGTTGCCACCAGGAGAGGAGCACGCATGCGCACAAACGCCGCAACGCGCTTCACACCGCGACAGCAAGCTGCGATGACGCGACTTCCTGCGATCGCTGGGGGAGATAGCACAGAGTGCGATCGGAGAATTACTGCATGGACCGCTGCTCCACAGATGATGCGGAAGTTCCTCTCGCGGAAAACGAGCGTAGACACAATACCAAGGGTGTGACACGGGCGAATGGGTGTGTGAAGGAGGGGGGGTGGGGGGGGGGGGAATTTCATAAAAGCAAAACTATGCCGAAGAAAGAAATGTTCTAGAAGTGTTCGTTTCAAACACGGCTGCCTCCCATAACTTACTGAGAGCAACTCATGCGGGAGGAAGGAGGAAAAAGAGGATAGTGTGCGATTGGGGAGGCGCCCATATCGCGCTACTGAACGCGATGACTCGGAGAGAGAAAAGTGAAGAAAACTTCGCTTCTTATTATGAGTCAGTTTTGTTCATTGCCATTTTTAAATGCAAAGTTATAGAACATTACTGTTGTAATTTATTGCTTCACAGCGCAGAGATATATACATCGATTTGATTTTTGTCTTTCGGCAAAGTATAATGATCGATGTCAGCCTTCGACGGCTGTGGTTGACGTGAGCATTTTGCTTCCACGCGTAACAGAAGTACTAGGCGACACGGCGACTGTGAAGCACAATGTTTGCAGCTTTTTCTTCGCGTCACGTACATCAATCATCAACTTGAACCAAATTGATCAGATCTGATTTCATTATCCTCCGCCAGCGTGAAGAGTCGAAAGATGACCGCACTCCCATATTTTGCGCCCAACAAGTGACATCGACAGCTCGCTTGCTCTCGTCTCGTCTCGTATCGTATCGTATCGTATCGTATCGTATCGTATCGTATCGTATCGTATCGTCTCGTATCGTATCGTATCGTATCGTCTCGTCTCGTCTCGTCTCGTATCGTATCGTATCGTATCGTATCGTCTCGTCTCGTATCGTATCGTATCGTATCGTCTCGTATCGTATCGTATCGTATCGTATCGTATCGTCTCGTATCGTCTCGTATCGTATCGTATCGTATCGTCCGTCCGTCCATCCATCCATCTGCTAAAACAGAGACTTGGGCAAGTTGGCAATCCATTGAGAGTAAAGAGCGCAAAAAAGACGAGGACATAAAAAGTACACAAACCTCGTCCTTTTTGCGCTGTTTACCCTCATGAATCATTATCACACGGCTGACCGCAAGGCGCACATCCCAATCAACTGAAACCCGTGTAGCCCGCCCCGACAGTTTTCTCAGGGGCCACTGAGCTGAGGCAGCAGTTTCGGCGACGACAAAATGCTGCGGCGAAGCCTTTTCCATGCAGCTCCAAGACGAAGAAAAAACAAAAACAGACATTCCCGCCTGGCGTTAACGCGTGCTGGGCGCCGCACCGAAATTCGCAAGATCAGGCGCAAGAAGGTGAAAGTCGTTCTCACCTAGGCTCCCAATTCTCAATGCAGCTAAACCGTCCTCGATCTTCGGCCGGAGCAGCGAGGAGGAGGGCAATGAAACCGCGCAGTCATTAGCGCGAAATCCATTAGCAGCGCAGGCCTCAGGGTGTGCTCCCCGCGAGCACCTCTCTCGCCCCACCGCGTTTAAGCCCAGGACGCAAACACACGCCCCCGGAAGACCATCAGGGGCAGGGCACATCGCGAGGCATGCAAGGTCACCACTGCAAGCGCATGCATGTAACGATCGCGCCGCATGTTTTACACACGAAACGGGTACACAAACAAGCTCTGCGTGCCGCGCATCCGCAAACACCCGCGACGACGACACCGTTCCTCCCTCCCGTCATCTCCCAAAGTCTCCGCAGCTGCGGCACTGCGAGACACGAAAATCGCGCGAGGAAGCAGCGATCATCTTCGTTGCGGGAAGGCTCGCTACTTCCCTCGTTTATTTTTGGCTGCTTCCTGCATGCTTCTTTGTTTGCTCGCCTCTCGATCCCTCTGCGTCGCTCCGAATCAGAAAACACTCACCATCCTCTTCCCCTGCACTCCGTGGACGCCATCAGCTCAGATTACCATGCCGATGAGAAGAGTGAGGCGAGAAACTTCCCGCAATAGCAGGACGAATAAGATATAATACATACACAGCAAGCGGCAGTAGCAGCCCAAGGCGCGGCTCAACAGCAACTCGAAATGTCGCACCGCCGTGCCTAGCATCTTCACACTCGCGGAGACGGGGTGATTTTGCGTCAGAAATGATATTCCATACAGCTAAGGTCGCATTACAATCTTTGCTTACCAATTCTAATGCATTGGCGCCTGAATAATAAAATAAAGGCACCTTTCAATTCACCCTATTTCAACTTCACTAAACGTAATCCGCTTTTAATCCCTTTCAATCCATCATTAGTACACATTGCAATCCAACCAATTCACCCTATTTGAACTCAATCCAATGTTACCCACCTTTAATCTGACTTTATATAAAATTCATTTAATCCACCATAATAACCCCAAACGATCTTTACCGGACTTAATACGCCGCTAATAGCCCCCCCCCCCCCCCCCCCCCCCCAATTATTTCAAAGCGACCTATCCTTAAACTTTCCTATTCACTTTTCCGTTCTGTTCCGCAACCCTGCTTACCCCATGCAAGACCTGCAGAGAACGAGCTGTATAGCATACCGCAGTGACTGGCAGAAGGGAGCAGTATAAGAAGATGGTCGACAGCACTTGCACTCATAGTGTATAACCCCTTTCTCTTTCCCGCAAAGTCACAGCCCGAAGCTCGCAAAATGGGAGCGCTGCAAAAGGAGCCTGAAGAAAAGAAAGAAGAGGAGGAGGGGAGAGAACGGCCTAGCTCCGGCGCGTGCGCGCTACACTGTATAAAGCAGCCCGCAAAGTTGGCGCTTTCCTTAAAAGACGCACAATCCGGAGTCCAACAAAGTCGAGCTCCCACGGGGCTGCTTTCGCCAGCGCGTCGTTTGGACCGGACGGGCATGATGTGTGCGCGTACAAGGCGCGCGTCGTAAATGCAATTGGCGAGACAAACGATCGAATTATCCCGCCGCGCGAGTGCCATCAGTGTTCCGGCGATACGGAGAGGCGTGGCCAGACCAATCGATCCCTTAAGAGATTGGATCCCACCTCACTGCACATTCGAGGAGACGGACGGATCCGCGTCTGGGGCTGCTGCCGTCATCGCGAGCGCCAATCATTCGCTTTTTTTATTTTTTTTTTATTCGCTCATCTTCCGGCGAAACACAGCTCCGACCACTGCGCGCAGATGCACCCGTAGGTAGCTTCAGATAATACTGCACTGCGAGTGCGTGGGACTCGCTCTTGACTACGGTGCATGGAGCGCGCAGTGAAGCCAAGAACGGCAACGTGAATATCGAACAATTCCTGCCGCAAGCCTTCATAATACCACCACCCATGGTGATTTCAGGTGGCGCCTGATAGACGAAGTTAAGATACTCTATCAGGCGCTACCTGAAACCACCATGGGTGGCATTATGCTTCCCCTTGTCTAGCTATAGCATTTTGCTTATCGTTGCCGACGAATAAGAAGACCACGAAATCAATGGTAAAAAGTGGACGAATACACCTGCGAGTAAACAGAACGCTCCTATGCAGAGATCCGCGAGCTAACGCACCGTTCATTGCAGCGATACGGCATACGGATATAGTGGGCTGTCTGTTGCCTGCGAATAGGACAGAACGCAGACACGATGACGATACAGCGCGCTCACTCGAGCGGTGTATGTAGCATATATACTTTATATACAGCCGTCTCGGGGGTTAGCGCCCCGAACATCCCTCTGGGGAGCCACCGCATCTCGAATCCTCTACGAACAAATGCTACAGGCACCTTAGGTGTAACGACTCCGTTCTCGTCTGGCGAGGTAATGCGATTGCTAAGGGGAGGGAAGAGAACAACACTCGGCTCGGAGCACTAGTCGGCGTCAGATCGGCTACGCCTGGGAGTCGGCTCACTCAACGGGGTATAAGCTGTGCGAGCAGAAATAGTGCCGGTATAGTTAGTTAGGGTCTGTGTAAGATAATTTTTTCTATGATCCGGCGTCCTTAGCACGGACTGAAACCACAGTTTATGTTAGCGCTCGATGTATAAATACTATACCGAAAGCCTTGTATCAGAGTTTCATCGGGATTAAAACTTCGCCGAAGAAAAATACAAATCCCCGACAATAGTCAAGGGAAGGTCTGGTCTGGCAGAACCTCCGTCGGGTTCCCGGAGACGATCAGCGAGAACTCAGGAGGGTAGATTAGATATATAGGTAGGTCTGTTGGTGAGACACTGAAAAATCAAAAGCCGACCTGAGTCGTCGCCTCCCCCTGTCCTCGGTCTACTGTCGTTTTTAATTTTCCAATATCAACAAGAAACAGGCGGGTTTTGTATAAGCATCGCTCAGCGTAAACTTGGATCCAATTCCTGAATCTGCAGCCACAGAAAACGATCTTGATCTCTCCACCAAACCCGGGTTCGCATGAAAGTTCTTCCTCCTTACCTTCGCAGTGCAGGTCGCGATCTCGCTCGTTAGCAAGCTCGTCATCAAAATATTCCACACCGGATACGGTGGCTTGCCTTCGCCCGACCAGCCAAAAAAGGGGTGCAAAGAAAAAGCACCGCACACAGTGAATAATGTCTCGCCACTTTCGGCGCTCGCCCCGAGCCGGCGGCACAACGTCTCGACTGCGCCGCACCATTCTGGCAATATCCTTCTAGTGTGGCGTACGATGCAATAGAGAAAGAAAAGCAGCCTTGTTGGGTAATGGTCTGCTGGCCTGTCTGGGGTGACGTGACGCATTGCCCCGCTGCTGTTTGCACTGCTCCCTCTCCGCACCTCTCAGTGCGTCGAGCGCGTCGAGAAGCTATCCGCTGGGGCAGCACCCGCCGACAGGCATCGTGAGAAACATCCGCAGTGATAACAGCCTGCAGTGCACTGCCGCAGAGTTGTAGATCGTGCGCCTGGCAGCGGCCACCGCTCCACGCCACTGCACTGCGTCCGGAGGGAGGGAGGCCACAGCAGCAGTATTTTTTGTTCCTTAATCTTCCTGTGCTTGCCGCCAACGGTGTCGGTTTCATCGCTCGTTTTTCTAGTTTTGGCACGGGAAGAGCTGCACAATCCGAGTTTATATAGGCTTCGAAGTTCTGCAGCGGTTGAGAAGTCGAGTTGATGGGTGGTCAAGACGCCGGCTCCAGCACACACTCAACAAGGAAACGGGAAAGGGCGCGATAAGAGATGCTGCCTCGCTCGGAAGAAGACAGGACCACCCACACCGGCAGCGCGATATCGCGGCGCGAAGACATACGCCTTGCAAGCTCGGTGTGCGCACACACAGCGCACATGGCGCATGTAATGAAGGATTGCAATACGGGAAATAAAGGGAGCATCAATGGGCTATCCACGGTGTTTAGAGTACACCGGTACACTATACACACGAAGCTGCTAAAGGGAAGGCACGAAACACCGGTATGAAAGGGAAAAATGTAGGGGTAACGAGAAGAGAGGGCTAGAGATCAGACTACATACGGAGACCAACTGGAGGTAATGATATCCCGGCTTAAATCAAGGAGAGGAAACGGACATGGGTATTTATAATGCGAAGGGAAGACGATGAACGCCCACTTAGCTATAGGGTAGTGAGGTGGACTCTTTAGGGGGTGTGATTAAGGCTGGTCGGACGCGTCAGGAAATGGGCAGTTCGCGAATATAGGGGTAGCCGCAGTAGACGAAGGACAATGCCGACTTGAGGCGAATGGAACAGGCCTTTGCCTTACAGGGGACGTAAGCGAGGGATGGCGATGAAGATGTTGAAGCCGCGAGTGAAGGTAACGTAGCTTTACTTCTGGAACGACTACTTGTTGATGTAAATATATCAGGGATGCATAGATGCATGAGTTGTAACTGTCCGTAAGCTTCACGGCCCACGTACCCACCATTCGTGTGGATCATGATTCCGCAACAAGCCCGCGTTGGTGCCCCCTCTAGGGATATAACCCACAAAGCTCCACGGAGCGAGACTAGCATCGCGCTATACACATTGGCGATCTTAAAAAGCGCCACATTTTCCGTTCCCGAGGGAACGCCGCTGGCATGTTATTTTAAACCCGTATAAACGCTAACGACACTTGTTCTTCCCCCAGCATAGAACCTACATTGCTCCCTTGTTCTGACCACGAAAGACCACGGTTAGCACATTCCGCCGCCACAATTTAAGCCGCTGTCTTTCGTTTGGTCGGAGTAAAAGTATCGACTGTCGTTAAGCTTATACAAGTCCGTCGTGCTTAGCCAATGTAAAACCTACGTTTAATCAGTGCAACAACAAATGTCCGCGAACTGTTAGCCAATAAGCGGTGGTGGTTTTGCTCATCAGTAATCGGAACAGCGTCGCCTATATGCCTATATGTACAAAAAAAAATAATAATAATAACTGGCCATCATTATTTTTCTTGGATATAGCATACGTACGAGTATAAAACCTTACTCCCACAAACCCAAGATCTCGATGATTGTATATGCGAACACTTTCCTTCGATCCTCTTCTGTTCCCGGTAATTAATTGTTCACAGATGCCACGTAGCGCTCGTCCTATGCTAGACTCTATGTTACCCGTGCTCTTTCTTTTCGCATTTGCCACGACTGTTCGCCTAACAGGTCGGGGCACCCGGCACCTGCCCGACCAACGCTCGTCTAGCGACATATCTAGAAGCGCCGAAAAACTGACGGGAAGGGAGACGCATGCATTGATAAATTGGGCGTGAAAAATGGCGCCCGGTGCGCAGCGCATAAATATTTCCCAAATAATTATGCCGACGGGGCTCTGCCGGCCGTCCGAGGTGCGAAGAAGAAACGCGAGTACTCAAAGTGAAAAACACACAGACTCCCAGCGGATGTGCGCTGCCTCTACCCCCGGGTTCCCATTTCCGCGTTCGGCGAGCTCTGTGGTCCCTCCGGGTAGGTCGTCCCAGTGATTTATGGTACGCCGTGGCTGCCTGAATACGAGTCGGAAGTCGCAGAGCCGAGAAACAATAGAGCCTCTAGTGCTCTGGATTCCTTTCCCAGTCCCAAGAACTCTGGAACCGAGTGTTCGACAAACGACGAGAGAAGTGAAAGCCAAGGTTTCGGGAGGAGCTCCTCTGGCAGCATTTGGAGCCATGCTTGACTGGCACAGCACGGGTTAGAAGTAGTGCACCTTACGCCTCTATGCGGTGCCTTATCGGAAACGGTAGACATTAGAGAATGGAATACCGGCGGCCCTTACTGGGATGATTTCATGGCTCTATTATCGAGAATTCTTACAAACGTAGTTTAACAAACAGCGCGCGCTTATTGATTTGGACGCGAAGAAACATGCGCGATGCAGTATAGTTTCGATCTCGCTGCGTAAAAAACAAAGCAGGGAAGCATGGCAGCCCTACGATGATAACGCGCCACCAACCTTTGCAAGATGACCCGGCAAAAAAATTGCCACGCACTGCGCATAGGGAGTTTCAAGCATGGATCAATTTTTCGGCTTAAGTTATTATTAATGTTCACGCCGAGCGGGGGTTACTTACGGAGCGTAAGGAAACGGGGTGCATGTTAGAGATAGACAGTTTACGCATATACACGGTAGAGAGACGAGAACCAAACGCCGCGATTTTTGCAGCACTTCATGATGCTGAGTTTCTGACTGGGCCGCATTACGACGCCGTCTGTGCATTCGAGTAAAAACCTTGATTTACGCTACAATTATCCCACCAAAGAAAACTCTCTCGAAAAAAAAAAGGGAAAGAAAAAGAAAGAGGCTTACCAAGTGCTTCTGTATAGGGAGGCGCTTGACAAGCAGCAGTCGAAGCGCTTTAATACTGAATGAAGAACGCTGTAGTGAACAGCCGCAATTCGGTAACAGAAAGCATCCTCTAGCTCCATCTCCTTGCACCCATTCCGTTGCACGTCATTCAAGTTCAGTTAGAGGAAACAGCGACAGATCAGTAGTTCCACAGGCCAGATAACACTGTGAGAGAAGCAGACGGTGCACGCGGAACCAAGAGAACAACGCAGTCACGCGAGTGCATTTTAAAGCGACCGACACTTCAGCAGCCGCGGGCAATGCAAGTTCCGAAGATTTTGCACTGATTATATATTCTCCGCTTTTGTTTATTGTTAGTATCTGTCTCAATCGGCCGCATTTCACGCCCATGCATTATCAATCAGCGCTGAACAGCAAAGAGCCTAAGCGGATTCCGCCCAGCGACGCTTCTTCTGTCGCTTTGTTCAGCGGGGAGAAACGGCACACGGCCGGTCGTGCAAAGGGCGCAAAACGCCTCCGGGCTGGCTGGGTCTTGCCGCTCTCTTGCGCTTCTTCGCACGAGCCCAGACTACGGGCAAGGGCTCGGCCCCGCTGAGGACAGCCATCGATCGGCAGCGGATGTCGAAAGCAGCAGCCGCATAGGCAACAGCGCCCAAAATCACTATGCGCGAAGTACAAAGAGGTTCAGCTCCGACTGTATGTGCAGTTCAGGGAAGACTTTTTTCTCGGCGCCTTTGGCACTTGCCGCTTATTCCGCGCTGTTATACGTGCGCACTGACCGTTTCGGGGCCTGGTGACTCCCGAATACGTGAGCGCAGCCCTTCGCAAGAAGGGCTGCTCCTATTACCGTTAACGGTATTAGGAGCGGCGTTTTGTTCATTCGCGGGTTTGATCTTTGGCCAAGGCGAAGCTCGATGTAATATTGGTCAAATATTTAGGGGAATCCCCCAAGGTGGAGTACATTTCTAATAAAAAAGGTGGGGTGCCGGGTTCGATCCCCGGATCAGGCGAATTTTTTTTTAACTACGAAGTTTCTGAGAAAGCTGTATAGCTTTCCTTTGTAGCCGTATGGCTGCGCTTGGGTGGATGTCACTGGGTAATTACTCCCTTACTCGATGTAACATGCCCGCAGGGTGCCCAAAAGGACGTTCGCAAAGTATCGACCTGTGACTGCAGCTCTCTGATGATGGATGATGCATTAACTCTTTTATTTCTACAAGAAAAAAAGGCAAAAGAAAAAAAATATATTGAAAGTGGCGTGCTGCTAAAAGTGCCGTTCGCAAAAGAAAAAAGAAAAAAAAAAGTAAAGAGCACTTGCATTGGAGTAATGCGAAAGCACGGATGCTGCTGTTCTTTGCTTCTAGTTGCTTAATT
>NC_139349.1:135620490-135649990 GCF_055883805.1 Amblyomma maculatum
CCTTGATTTCCACTACAGAATGTCAGTAACTTCAGTCTGACCTAGTCTGCACGCTTCCTATCTTTTAACGCTATCCCTATCATTTTTCGTTCCATAGCCCTCTGCGTTGTCCTCAGCAGTTGTGCCAATTTGCTGGTGCTGCGGTGCTCGGTGAAAACGCCGAAATGTGAAGTTACGCAAAACAGAGAGCCACGTAAGGAGCCGTGCGCATACACGCCGCCGACAGTACACGTATACAGGCTGCGTCAGAATCAAGCATCGAGGCGTCGGTTTTTGACTTTGTGTGCGTGTGTCTGTGCACTGGAGTGCTCACCTTCGCCACTGCTGTAGCTCCAGGGTGATGCACCCGAAACATTCTCATCATCCTTGGTGAGACACTACATCTTGCCCGAAAGCCTATCAATGCGCTGCTTTATCACGCAAAAAAAAAAAATAAAAAATAAAATAAAATGAAATACGCTAAACAGCAAATAAATGCGTTAGCCACCACCGATCGCGCTTTGTGAGAACGCTCAGACGGTATAACTGCAATCGAGAACAAAGAACGACGCTGCCACGCCACTGATGAGACGCATCGAGAGGAACTATACGTATGTGGATTGTAGAGTGACTAAAAATTGGATGACTCCATTTCAAAGATTTCAGGACAAACCAGCGCCGGAAGCGGCCCTGCCCCCCGGGCCATCAATTAATCTGCCGCCAAGGCCTCATCCAGCCAGCGGACGACAACACGCGCGTGTGCAGAAACACGAAGAGACGCCCGCGCTCCACAATGATCCCACGATTACGACAGCGCCGCGAAGCGAATCCGTTCTTTCAAACACGAACGCGCTTTACTTTTCCCCTTCCTCTATGTATCAATGCGGGCGGCCAGCCGCGATAATCTCGGCGATGAACCGCTCCTCTAGCTCGGTCGACCAAACACTAACGTTTTTTTTTTTTTTAATAACCAAGACAAACACAGAGCGAACAAACAGCGCTCTTAGACACACACAATACCGCAGAGGGAGAAGAGCGAATCTCCTGCTCCATTTTCCCTCCTCGTCTTCCTCTCTTTCTCGTTAACGGGGGGTTAGTTTCGTGCATCGCCAAGGAACGGAGTCAGTACGTTGCTGCATTGGTGTACCGCGTTTGGAAAATAAATGTTTCGATGGAGAAGAAATCGACTCTCTGTAGTTGCCTACCGATGAACTCATTTAATTTAACTGACCGTTCGGCGCAGTCAACACCATGCGTATTTAAAAATGCTCCACTAAATTGCTACCCCCGACTAATGCAAAAAAAAAAAAAAAGTCGATCCCTTCGAGTGCAATTATAGCGAGACGACCGAACATTATTCCACACGTGCGTTTTCACAAAGCCACAGAATCTCTCTGTGTTGCCGAGATGGAAAAGTGAGTGACACCAACTTCGAAGCAGAGTTTCTCAGAAAGAGCCCCTCCTCTGCCCCGTGAATATGCAAGAAAGACGAGGCTTTACTTGTGCTTGGACGGGAAATTAAATTCTACCTCTGTATCACGGAGTGGAGATGACATCCTTTTAACGGATCATTTTTTTTCTCACGTCTGTAATAAAGTAGCCTTAAGTGTATGCTCGTATGGCTCGCAGGCTCATATGGGAATTAGCGAAGCACATCTTGCATGTCCAAATGTCTCGAAGAAAAGACGTATGTCTATGGATGATTCCACATTTTCGGCCATGTGCTATAATAGCCAAGCCAAATACGAACCCGGTAGTCCCGCGGTGGAGAAACTTTCGCGTCCGTCGCCACGTTTCCCCTCTAGATAATACATATAAGAAACTCTATCCGCCCAACCTTCCGATGGTGCTGCACTGAACTCGGCCTTGATCGGCCAGCATGCACGCGTAATGACGTCTCCGCGACGGAGAGCAAGGGCGGGTGACCGCGATCGTGTCTCCCCAATCCCGACTGCGACGGACCGCCCGGCTCATTTACTGCACCATGCTGACGGGCCCTCCCAACCGGCGCTCGATTTCCCTCTGAATCATCATCCGCGCCCCCGGCCGCCGAGTCCGAGACGCAACGCGGACAGTTTGGGAAAACATTGGAAGAGGGGAAAGGGGGTGGGGGGGATGATCCCCTGAGTGTATCGCCAGTGTATGCAGAGGACGCCAGAGCACAGAAAACGGCGAACTTGCAAACGGAGTACGGGAAAGGTACATGACGAGAATTACCATGGCTCGGCGTTTCAAAAAACAAAACAAAAAGAAAAACATACGGTATGCAGCACGCACAAATGCAGGAATGAGCGAGCGAATGAATATAGGACGGCAAATACAGAAAAGAAGAAGAAGAAAAAAGAAAAGCCCAAACAAATGGCAGTCAGATGGGAAGACAGGCAAGCGGGGTGGGAGAGCTGTCCGCAGGCGCGGACAACGCAACACGAAATTCAACTCGCGTGAAATGGCAATAAGCGAGACGGGAGTAGGACGACGCGCTGGGGATCAAGGTGGGGCCGGCCGCACAAGAGGGGTGTGTTATGCTAGATGTAAGTGGCCTTGCCATCCAGCTGTCGCGGGAACTGACTCAGCGGAAAAGCCGGGGCCAAATGGTTTAGGTCGATCAGCTATGGTGGAAGCGCAGAGCTGGGTGTAGTAGTACGTTCGGACGCGGCGCGTTGCGTTCGCTCGTGACGGCTCAGTGGTCAACGGCCCCATCGCCAAAGTAGGCGCGGACCACTCACGGCGCTCGCAGCACGTCGTCAACGTGGGGCACCGATCACTTACCCGGGCTTCAGTCCACATGACGCAACTTCCCTTAATTATTTGTATGCATCTGAGTGAACTCACAAACTGTGTGCTCGGGAGCGTCGACTTAAACAACAACCTCCTCGCACAGGTCGGAGCTCCGGAGAGGCACAAAACTATGGAGGACAAAACATTTATTAGACGCAAGGGTATTCGGGGCCCTCTGGCTCCCTGGGTCCCCGCAAGGCCCCACCGCACTCAGACGTTCATGTTCAATCTGTACATGACGTCCGCAGCCCGGCAACTGCGATCTTTTGCTTCGCCGGGTCCTCGAAGCGTATAGTTTGCATGGCCTCCCAGTCTTCCAAAGTTCGGAGTGGCACCGATCCGCCGGGCAGGTTAGTAGGATATGGGTCAGCGTCACCTTATTCGCAGAGGTGGACGCAGCAAATGGAAATCCTCACAAGTGGTACAAATATCCGTTTCCCACTGAATACGTCCTGCAACTATAGTAAAAAGAAGAGAAAAGAAGACCACCTTTATGATTTTTCACTCACGCAATAAAGAGGCAGTTCCTGCTCTTCAGGTACATTTAGGCACGGACACAATTTACCCGTCAGAATCTGCTACATTGCTTGGTGTCGTCCTAGATAATCAACTAAAGTTTCATCAGCATACCAAATTCATTAAATCCAAAGCAGCCTTCTGTATTCACGTAATAATCAAAGCCCGACATTACTTTGACCTACCTACACTTCGCATGTTGTATTTCTCGTTCATACATAGCCACCTTTCGTATTGCATATCATCATGGGGTAACACACACAACACTCACCTTTCATGTGTTCGCCACCTTCAAAATCAAGCACTCCGCATACTTACCTTCAGCCCTTACCGCGCATCCGTTTTCAATTATTATCGCACACTTAACATACTGCCATTGTCGCTTCAGCTTAATTTTAGGTTGGCATCAATCATCTTTAAAACGCGCAATAAACGTGTCGTCCTTAGTGGTTTTGAGTCATCCAAGCTTTTTAACAAAAATAACACCAGATTTTCTGAACATCATAATCTACTACTACCGAAAATCAGGACCAATTATGGGAAACAAACTGCATACTTCTCAGGCATATCTGTTTGGAATTCACTGCCTCCTGAAATTAAAGCACAGCGTACTATTCATTCATTTCATCGTTCATTAAAGACCTATTTATTTTCTACCTTGTTTTGCTCCACCGACTAAAGATGTTTGTCTGGATCATAGTTTCCGTGTTTACATTTTATTTATTCTTGTACTAATAATGCGCTAATTTCTGCAATTCGTGCATTTTTTTGTTTGAAGTTCCTGTTTATTTATTTAGAATTTATTTGCACTGTTTCTCGTTAGTATTGTATTATAGTTTTTCTCTACACACCTTTATATTCTTTTCTTCACTGCCTGCCTAGTATGTTACCTGCTAATCTTATCCATTCTGTCATAGGAGGTCCCCCCCACAGTTCATACTTCGGGACCTCCTTCTGTAATACTGATAATCCATGCACATGTACCTCACAGTGAAAATAAAGATGAAAGAAGAAGAACCGAGGGATATGCCTGCGTTCATGGCTGCCAAACAAAGCAGGTTATAAAAAATAAAAATAAAAGAAAACCTACTGCACTCGCAAATATATGTGCGACGTGGGTCTCGGAGTCCACTCATGCCAGAGGAATAAATATAACCAAGACTGCAGCGGCTGACGTCTGTGTCTCTTGAAGAAAACGGGAAGCCGACATCAGGGTTAATTTTATACCACGGATATCCTACCTGAAAGGCGCCTCCGGTGTCGAGTCCATCGCGAGACTATGGTGGCATTTGGAATTTTCCGTTACTTGTTCGGTCGACCTCCAAAACCTCAGCGCACATAATCAGCCCCGGGGCTGCAATTAAGTGAGCGCCGCACACAAACGTTGACTGCGCGATTCCAGTAATTCAATGTCGCGAGGTCTAAATATGGCCGGCCTTATCACGATTCTAGTGGAGACGCACGCCCTGTGGTTACGAAAATTCAGGCAGAAACCCGGACGAGTTGATTATACACAGCGTAGAAACAGCCCGACCCGAGGACAACCAAATACGAGCGCTCATCTATGCATGTTTTCGACCCAGCCTTGTTTCGTGCTGTTTCTGCGCATTATACGATTCACCACTTGGCCAAAAATTGTTTTATGGCAGCGCGCCTGTATCCCACCGCCCAGTGTCCCAAGCAGGCAAGGAATTCAGTGTGAGCAGCAGGTTGAGAGTAATGATCTGGGGCTAGCTGATACTTTTGCGGCAGTGGAACACTGGGAATAAACGCCGACAGACCATTCAATTGCATGACATGTCAGCAGGATGACGTATTGGAATGAGGGCCAGCTGCCAGCCAAGCCTGTGAGAAATGACTTTTATATATATGTATGCATGCATAGTTTGCTTGTGACTAATGGACCAGGGAAATTCAAAGAGGATGGTCATACAACTTTCCTAATTATCCTATTTTATTCTAACGAGAGTTTCGGCCAGTGGACCGCCCTCCTTCGAGGTAAAATTCTCAATTTCACCCTGAAGAATAAAATAGGATAATCAGGAAAGTTGTGTGACATCCTTTTATATATTGTCGTGACGCTGGGGCTATGGCGACCCGGCCTTCACTTGGTAGCGTGCAGAGACTCCGGGTTGAAGAAGGACTGAATCTTCGAAGTTGGTAAAATATGTACAAGCAGGTTTACTGGCACTTTGAGAAAACGTATTTACAAGAATATTTACATGAAGAAGAAGGGTACATCAGCAAAATGACAAGCGTTAAGAGTTCATAGCGAGAAGCGACTGGATGAGCCGTTTACCCAGGGCCCAGAGCGACATTTCGTGCTCTGCAGCGTCCTTAAAAACCCCCTATGTCCAGCCCCTCTCTGAAGATGCTGACCAACCAAATCCAGGGCACGCCCCTCAGGTATCGGCATCCAATCGAACACATCACTGCACTGATGGTCTGAAGCACTGACTGGTCCGGCATTCATTCGTTGGGCGTGATCACTTGTTGGCGGGAAAGCTTGGGAACGGCGAGGAGAGGAGGTACATTTCTATTCTTCAGCAAAGAAACCACAGGCTGGTTCTGGGGGTTTTACTTCTCAGAAACCCGAGTGCACGTGGCGCCGCATAGGGCTCCCAACATGGTCCCTTTTCGACAATTGCAAATCTTTCCTGCATTCCCGGGAAATCACTTAATGGCCGTATGAGTCATGCTCTTCTCTTGTCCTGCACGTCAGCGGACATGTCACTCTGTCGTCTCCTTTGGATAGGAGGCATTCATCACTGGAGGATAGCACTTCTCGACTGGAAGGGTGAACAAAAGAAAGCACTTCCTGCTATTTCCCGCAGGGGGACGTTTCTTTGTGTTTTTCCAGACGTTCTCTTGACAGGGCCAATTTGGCATTTGCAGGTTGTCCACAAAGCAAAACATGCTTACAAAACAGGATTCCTGGAAACAGGCTCACTTAGAGCCAATGGACCATCACCACATATTCACAAAACTTTTCCATGCCCACAGGCGAACAATAGAGCGCGCAAATGCGGATGCTTGGTCGTAACAGCCTCCTCCCCCGCCAGAAGAGACTCGGAGGGCAGCAGCCGCAGCTGCTGCATGAAGAGACGACTTAATGGCCTGCACGTGAACGCTTGAAGCTCGCTGTTGCATGTCGCGTTGTCTTGATTGTTGTAGGCCAAATTGCTTGAGCTATCTGAAACTCAACCACATGTCGAAGCAAGCACTCGGCTCCCGTCTGAAGAGACCAGGTCAAAAGAAAACTGCCATTGTTGTTCGAGAAAAGCCCACTCTCAAGACGTTCAGGACCCACGTATGCCTCGAAAACCAAACGTGCTGCTTTACATAGTCATCTATATTCAAGCGCACGAAAAAAAAAAAAAAAACCTGATTATCAATTTGGATACATGGTGAGGAACATCTCGGACCGCTTAGAAAGAGCGGCTAAGCGCGTCCGCATTCCCATTTAACTTCCCCTTTTTGTATCTTATTTCAAAATTGTACTGCTGTAAAATCAAGCTCCACCTAAGAAGGCGACTGTTCTTCGATGTCGCAGTTTGCAGCCAAGCCAGGGGACAATGGTCCGTCTCTACGGTGAATTTGGCCCCTCCAAGATAGCACTGCAATTTTTGAATGGCCCATACAATGCAAGCGCATTCCTTCTCTGACGCGCAATAAGCCCTCTCTCTAGAACTCAGTTTTCTGCTCAAGTAGAGCACGGGGTGCTCATTACCGTCGTCATCTCTCTGGCAGAGAACAGCACCTAACCCTCGATCACTGGCATCACACTGGACCGTGAATTCTCGGGCATAGTCTGGAGCTCGCAATACCGGACGACTAATCAGCACAGCCTTCAGGTTTACGAAGGAGGCTTCCTTTTGTTCGTCCCAGACTACATTTGTCGGTTCTGTCTTGCGGAGAGCGTCGGTCAGAGGGCTAGCCAAAGATGAATAGTTAGGGATGTAGTGATTGTAGTATCCCGTCAGACCTAGGAATGCTCGAATTTCCGTCTTCGTGCTCGGCCGCGGGTAGTCTGCTACCGCAGAAATCTTAATCTCGCTGGGTTTCCTGAAACCTTGACCTACATTGTGACCCAAGTAGTCCACGGTCGCCCTTGCCAGGCAACATTTCTCGGCCTTTACGGTTAGTCCAGCTTGACGCAAAAGGCTCCGTACAGCTCTTAGATGTACCATATGGTCCGCCCATGAGTCGGAAAAAACCGCAATGTCGTCTAAATAAGGCACCGCGAATGTTTCACACCCCTTTAAAACCCTATCCATGAGTCGTGAAAAACAAAATGGAGCATTTTTGAGCCCGAAACTCATCATTGTTGGCTGGTAGCTGCCCGTCGGAGTGACGAAAGCCGCGTATCTGCTGGCGCGTTCAGTGAGCGGTACTTGCCAATATCCTCGAGTAAGGTCCAGCGTAGTCACATATGCCGCTCTACTGACCTGTTCTACTCTCTCCTCAATATTCGGAATAGGATACACTTGATCCCTGGTGAGAGAATTTAGCTTTCGGTAGTCTACCACAGGCCTAGGGTCTTTACCTGGAGCTTCTACTAAGATCATAGGCGAAGCATAATCGCTTTCCGAGGGTTTTATTACTCCCAATTCCAGCATGCGAGTTACTTCCCTATCCAGAATTTCTCTTTGCCTTGGAGAAAATCGGTAGCACCTTGATCGCACTGGCACGTCTGAAGTCAGCTCAATATCGTGCTCAGTCAAATCAGTTCTGCCTGGCCTGTCCACGAAGCAGGCCTCAAACTCTGTTATTATCTCGCCCAGATCGGACAGCTGGGATTTCTTTAGTTCTCCTCTCTGCTCCGTCTTTTTGAGAAGCTCCTGAGCGTTGCTTCCTTTTCCGCTGAGGCAAATCAAGTTGTCCCCCATCTCCTCGGGAAGGTTTAACGTTAGATTTACCACGGCTTCCCTCTGCACATAAGGCTTCATAAGATTGCAATGATAAATGCGCACTTCTTTACGCCTACCGGGAATTTTCACTGCGTAGTTAGTGTTAGAAAGCTTTGCAACGACTTCAGCAGGTCCTTCCCACTGTACTTCGAGCTTATTCTTGGGATCATTGGCTTGCTCCATAGCTAAGTCCTCTCGGGTTCCACTTAAAAGTCTCGTGAGATTACTAGACACTGGCGGCAAGAGGTTACTTTCAAGAACGTCCTCATTCCGTGTCTTATCAAGCTCACTTTCATGTTGACTTATCTGAGATGCCTCGCTCTCAAAGTTTTCTGGCCCGCTATTTTCCGCATTTACCACTGTTTTAACTGCCGTTTCCTCCGCTGTTGATTTTTCTGAAATGAGCAGTGTAGCTAGTTCTCGCGCCTTTGAACGTGTTAAGGCCTGCACATCTCTGTCTCCGAAAATCAGAAGGCAAGCTTTGACCTTCTCGTAGTTGTCCGCGTCCTCCTTGTTTAGCCGCGCGACAACCTCCGCTGCCTCGCAGGGCAGAACCGTCAATAATCTCTGAGACCACGTGTCTCGCTGGAAGGACAGTTCTTCGCAAGTTCGCTCAAAGTTACCCAGATACAGACCGATATCCCCTGATATCACATATGGCTGCATGTACTTTGACATCTTGAAATCTGCCTCCTTGTTGAGAAGAGGTACCGCTAGCTGGGGACAATTGCCCGACCTCTTGCTCAACTCTACTTCTAATTTCCGGAGCTCAATTTCTAGCTCCCGCTTTTTTGCTTCTCTCTCAAGCTTCTCACGTTCGTGCTCCCTTTCCTCTTTTTCTCTCTCAAGTTCACGCTCCCTTTCCTCTTTTTCCCTCTGACGTTCGCGCTCCCTTTCCTCTTTTTCCCTCTGACGTTCGCGCTCACGCCTCTTTTCCTGTCTGAGTTGTTCCTCCTTGTTTTGGGCGATGAGGTTCCATGCTTCACTGAGCTCCTCATCATCGGCTCCCAAATCAGTGATTGCCTTTAAAATCAAGGGTTTTCGTGCCAAACCACTTGTATCAATTCCCAATTCCTCACACAATAGCAACAGGTCCGGTTTCTGCAGCTTTTGTAGGTCCATGATCGCTCCGAGTGTCGGCTACTTCCAAAACAACAGTGCAAACTACCAAACCTAAAGGCGTTTCAACACTTTTTACCAGTTCTTAAAATCTAACCCTGTTCTAGAACCTGGTCCACATCAGAAGAAAAGCCAAGCACTCACCCACACATGCGATCGATGTTCCGAGCTGCCCTCTTGTTGGCCGATTGTTGCTCCTGCTTGTTGCTTGAGATGCCACCTCCGATCACCAGATGTTGTGGCTTGTAGATTCTGATCCACCTCGAATCACCAGTCGTTGTGCTTGTAGATTCAGATCCCAACGCTGGTCACCAGTTGTCGTGCTTGTAGATTCAGATCCCACCGCTGCCACCAGTTGTCGTGACGCTGGGGCTATGGCGACCCGGCCTTCACTTGGTAGCGTGCAGAGACTCCGGGTTGAAGAAGGACTGAATCTTCGAAGTTGGTAAAATATGTACAAGCAGGTTTACTGGCACTTTGAGAAAACGTATTTACAAGAATATTTACATGAAGAAGAAGGGTACATCAGCAAAATGACAAGCGTTAAGAGTTCATAGCGAGAAGCGACTGGATGAGCCGTTTACCCAGGGCCCAGAGCGACATTTCGTGCTCTGCAGCGTCCTTAAAAACCCCCTATGTCCAGCCCCTCTCTGAAGATGCTGACCAACCAAATCCAGGGCACGCCCCTCAGGTATCGGCATCCAATCGAACACATCACTGCACTGATGGTCTGAAGCACTGACTGGTCCGGCATTCATTCGTTGGGCGTGATCACTTGTTGGCGGGAAAGCTTGGGAACGGCGAGGAGAGGAGGTACATTTCTATTCTTCAGCAAAGAAACCACAGGCTGGTTCTGGGGGTTTTACTTCTCAGAAACCCGAGTGCACGTGGCGCCGCATAGGGCTCCCAACATGGTCCCTTTTCGACAATTGCAAATCTTTCCTGCATTCCCGGGAAATCACTTAATGGCCGTATGAGTCATGCTCTTCTCTTGTCCTGCACGTCAGCGGACATGTCACTCTGTCGTCTCCTTTGGATAGGAGGCATTCATCACTGGAGGATAGCACTTCTCGACTGGAAGGGTGAACAAAAGAAAGCACTTCCTGCTATTTCCCGCAGGGGGACGTTTCTTTGTGTTTTTCCAGACGTTCTCTTGACAGGGCCAATTTGGCATTTGCAGGTTGTCCACAAAGCAAAACATGCTTACAAAACAGGATTCCTGGAAACAGGCTCACTTAGAGCCAATGGACCATCACCACATATTCACAAAACTTTTCCATGCCCACAGGCGAACAATAGAGCGCGCAAATGCGGATGCTTGGTCGTAACAATATACAAAATTAGCGTGAAAGCCTGGAAAGAGATAAGCAAAAAGGAGGAACAAATGGAACTAAACTTGCAACGGCGCAGAACCACCGAACCCATATATGTTTTTCGCCACCGATGGAACTTGAACCCTAACAATTGAGAGAAAGCATTCCAAACCGGTTCACGACATGGCTAAGCTTCACACTTTGGGCACCATACTACGGCATGTATCAGCCAAGATCAACCTAGCAGGCCACTTGGCTTTCGACGAGCCTGAGGTCACAGTGCGGCTGCATACTGTATACCCTATTGCACCACCTATGGTGTACCACCACTTGACCTTAGACGGCAGATGCATCATCACGTGCTCCACCCTGTAGTCGAAAGCGTCACCGACTCCATAGTCTTGGCAATTTAATCGATGCAAAACATGACCGCCCATACCTGAACCTAAGCCCAACCAAAGCAAAACCACGGTTTCGTTTCGCCTAACTAGGTCCAGCAGGGTTAACCCTGAGCCATTTTTAATTTCTTTTTATTTTTTCTTTAGGCAAAATTAAAGGTCCCACAGCACAGCTTAAGGCGAGGAGAGCTGCACTAGGCAGTGCGAGAACGGCATCCAATCATGGAAATTAGATTTGACAGCTAGGAAACCAACTACGTGCTTCAATAATGCACATCTGTTAATCCTAAATCATTATTCACCTAGCTGGCCAGTCAGAAACCTCGAACTGATATTCAGCTCCGTATCGATTTGCTGAGAATCTTAATAGAATCGTTAAAGCCCTATTCACCATGCATGTAACACAATATATATATATATATATATATATTGTGAGCCTTCTGTGGACCTTCTTTCATTTGTACATGCCATCATCATCTTCTTTCATTTGTACATACCATCATCATCGTCCCGCGACGCCGGCTCCGGCGCGTGCCTGGGTTCGTGATCGGATTAAAACGCTAGACAAGGCTTCGCTGTCCTTGCCGCCCCGACCTCGCCGTCTTGACCTAGCCTTCTTCTACAAGTGGTGGAGGTGAGAATTGATCCCCTTGCTGTTTTGTGCCCTGCCTCTCGCTGGAGCTACGTTCCGGTCGCTGTTTACCGCCTGCCACCATCGTTATGTCTACCGAGAGCACCCACGAATCGGCAGGACCCTCTACCTCGGCTGCACCACCCCCTCCGACTGTGCCCACACGACAACGCGACCCGCCGCTGTTCGCTGGTCGTCGCGACGAAGACGTCGATGACTGGCTGGACACCTATGAACGCTGCAGTAACTACAACCGGTGGGACGATGCTCTAAAATTTCTGAATGTTTCTTTCTACCTCATTGAGGTCGCCAGAACCTGGTTTATTAACCGCGAACCCCACACCACTAACTGGACAGCATTCAAGCAGCAGTTCCGCCAATATTTAGCGGACCGCAGTTCGGACTGAGGTCGCGAAGAACAAGCTCGCCTCTCGCCTCCAAGGTCCCGATGAGTCGTACGCGTCTTACATAGAGGCCATAATTGCACTCTGCCGGCGTGTTAGTCCCACCATGCCGGAACCTGAACGCGTACACCACATCTTAAAAGGAATTAATTCTGTGGCTTATAATACTCTGATTGCCCAGAATCCTTCTACTGTTGACGCCATTATTGCGACCTGCCAACGCATCGACCAGCTGCAGTCCTCCCGATTGCAGCCCGGCATTGCTACTGGCCCGACCTATGCTGACCTGGATCTACGGGCACTGCCCCGGGAGGAGCTCAAGCCCTCAAGCCTGTCTGTTGACACGGGTGCGATCATTCTTCTGTACCTTCTAAAGACGCCGGTCTCCGCAACATCATTAAAGATGAGCTGGCAACAATCACGCGACCTATGGCGTCCGACCCTCCTGCAACCCGCCCAGCATCGACTTACGCGCACGTCGCAGCATCACCCCCTCCTTTTGTTCCGCCGGCCCAACTGGCATCGCCCTACAACCACATCAACGCCGTGACGACGGCTCAGCCTACGCCACCCTATTACGCACCCTGGCGCCCCTCTCGCCCAGTGTGCTACTACTGTGGAATACGAGGACATATATCCCGCTTCGCCGTCGACGTATTCAGAACGAGCGGCGTGGTTATGACGCCTTCGAAAGTGACGTACCCTCATATTATCAGCGACGACCTATTTCCAGCCCACCTCGATGATCATCCCCACCTCCAGAATCCTCGTCTGAGCCTCGTGGAGCCCATGCATCCCGAAGTCGGTCCCTATCCCCATACCGCCGCTCAGTTTCCCCTCTCCGACCCGCAACAACTCTCCCTGTCCGCCATCCGGAAAACTAAGCGTTGCAGTTTCCGGAGGTCAAACTGCAGTCTGCGAACTTACCAAAAGTCCTCCAGATCGCCCGTATAATGTGATTTCTGTTTTCGCTGAAGGATTACCGGTCGAAGCATTGATTGATACAGGGGCTGCAATTTCTATCATTCACGCTGATTTGTGCTACCGTTTGCGAAAAGTGACAACACCATATCATGGGCCTGAACTCCGTGGAGCAAATGACGTCCCTTTGCGCCCTTTAGCAAAGTTCACCGTAAGAGTTGTTATTGACGGCGTCCGCCATCATGCGCAGTTTGCTGTGCTTTCACCATGTGCGCATCTGATGATTTTTGACTGGGATTTTTTGTCAACCGCTTCGGCGTTAATTTCTTGTGGCGACCGTGTTATCCATATGACAGAAAGCGATTTTTCATCTGAAGTTTCTGAACGACATCATCCCCTCGTTGCCGCCGCTGATACTGTTCTGCCTCCTCAGTGCGAAAAACTGCTTACCGTTGTTTCTGACCACATCGCTGACGGAGACGTACTCATCGCACCATCTTATCGTCATCTTGCACGCGGTATCGCCTTCCCGTCTAGTCTTGTGAGGTTTTGCAACGGCTCAGCGACAGTAGCGGCCACTAACACTTCACGTGAATCCCTCGTGCTCCGAAAAGGAACTTCTCTCCCCTGCATGGTGGATGTTCAACCGTTGTCCTTGATGGTGCTCACCGCCCCTCAACCTCAGCACCGTGTTTCGACAGACGTCTCTCTTTCTGTTCTCACAAAGACTATTAATCCTAACCTCACGCCGAACCAACGCCAAGAACTGCTGACATTGCTTCGACAACACCAAGCCATTTTTGATGCCACTTCCCCACCACTGGGACGGACTAGTGTTGCGCACCATCGCATCATTACTGAAGGTAACTCTATCATTCGCCGACGGCCTTATCGGGTTTCCCTCTCAGAACGAAAAGTAATTGAAGAAAATGTAAATGACATGCTCCATCGCAATATTATTCGTCCCTCGACAAGTCCATGGTCCTCCCCAGTAGTGTTAGTTAAAAAAAAGGACGGCTCGGTACGCTTTTGTGTTGATTACCGCGCACTCAACAAAATTACCCGCAAAGATGTATACCCAATGCCAAGAATTGATGACGCCCTTGACTCTCTCCAAGGCGCCGAATATTTCTCGACTTTGGACCTCCGCTCAGGTTATTGGCAAATACCTATGCACGAGGACGATAAAGAAAAAACCGCTTTCGCAACTCCCGATGGCCTTTACGAATTTAATGTTATGCCTTTCGGACTTTGTAACGCACCAGCGACATTTGAAAGGATGATCGATACTGTGCTTTGTGGCCTAAAATGGAGAACCTGTTTATGTTACTTGGGTGACATCGTCATCTTTTCGTCAACTTTTAACGACCATCTCACGCGCCTGAATGAGGTCCTCACGTGTCTCGCTTCAGCGGGCCTTCAGCTCCACACCAAGAAGTGCCACTTTGCACAGAAGGAAATTAAAATATTGGGACATCTAGTCAGCCATGACGGCATTCGTCCAGACCCTGAAAAAATCATCGCGGTCTTGAACTTTGCTCGTTCACAACGGACTACAGAATTGCGCAGTTTTCTCGGCCTGGCGTCTTATTTCCGGCGATTTATAAGACATTTTGCAACTATTGCTGCGCCACTTCATGAACTACTTAAAGCACGCAGCCCTTTCTTGTGGACTGAACAGTGCGAAGCTGCTTTTAATAATCTGAAGCACGCCCTCACATCAGACCCTGTTCTTGGCCACTTCAGTGACAGCGCTCCAACCATCCTGCACACTGATGCCAGTGGTCTCGGTCTTGGCGCTGTACTTCTGCAGCGCGGTGCAACTTCGCGTGAGAAAGTGATTGCCTTCGCCAGTCGGACTATGACTCCAGCTGAGGAAAACTACACTATTACCGAGCAGGAGTGTCTTGCCGTCGTCTGGGCTGTCCAAAAGTTTCGCCCTTACCTATACGGTCGGCACTTCATAATTGTGACCGACCACCATGCTCTTTGCTGGTTGTCTTCGCTCAAAAATTTGACAGGCCGACTTGGCCGTTGGATTCTACGCCTGCAAGAATACAATTTCGACGTCACTTATAAATCGGGTCGCCAACACCAAGACGCCGACGCTCTTTCTCGCTGTCCACTTTCGGAATCGGCTTGCTGTTTTTCTTCCCAATGCATTTCCACCTATGACCACAGCCGACCATCTCTTTCTCCGACGTATATCACAACAGTTTCATTTGACGACTCTGAGAACAAACACGCTCTCCGCTCACAGCAATTAGCCGATGCCTACTGCCGTCCCATCATCGACCGCCTTATTGGCGCTTCGGACCCACCCAATGCTCGGCTTCGCCGACAACTTCGCAATTTCAAGCTCGAAGATGGCATCCTACTCCGCTTCGTGTATTGCCCTGATGGAACTCGCTGATCCCAGTCGTGCCGCGTGTGCTTCGCCCACGTATACTGGCGGCTCTCCACGATGACGCTACTGCAGGTCACCTTGGTGTTGACAAAACCTATGACCGCGTGAAAAAACGATTCTTTTGGCCTGGCCTATCTGCCAGCGTTGCCAAATACATCGCATCCTGCCCTCTATGCCAACGTCGCAAACGGCCGACTTCTCCACCCGCTGGCCTTCTACAACCTGTTCCCTGTCCCGCCACGCCATTCGACGTAGTCGGCATCGATTTATATGGTCCCCTACCTCTCTCCGAGGGGGGTAACCATTGGATTATAACAGCTGTCGACCACCTTACACGCTACGCTGAGACAGCACCTGTACCGACCGGTTCCGCTCAAGAAGTAGCAAATTTCTTTTTGCGATCAATTGTATTGCGACATGGCGCTCCTCAGGTGCTCCTAAGTGACCGCGGGACGGCCTTCTTATCGACAGTCGTTGCCGAAGTTCTTTACGCGTCATCCACCCTTCATAAGACAACTTCGAGCTACCATCCCCAGACTAACGGGCTGACTGAGCGATTTCACCGCACCTTATCGGATATGATCTCCATATATATCACACCGGATCATCGAAATTGGGACACTATTCTACCATTCGTCACTTTCGCCTATAACACAGCAGTACAGCGGACTACCGGTTATTCTCCATTTTTGCTCGTTTATGGCCGTCCTCCCACTACAATTCTCGACGCTTCCTTCTTCTCTACGCCCGACTACTCCACATCGGTACCTACCCAGTTCTTATCTCGTGTGGCCAGATGCCGTCATCTTGCCCGCATCAACACAGCAGCGTGCCAGGAAGACCGCAAGAGTCGCTACGATTCTACGCATCGCGTGGTCTCTTATCGTCCCGGTGACGAAGTACTGCTCTATACTCCACTGCGCACCCCTGGCCTTAGTGACAAATTCCACCACCGCTACCTTGGTCCCTACAAGATCATCAGCCAAACTTATCCAGTTAACTACAAAGTCACGCCTGTTGATCCCCCAGCCGATCGACGCCACCGTGGAACTGAAATTGTTCATGTTTCTCGCTTGAAAGCGTTTGTGCGCCGCGGTACGTCGGTTAGTTAGGAGCGGCCAGGCTGGCCGCTTCCGACCCCCCGGGCAGATTGTGTGAGCCTTCTGTGGACCTTCTTTCAATTGTACATGCCATCATCATCTTCTTTCATTTGTACATACCATCATCATCGTCCCGCGGCGCCGGCTCCGGCGCGTGCCTGGGTTCGTGATCGGATTAAAACGCTAGACAAGGCTTCGCTGTCCTTGCCGCCACGACCTCGCCGTCTTGACCTAGCCTTCTTCCACAATATAGACGCAACGCTCTATATAGCCTCTTCGAGCAACGTTTACTTACGAAGGTGTTAATTATCACAGACAGCAGCTATTAGGCAACATTCGCACAAATCGTAGCTGCCTTTTACGGAATTCTGAAATTGTTAGTTGTAGACGACGAAAATGCACAGCAGGCCCGACTCAGGGTAGTATACAGCAGAGGCAGTAAGACGAAAATATCTCAGCAAGTGCTCTCCTCGCATCACTGCTCACTATATATGCATACGCGCAGCTGGCGGATTGCGGCCTTTGTAGTTTCTGAGCATTTAGAGGGCATACAGTACGTTTTTCAGAGCTCTCCCCGCAAATTAATGCTGGGTCGCATAGACGGAGAGATGTGCAACTTCCGGAATTTCCGCTTTAAAGCTGTCGCGTTGAAGTCCCACGACTGGGCCAGCAGATATCCCGTGGTCGCGGAAATGCAGTTAGAGAGGCGACGATCTCAGCGGTGAACAAACAGATGGGCAGCGGCCGCCATGTCCGGGACGAAAAGAACGGCGCAAAGCTGTGCCCTTTTCCGATCCGCATATCGTTAGCTGCTTGGACCTGCCCTGTTGAAGCAATGCATTCGGCTTCACCACGGCGCCTAGCTGTGATGTCAAGGATACCTGCCATGCGTTGACACTGCACGTTAATGAATGCATAAAGCACCCAGCGCTGCTACCAATTTTAGGCTGCGTTCTACTTCTCACTGCGAGACAGGCCGCGCGCCTTTTTCCACACTCCAGGCCGCACATCCACAATCCTCCAACGAAGCCCCGAGCAAAAACAGGTCGGATAAATGGCGGCGCTCTCTTCAACATTTGGCGGGTAGTATTTTGCCCTCAATTCCAAAATAATTAGGCCCGCAGCCTGCGCACGCACCGCGTGCGCGAGTGAAGGGACCCGCCGCCAGGACAGCGACGCTGTTCGGCGCATTTGCATCGCGCCCCGCGGGGTTCGGAGAAGACCGCGTGGCGCGCGCCGTGCTCAAGCATGCATGCGCCGCCACGTGCGCCGCAGGCTGCCATATGCCGACAGGCACCCCTCCCCACACACACGCACGCATGCATGAACACAGACGCTCGTGCCGAACGAATCCTGTGCCCACGGATTTAGCCGGAGGGGAGTCACGGCGCCCCGAAGCGGCTGCTGGCCGCCCCCAGGTCTGCGGCTGATTCCTGAATCAGGCGAGGGAGAGAACGCCGCGTTTCCTCCACTTTCTCTTCCGCACTGGCTTACGGGACGGCGGAACCAGAAGCCTACAGGGCAAAGAGGATCTGAGTGGAACCAGGTCGCGAGCTGGTCGGCTGGGAACCACATCCCCTGCTGATCAGGGATCGTCGACTGAAGGGGCAGCGATGAGCAGCGTCTGAAGCTGCTTCACACTTCCACCCCTTCCCTCTACACTCCCCCCCCCCCCCCCCCCCCACACACACACACACACATGGTCAGTGGAACAGGAGGCCACGCAAGCAGTCAGGGGTGGGCAAAGGTACAGGGGTATCTCTGGTTCGACGAGATGGCGGACCCAAGCTGAAGAGGTTTTAAGGCCGTCATCATAATTTTATCACCCCAAGAACCACAGTTAATGAGGCGCTCTTTCCAACAGGATTAAATCGCTAACACACGCTCCGTACATAATTTATAGAGTACGCTACGCGGTGTTGGCATCTAACCGCCTGATGAACGCGCACTTCCCTGCATCCTGACCTGAAGCTCTGGCTTCCACCTGGCCTACCCCGATGTGAAGAAACTTTGCTGTGCCGCCTGTGGCTTGGTGTAGCATTTACAAACTGTTATTCTTTTGTGATAGGTATGGCAAATAGCCCTGCATGCACAAACTGCGGGTGCGACGAGACTATAGGCCACATTCTTTGTGAGTGCCCCATATACAGCGAAGAAAGACAGTGTCTATGCCGTGCGCTGGAGCGTCTAGATGGACGCCCACTAACTGAAATTAAGATCCTAGGTCCCTGGCCACGGCGACCGTCTGCGGTGAAGGCCTCCCAGGCACTGCTCCGCTTTATGAAAAGCATAGGACTGATCGAAAGGCTATGATTTTTCATGCTACGTGATATGACTGTCACATGTCTGTGATGTAACTGTACTGTCATCACCCATCCCTCTCTCACCCACAACTTTTATACCTACCTACCCCAGGGCAGAAAACCAGTTCCTTTACCGGTTAACCTCCCTGCCTTTCCTCCTCATCTTCCTCCTCCTCCTCGCCCCATTATTGTTCCGTAAACACACAAATGCGGCCAACTGCTCTCCACTAGGCGGTATCTTAAAGGCAGAATTAATGTCCCGTTCCATTCTGTGCATTGTCGCTGTTCGCGTTTGATTTTGGCTTGACGTTATGCGCATGAACGCAGACCATTTCTAAACTAAAGACGAAACTGGCACCCCGTAAAAAGAGCACCGCAGGGGGGTCCCTGCTGGCTGGCACCCACGCTGACTTCACACATTTCAGGAGTCCCGTGCGCCGGTAATCAGGTTCGTTAAGCGAGTGATCGCAACTACGTCGGGGACTATACTGGCTGGCCAGTGTTTGTCCCAGCAGCCATCACGCGGGAATGGTCTTAAGACAATCAACCACAGCGGCGCACTCACCCCCTCGGTTCGGCAAGCGCATCTCACATGAGGCGCCGCATGTGATTAAGAAAAAAAAAAGATACAAAAACGCCCCGACCAGCTGCTTTTTCGGTGAGGCGTGGCTGTACCGGGCACCCGCCGAGCAGCAGCCACGACAAGTATTTCGAAAAAAAAAAAAAAAGTTCAGCGGCTGTGGCCCGAGCGGTGAAGCCCCACTCCCAAGTCCGCTAGCGGCGTGGTAAAACAATAGCACCAATAAAAAAGAAGGACACTGTTGTGCATCGGGAAGCTTGCGATCGACGAGAGGGCCTAGAAAAACAGGAAGCATTCGACAGAGAGGTTGTAAAGGCTCGGGTCAAGAGCGCATATACGTGCTTACCGAGTCCTGTTATATAGCTCCAATCCCAGCAGTTCTCACCGGCGATATCCCCGTTAAATGCGACGGTGGCTTTCGTGCGTCCAAACTGCACTTATACAGTTCCTGAAAGGTTCGAACGATTCCTACATGCGGTTACCCTCTTCTCGGGCTTGTTCGCTGCGCTGCCAGCTGCCGCGTGCACGCAGGACTCCCCTGCGCTGTCACGACCGTCACGCACCGACTGTGAGAACCGAACGCAGCGACGCTTCTGCGCCGACTTATGGCTCAGCGGCCACCGACGCTGTCTACGCAGTAGACGTGCAGTGGTGATTTCCGCCATATCACTCACGCTGGGGCCCGATCCGCTAATGGAGCCGACGTGACCAGGGAGCCGAGAGCGAGAGGGGCATGCGGGCCGTACGCGCAGCCTCCGTCTTGACGCATGTTTTCGTTACCTCTGATGGACGGTGCCTCCATACGCGCCTTAATTGCGGGACGGCTGCCACTCCTACACGTTAGTTGTGCGCCTGGTAACTGTATACGAATTGGTGAGTGCGAGAAGAACAAAAGCCAGGACGCGCTGAATTCGCTCTGGAGACAGAGCGCGTGAGACTCGAGCGAGAACGGATGACGAGGCAGTGAGTACCAGCCGGCAAGTGAGAGCTGACGCGCACAGTACGCGGCCGCAGAAAGGAGCGGTGTGGGTAGCGATGAAAGGTTCACCGGTGCTAACTTGACGTCTTGCATTAAGCCACCAAATCACTGCTGAGCCACACGTTGAGCGCAATCTGATAATAAATGTACGCGTCTTTCCAATGCAATAAACGTTTTCCTGTTCCCAGAGTTTATGCATATATACAGTGCAAATGAAAAGATACTCAAAGGCCAGACCCTCAAAACGAGCTGGAAAACCGAAAAGTAGGAAGAAACACCTGCTAACCTGCAATCCAAGTGACTCGATGGTCAGAAGTCAATGTCTATTTGCAAACGCGTCTCCCTTAAAGTAAAGATGACTGAGAGAAAATATCTAAAGGCGCCTACAACCCATCGTACATACAGGCCGATAGTTCCCTGTAGCGTACGTGTGATACCTCTGTCACACGTTCAGATTTAATGTCATTCGATGCATCGAATGTCATTCGGTTTCTTTCGGTGCTACACGGTAAAATATAATGTCATTCGCAAATGGTGACAATTGCGATCAGCTATAAAAAAAAGGGGGAAATCAGCTGGAGAGGATCAGATAACTACAGACTTGCTGAAGGACGGGGGGGATATCGTGCTAGAAAAACTGGCCACCCTGTATACGCAGTGCCTGGTGTCATCGACGGTAGCGGAACCATGGAAGAATGCAAACATTATCCTCATTCACAAGAAAGGGGACTCTAAGGACCTTAAAAATTATAGACCAATCAGCTTACTGTCTGTTACGTATAAAGTATTTACTAAGGTAATCGCTAATAAAATCAGGGCAACCTTAGACTGCAATCAAGCAAAGGATCAAGCAGGGTTTCGGAAACGGTACTCTACTATCGATCATATCCATACCATCAATCAGGTGATAGAAAAATGCTCGGAATATAACCAGCCCTTATACACAGCATTCATTGATTACGAAAAAGCATTTGACTCAGTTGAAACCTCGGCGGTGATGCAGGCATTGCGAAATCAGGGGGTAGACGAGCCGTACGTGAAAGTGCTGGAAGATATATATAGTGGCTGCACATCAACCATAGTTCTGCATAAAGAAAGTAACAAAATTCCCATAAAGAAAGGTGATAGGCAAGGAGACACAATCTCCCCAGCACTATTCACAGCTTGCTTAGAGGAAGTATTCAGAGACTTGGAATGGGAGCAGTTAGGGATAAGGGTAGATGGAGAATACCTCAGTAATCTGCGATTTGCTGATGACATTGCCTTGCTAAGCAACTCGGGGGATGAACTGCAAATAATGATTGATGACCTAGACAGGAAAAGTAGAAAGGTAGGCTTGAAAATCAATATGCAGAAGACTAAGGTAATGTTCAACAGCCTCGGGAAGGAACAGCAGTTTACATTAGGTAGCGAAATACTGGAAGTAGTAGGCGAATATGTCTACTTAGAACAGGTAGTAACCGCAGATCCGGACCATGAAAAGGTAATAACTAGAAGAATAAGATTGGGATGGAGCACATTTGGCAAGCACTCGCAGATTATGACTAGTAGCTTACCGGTATCGCTCAAGAGGAAAGTATACAACAGTTGCATCTTGCCGGTATTCACCTATGGGGCTGAAACGTGGAGGCTAACCAAGAGAATTCTACTTAAGTTGAGGACAACCCAGAGGGCTATGGAACGAAAAATGGTAGGGATAACATTAAGAGATAGAAAGCGTGCAGAGTGGGTCAGAGAAATAACTCAAGTTACCGACATTCTAGTAGAAATTAAGAAGAAATGGGCATGGGCAGGACATGTAGTGTTACGACCAAGCATCCGCAATTGCGCGCTCTATTGTTCGCCTGTGGGCATGGATAAGTTTTGTGAATATGTGGTGATGGTCCAATGGCTCTAAGTGAGCCTGTTTCCAGGAATCCTGTTTTGTAAGCATGTTTTGCTTTGTGGACAACCTGCAAATGCCAAATTGACCTTGTCAAGAGAACGTCTGGAAAAACACAAAGAAACGTCCCCCTGCGGGAAATAGCAGGAAGTGCTTTCTTTCTTTTGTCCACCCTTCCAGTCGAGAAGTGCTATCCTCCAGTGATGAATGCCTCCTATCCAAAGGAGACGACAGAGTGACATGTCCGCTGACGTGCAGGACAAGAAAGGAGCATGACTCATACGGCCATTAAGTGATTTCCCGGGAATGCAGGAAAGATTTGCAATTGTCGAAAGGGGACCATGTTGGGAGCCCTATGCGGCGCCACGTGCACTCGGGTTTCTGAGAAGTAAAACCCCTTGTCAGAACCAGCTTGTGGTTTCTTTGCTGAAGAATAGAAATGTACCTCCTCTCCTCGCCGTTCCCAAGCTTTTCCCGCCAACAAGTGATCACGCCCAACGAATGAATGCCGGACCAGTCAGTGCTTCAGACCATCAGTGCAGTGAAGTGTTCGATTGGATGCCGATACCTGAGGGGCGTGCCCTGGATTTGGTTGGTCAGCATCTTCAGAGAGGGGCTGGACATAGGGGGTTTTTAAGGACGCTGCAGAGCACGAAATGTCGCTCTGGGCCCTGGGTAAACGGCTCATCCAGTCGCTTCTCGCTATGAACTCTTAACGCTTGTCATTTTGCTGATGTACCCTTCTTTTTCATGTAAATATTCTTGTAAATACGTTTTCTCAAAGTGCCAGTAAACCTGCTTGTACATATTTTACCAACTTCGAAGATTCAGTCCTTCTTCAACCCGGAGTCTCTGCACGCTACCAAGTGAAGGCCGGGTCGCCATAGCCCCAGCGTCACGACAACTGGTGGCAGCGGTGGGATCTGCATCTACAAGCTACAACATCTGGTGATTCGAGGTGGATCAGAATCTACAAGCCACAACATCTGGTGATCGGAGGTGGCATCTCAAGCAACAAGCAGGAGCAACAATCGGCCAACAAGAGAGCAGCTCGGAACATCGATCGCATGTGTGGGTGAGTGCTTGGCTTTTCTTCTGATGTGGACCAGGTTCTAGAACAGGGTTAGATTTTAGAACTGGTAAAGAGAGTGTGGAAACGCCTTTAGGTTGGTAGTTTGCACAGTTGTTTTGGAAGTAGCCGACACTCGGAGCGATCATGGACCTACAAAAGCTGCAGAAACCGGACCTGTTGCTATTGTGTGAGGAATTGGGAATTGATACAAGTGGTTTGGCACGAAAACCTTTGATTATAAAGGCAATCACAGATTTGGGAGCCGATGATGAGGAGCTCAGTGAAGCATGGAACCTCATCGCCCAAAAAAAGGAGGAACAGCTCAGACAGCAGAAAGAGCGGGAAAAAGAGGAAAAGAGGGAAAAAGAGGAAAGGGAGCGCGAACGTCAGAGGGAAAAAGAGGAAAGAGAGCGCGAACGTCAGAGGGAAAAAGAGGAAAGGGAGCGTGAACTTGAGAGGGAAAAAGAGGAAAGGGAGCACGAACGTGAGAAGCTTGAGAGAGAAGCAAAAAAGCGGGAGCTAGAAATTGAGCTCCGGAAATTAGAAGTAGAGTTGAGCAAGAGGTCGGGCAATTGTCCCCAGCTAGCGGTACCTCTTCTCAACAAGGAGGCAGATTTCAAGATGTCAAAGTACATGCAGCCATATGTGATATCAGGGGATATCGGTCTGTATCTGGGTAACTTTGAGCGAACTTGCGAAGAACTGTCCTTCCAGCGAGACACGTGGTCTCAGAGATTATTGACGGTTCTGCCCTGCGAGGCAGCGGAGGTTGTCGCGCGGCTAAACAAGGAGGACGCGGACAACTACGAGAAGGTCAAAGCTTGCCTTCTGATTTTCGGAGACAGAGATGTGCAGGCCTTAACACGTTCAAAGGCGCGAGAACTAGCTACACTGCTCATTTCAGAAAAATCAACAGCGGAGGAAACGGCAGTTAAAACAGTGGTAAATGCGGAAAATAGCGGGCCAGAAAACTTTGAGAGCGAGGCATCTCAGATATGTCAACTTGAAAGTGAGCTTGATGAGACGCGGAATGAGGACGTTCTTGAGAGTAACCTCTTGCCGCCAGTGTCTAGTAATCTCACGAGACTTTTAAGTGGAACCCGAGAGGACTTAGCTATAGAGCAAGCCAATGATCCCAATATACAGGAGATAAGGGAGCGCCACCGCGCCACTAAGACAGCAAACAATATTTCTTTCGAGATGAGAAAGGGAGTGCTGTATCGCTTATTCAAGGATAAGCGCGGAGTAGAGCGGGACCAATTAGTCGTTCCCCAAAAGTACCGCGGAGACTTACTGCGACTTTCCCATGGCAGCTCGTGGTCATGTCACCTTGGAATAAAGAAAACAAAGCAGAGGCTGTTGCAAGAATACTATTGGCCTGGATGTTTTAAGGACACGGAAAATTTTGTACGGTCATGCGACACGTGCCAGCGGGTTGGAAAGGCGCAAGATAAGTGGAAAGCTCCGATGGTGTTAGTACCAATCATTACCGAGCCGTTTCACCGGTTAGTAATAGATGTAGTTGGGCCACTTCCTGTGACAGAGTCAGGGTACCGTTATATCCTCACTATGTTATGCCCAGCCACGAAATTTCCAGAGGCTGTTCCGCTGCGCGAGGTGACGTCCGAGAGTGTAGTGGATTCGCTGCTGTCAGTGTTTGCACGAGTTGGGTTCCCTTCCGAGGTCCAAAGTGATCAGGGTAGCGTTTTCACGAGTGTCCTCACCACCTCATTTCTCGAGCGATGCGGCATTAAGGTAGTGCATAGCTCGATCCATCATCCGCAGAGCAACAGCGTAGAAAGATGGCACTCTGTTCTCAAACGAGTCCTGAGGGGACTGTGCTATGAAAACAAGCGCGAATGGGATACCTGCCTGCCTGCAGCGCTTTTCGCTTTGCGGTCAGTGCCGCACGAATCCACTGGATTTAGCCCAGCCGAGTTGGTGTACGGAAGGTCACTGCGCTCACCTTTGCGAATGGTGCGCGAAGCCTGGGAGGGGCGCGGAGAAGACCCAACAGTAGTAGAATTCATTCTGAACCTCTTGAATCGCTTACATAACACTAAGGAACTCGTTGAGGCCAACATGAAGTCAGCCCAGGCTCGTTCCAAGGTGTACTATGATAAGACAGCCCGTCAAAGGACGTTTTGTATCGGGGACCAGGTGATGTTGCTGAGAAGTTCAAGGCAGAATAAGCTCGAAGTACAGTGGGAAGGACCGGCTGAAGTCGTTGCAAAGCTTTCTAACACTAACTACGCAGTGAAAATTCCCGGTAGGCGTAAAGAAGTGCGCATTTATCATTGCAATCTTATGAAGCCTTATGTGCAGAGGGAAGCCGTGGTAAATCTAACGTTAAACCTTCCCGAGGAGATGGGGGACAACTTGATTTGCCTCAGCGGAAAAGGAAGCAACGCTCAGGAGCTTCTCAAAAAGACGGAGCAGAGAGGAGAACTAAAGAAATCCCAGCTGTCCGATCTGGGCGAGATAATAACAGAGTTTGAGGCCTGCTTCGTGGACAGGCCAGGCAGAACTGATTTGACTGAGCACGATATTGAGCTGACTTCAGACGTGCCAGTGCGATCAAGGTGCTACCGATTTTCTCCAAGGCAAAGAGAAATTCTGGATAGGGAAGTAACTCGCATGCTGGAACTGGGAGTAATAAAACCCTCGGAAAGCGATTATGCTTCGCCTATGATCTTAGTAGAAGCTCCAGGTAAAGACCCTAGGCCTGTGGTAGACTACCGAAAGCTAAATTCTCTCACCAGGGATCAAGTGTATCCTATTCCGAATATTGAGGAGAGAGTAGAACAGGTCAGTAGAGCGGCATATGTGACTACGCTGGACCTTACTCGAGGATACTGGCAAGTACCGCTCACTGAACGCGCCAGCAGATACGCGGCTTTCGTCACTCCGACGGGCAGCTACCAGCCAACAATGATGAGTTTCGGGCTCAAAAATGCTCCATTTTGTTTTTCCCGACTCATGGATAGGGTTTTAAATGGGTGTGAAACATTCGCGGTGCCTTATTTAGATGACATTGCGGTTTTTTCCGACTCATGGGCGGACCATATGGTACATCTAAGAGCTGTACTGAGCCTTTTGCGTCAAGCTGGACTAACCGTAAAGGCCGAGAAATGTTGCCTGGCAAGGGCGACCGTGGACTACTTGGGTCACAATGTAGGTCAAGGTTTCAGGAAACCCAGCGAGATTAAGATTTCTGCGGTAGCAGACTACCCGCGGCCGAGCACGAAGACGGAAATTCGAGCATTCTTGGGTCTGACTGGGTACTACAATCACTACATCCCTAACTATTCAGCTTTGGCTAGCCCTCTGACCGACGCTCTCCGCAAGACAGAACCGACAAATGTAGTCTGGGACGAACAAAAGGAAGCCTCCTTCGTAAACCTGAAGGCTGTGCTGATTAGCCGTCCGGTATTGCGAGCTCCAGACTATGGCCGAGAATTCACGGTCCAGTGTGATGCCAGTGATCGAGGGTTAGGTGCTGTTCTCTGCCAGAGAGATGACGACGGTAATGAGTACCCCGTGCTCTACTTGAGCAGAAAACTGAGTTCTAGAGAGAGGGCTTATTGCGCGTCAGAGAAAGAATGCGCTTGCATTGTATGGGCCATTCAAAAAATGGCAGTGCTATCTTGGAGGGGCCAAATTCACCGTAGAGACGGACCATTGTCCCCTGGCTTGGCTGCAAACTGCGACATCGAAGAACAGTCGCCTTCTTAGGTGGAGCTTGATTTTACAGCAGTACAATTTTGAAATAAGATACAAAAAGGGGAAGTTAAATGGGAATGCGGACGCGCTTAGCCGCTCTTTCTAAGCGGTCCGAGATGTTCCTCACCATGTATCCAAATTGATAATCAGGTTTTTTTTTTTTTTCGTGCGCTTGTATATGTGTGACTATGTAAAGCAGCACGTTTGGTTTTCTAGGAATACGTGGGTCCTGAACGTCTTGAGAGTGGGCTTTTCTCGAACAACAATGGCAGTTTTCTTTTGACCTGGTCTCTTCAGACGGGAGCCGAGTGCTTGCTTCGACATGTGGTTGAGTTTCAGACAGCTCGAGCAATTTGGCCTACAACAATCAAGACAACGCGACAAGCAACAGCGAGCTTCAAGCGTTCACGTGCAGGCCATTAAGTCGTCTCTTCATGCAGCAGCTGGGACTGCTGCCCTCCGAGACTCTTCTGGCGGGGGAGGAGGCTGTTACGACCAAGCATCCGCAATTGCGCGCTCTATTGTTCGCCTGTGGGCATGGATAAGTTTTGTGAATATGTGGTGATGGTCCAATGGCTCTAAGTGAGCCTGTTTCCAGGAATCCTGTTTTGTAAGCATGTTTTGCTTTGTGGACAACCTGCAAATGCCAAATTGACCTTGTCAAGAGAACGTCTGGAAAAACACAAAGAAACGTCCCCCTGCGGGAAATAGCAGGAAGTGCTTTCTTTCTTTTGTCCACCCTTCCAGTCGAGAAGTGCTATCCTCCAGTGATGAATGCCTCCTATCCAAAGGAGACGACAGAGTGACATGTCCGCTGACGTGCAGGACAAGAAAGGAGCATGACTCATACGGCCATTAAGTGATTTCCCGGGAATGCAGGAAAGATTTGCAATTGTCGAAAGGGGACCATGTTGGGAGCCCTATGCGGCGCCACGTGCACTCGGGTTTCTGAGAAGTAAAACCCCTTGTCAGAACCAGCTTGTGGTTTCTTTGCTGAAGAATAGAAATGTACCTCCTCTCCTCGCCGTTCCCAAGCTTTTCCCGCCAACAAGTGATCACGCCCAACGAATGAATGCCGGACCAGTCAGTGCTTCAGACCATCAGTGCAGTGAAGTGTTCGATTGGATGCCGATACCTGAGGGGCGTGCCCTGGATTTGGTTGGTCAGCATCTTCAGAGAGGGGCTGGACATAGGGGGTTTTTAAGGACGCTGCAGAGCACGAAATGTCGCTCTGGGCCCTGGGTAAACGGCTCATCCAGTCGCTTCTCGCTATGAACTCTTAACGCTTGTCATTTTGCTGATGTACCCTTCTTTTTCATGTAAATATTCTTGTAAATACGTTTTCTCAAAGTGCCAGTAAACCTGCTTGTACATATTTTACCAACTTCGAAGATTCAGTCCTTCTTCAACCCGGAGTCTCTGCACGCTACCAAGTGAAGGCCGGGTCGCCATAGCCCCAGCGTCACGACAGTAGTGCGAAGAGAGGATAACCGATGGTCGCTGAGGGTAACAAACTGGATTCCAAGGGAAGGAAAGCGTAGCAGGGGGCGGCAGAAAGTTAGGTGGGCGGATGAGATTAAGAAGTTCGCAGGGGTCAAGTGGATGCAGCTAGCACAGAACCAGGTTAAGTGGAGAAATATGGGAGAGGCCTTCGCCCTGCAGTGGGTATAATCAGGCTGATGATGATGATGATGATGATGATTAAAAAAATACTGCACTTAAGGAACATCAGTGCGCATAAAAGGCGTTTGAAATCCCTGTGTAACATTTTAAAACTGATCAAAACATTTGTGTACGATAATTCAAGCAAAAAAAAAAATAATTTTGGCTGTGCTGTAGCACTTTAGCCATAAAAATCCAAGCCAAGTATCGAGTCACCCGCAAATTTGATAAATGTAAACAAACAATATGGCGGAACACAGCGGAGCGCGGATACACAGTGCGGAGACGCACGGAGACACGTAGAGCACGCAATTGACGTCCAAACTGTGAGGCGCTCAGTCACAACTTTAGTTTCGAGATAAACATACGAGGAGATGCGGTCATCAAGGAACACAGAGCCCTAAACGATCGTGAGTCGCTGCCATGAACTGGACCACTGCTGTGACTGAGAGTAATGTCGTTCCGCGAGAGCCTGCAGTGAGAATAATTTTACACCTAAATTAGCAGGTTTTAAAACAAAACTCTAGAAATGTTATTTTTAAGTTTCACTGTGCGTAGAATATGTTGTTGCGTTACTTGTTTCTGCTGTGTACCTGGCGTCAAGAGTACACATTCGGTTCGCGATCGAATGCGAATGAGTTCCCCAAACTCATTCGATGAAGAATGTCATTCGAACCTAATGACATTAAATCTCCTCCTGTAGCAGGGGAATAATGACATCAGATGCTAATGTAATTCGATACGAATGAGATTAAATTTGCTCGTGTGACAGGGGTATGGCTCGATCAGTCCATTTGCAAACGCGCCTCACTTAAAGAGCAGC